>NC_037529.1:70245757-70352493 GCF_001531365.2 Cynara cardunculus var. scolymus
ACTGCAGTCCTGATGTTCTATTTGCTTGGGACAGGAGGGTACCTATTTTCCATGGAACAATTCCTCTTCATCCCCTGTTTTTACATGCCTCATAATCAACTAGGATACTTCCCTTTACTTCCTATAATTGGACCATTGGTAGCTTTATTTTTTATGGACATAAGAACCAACAGATATGAGATGATATATTCTAGCTTTATGTATATGAGATGATATATCCTAGCTTTATGGAATGATATAATATTATGTAATGGCTTGGACCATTAATTATTTTCTATTTTTCATTTAGAAATTTCCTYCAAAACTGTTGTCAAACATTAATTTTCATTAAACACAAGACTGGGGGTAAAATGGTAATTTTATGTCATTCAGACTGTTGATTCAGAACAGTTTCCAAACAACCTTTTTCTATCTGGCACTAAATCATACAGAGTCTCTTAATCATCCTGACCACTTAATCATGCTGTACTAAACCATTCAGCAACTGCCAAACAGCCCCTTACCTGTTAAATCATACAGATATACAGTAATAACTTGAAAATACAGATACAGAAAATAGTGAAGAGGTTTTGAAGAGGAATGGTTTTGATAATGATGTACCACGATCTTTCAAACCCCATTAAAACACAATTAAATTGAATAGATTCAAAGAAAATTAAATGCAATAAATATGACATAATTAATAAATTTGCCATCATATTTGATGCTAACACTTACCCAAACTTCATTATCACACGGATAGCCTTCAATTCTTTTGCATTAAATCCATCTCAACAAAACTATCAAAGAAAAAAACCATCATCATTTACCATGAAAACAACATAAACCAACCATTTGCGTATCGTTCGTATCTAAAATCTATGACCCAACGGTTAAACGTTTAATAGAAATGGACCCCTACCTACGGCCACCTATTTTATCGCCAGTAACAACCCTATTTATTTTACACTGGTTATGGATTTATAATCGTGCTCACCGCTGGTGTTTTAACTGTTAATCCCTTTACATGCTGTTTCGTATGGTGTCTTAATGGGTAGAATCTGATATGAATAAGACATCATTCTTAACATGCATAATAATCTGTTATTTTTAATTGGTAGCATAATAAGATTATCATTCTTCAGTCTGTACCTTATCCATTGGTAACTAGGGGTGCTCATGGGTTTGATTGATCGGATTGAATACATTTGAACAACCCAATCTAATCCAATGTTTGTGGTTTGAAAAATCTTAATCCAAACCAAACCAAAGTGCAACTCAACCCAACCCAAACCGTACGGATTGGTCGAGTTCGTTGGGTTGATACTTTGTTACATTGAAATATCTCCTGACCTTGAATATGTTATTTTTCTACTCATAATTTGTTTTTTATCATCAACCATTTAATATAATTTATCCATACTTGTTACGTATATCACATTCAGTTAATTTTCTCAATTTACATATATATGTTCACAGTTACTGAACATATATACGGATGAGTTATATAGAGATGTGAATCGATTGAAAATATATGTATATGAAGAGCGCACATGATAGTGTAATTATCTATTGGTCGGGTTTTTGAGCACCTCTTGTGTTTTTTAGGCATCATAAATGACATTGAAGCAATGACCCTTCATGGAAATGTTAGAAATTTGAATACACAACTTATTAGGTGGGTTCAGAGGGGCCATGCACTACTTACATGTCATTTCACTCACTTGTAATGTCCAAATAAATATACCATTAAATAAACAAGTTTATGACAAAACGTCTCGTATTAGTCATAAGTCAAGACTATGAGCTACAAATGAAAGGGGATCGGTAAATGATGAACATATCTGATCGGGTAAGCTCCCGAAAGCAGAGGTAAATACGTAGTAAACGATACCTCACCGAATATAAGTAAATGGCAGGGATGACGAGCTTCGATACTTGCCCATCATTTTCCTTTAGTAATTTAGCAGGTAACCCATAAGTGTAGTATTCAAAGCGATGTCATTTGGGTTATTAAAAGCAGGTTTAGATGAGTTGAATGAACAGGTCGAATTCAGCCTACACATGGGATAATTAACTACATATAATAGTTCCACTCGAGTATTTGCTTGCTATTATGGAAAAAAAAAAAGCAAGTACGTATAATAAATGCAAACATATTTATAATTATAGTAAAATAAAGTCGTATGGTCATTGATATTTGAAGTCTGTTACGTAAAAGGTATCACTTGGTACCGTATATAATATGTATATATATAAATATCAATTATATATATATATATATGTATATTTGAATGGGACATGGTTAATTGAAATTGGAATGATTTGGTTAAATGTTGGTTGTTGTAAAATAAATATTTACATAAACTTTTAAATTCCAACACTCCAAATAAAAAAACAAATATTATACCTTTGACTCCACTATTCAAAATTGGTTGGTACCATTGTCTAACACTATTAATTTCATTTTAATCACACACACACACACATATATATATATATATATATATATAGGGAAGGGTTCAAACGAGAACCCCTATTTTGGTTGATAAGTTAAAATTCATGGAAATGTTAGAAATTTGAATGCACTACTTATGTGATAGGGGTGTGATAATCACCGCTATATATCACTTGGGTTAACGTTTTGGTTGATAAGTTAAAATTTTGGTGTCATCATGTGATTTGGGTGTGATAATCATGTGATAAGGGTGTGATAATCATGTGATAAGGGTGTGATAATCACTGTTATACATCACTTGGGTTATCGTTTTGATTGATAAGTTAAAATTTTGGTGTAATCATAAAATATGAGTGTGATAATCATATGATATGAGTGTGATAGAGGTGTGATATGAAGAAAAGATGTTAAGCCATGGAGATTATCATGAACGAAGGAGAAGAAGATAACTACCAARAGAAAAACGTGGAACGTGAAAAGATAATTATGGTTAATTAAAATAAAATAAAAATTATAAAAATTACTTAATTACATTATTGTCCTTATTAGATTATTTATATATAATAAAAGTTAATTTATTAATTAAAAAAGTTTGAGGTTATTGGATTGTTCTCKCGTTCTCGTAAATCACATGGGTTCTCGTTTGAACCTCCACCTATATATATATATATATATATACACACACACACACACACATGTATATACATATTACATTTAATTCAAATACAAACAATTAATTTCATTTTAGTCTTTCTCTATCTCTCACACACAAACACACACATACACATATATAGAGATTTTTTACAAATTAACCCAACCATTAGCAGAAACCATACAAAACCAATTAATTGAGATATTTATAGAAAATGACGAGAGTTTATTAACATTTTGTATTAATAAACAATCGAGATATTTATTGAATCAAATATTCATTAGACTAGATAAACGATTGAAATTGGTTTGTATTAATAATTAGGATTTATATATGAAAMCGTGTGCGCACACACGCACACACACATATAGGAGCGATCAAATGTAAACCATTCATATTTGTACAAACCGTGCAAACCACCCTCATTTGTCGATTTCATTTTTTAATTTAATGAAATTGTTTTATAAAATTGTTTAATCTTATGAAATTGTTTCACATATGGTTGTTTTTATGTTTTAATGAAATTATTTCATGTATTTTTCTCTAAAGTTAATATAATGAAGATGATAATATTCATAATTAACACACTTCACGATTAAAATCATGATTAATCGACCTCTCATAATTACAAAAATAATAAAAAATTATGATTGATTAAATGAGGTTTGTACAAATAATGTGGTTTGTAAAATAAACCTTCTTTTTTTTTCTCTCTCTCTCTATATATATATATATACGTATATGTATATATATATATATATAATTTACATACAAAAAGATAATTGGTATTAGAATTCAAGATTTCTTCACATTTAAATGAAAACATAATCCAACATATATGTGTTATTTTTTTTTAAATAAAAATATAAATAACAGAATTATAGTATAGGTTTTTTGTATATTTAAAAACCAATAAAAATCCAATAATAAATATTACAAAAAATATGGGTAGGTGGAGATAATGAAAGGAAAGAAGAAGAGTTATGAAATAAGGGAAGACGTTCATTAATTATCATTTAAAGAAGGTTTGGTATATATAATAAATATAAAAAAACAGTTCCCAGAAAATTTTTATTTTTATTTTTATTTTTATTATATAAATTAAATATTAAATGGTTTCACAAGAGACGAAGGAAATTGAGAAAAAATAGAATTAGATGGGGGCAGTTTTGGAATATTTAAGACTTTAGGGGTGGGGATTAAAACCTCAACCTTCCACCTCCAAGTCTGGGGAGACTGCTAGCTGTGCCTATGCTACCTGGTTAATTACAAATTTAACCTTTCATAATGATTTAATTTAATAAATTAATCCATATATATACATTTAAAAAAAAACCATTGAATTCCAATCATTCCATGGGATCTCGGATAACAGTGCAAGATGACCCATATTATCAGACAAAACCTACCCCTAGTTGTAGCTGACAGGGTTTGAACCGCCTTGCACTCATATCCGAGATCATATGAGATGGTGGGAATTCTGTTCGGTGTTTTTAAATATATATTTTGTTAAATTAAATTATGTTAAAGATTAGATTTGTAATTAACCTCTATGTGATCGGGTTAATTACAAATCTGACATTTTATCAAGGGCGGGTCATCATAGGGGCCTTGTCCCCTGAGCTTTTTTATTCCCGATAGAGTGAAACATCTCCAGTCCATTAAAGTTTTAAATATAAAATTCTTTTGAACCCTCCACTATTGTTGATCCAGTCAATTTGTATTCCATCTCTACCTTTTATAATAATTTAATTTAACAAAATAACCCATAAAAATAAAAACTGAAGAAAAAAATGGAATTCACGTCGCCCCATGCAATCTCAGGTATTGACGTCTCTTACAGATTTGGCTTCACGTCAATACCTGAAATTGTACGGGGTGGTGGGCAAAACTATGAATCATGTGGATTTTTTTTTTTTACTTTTGTAATTTTTGGGTTATTTTGTTGAATTAAATTATTATAAAAGGTTAGAATTGTAATTAACCTCTATGCACAAATATCATTTTGTGTAATTAATTATTAATGAAGAATCTTTATTGATTAAATAGGTATTATTTTCTTTAATGTGAATGTGTAAATGTACAACATGTTTATGCATGTTTTACAACATTTGATCCATTATTAAAGAGTTAATGCAAATTATGGCATTTAATGAATGATTTGACTTTGATTTTAAGAGGTAATGTCTAGTGGAGTTGGTACCTTCAATAATTAATACATTTTAGAGTTTGTTTTTTATGGATTTTTTTTAATTATACTGAATATCCAACTCGTTATGCGAGCCGACTAATTTTAGAGGCCACCCGCTTTGCAGGTAATCCAGAGTCATCGTATTTGAACCTTTGTGGCAACAAAGAGATTTTTTATTTCTTTTTGGATTTGAATATGTGAATTTATTTATTTGTTTATCTGGTTTCATATGAGATAAACTTTGGATTTGATGAATACCAGTTGTGCTTATTCAATAATTCGTTGGTCTTAAAACAGCTCTTTTTTATTTTAAAAGTAAGTGAATACTTTTCAATTATAACTTTAATAAAATTGCTCGTTGGTAAAAATAACCAGAAGGCACGATTAGATGACAAGTTGGGGTTGCACAAGACATGAATATGCTGAAAGTACAGAGAGCGGGCCAATTAAGAGCATTTATTCTATAAAAAAAAAAGAGACCACAGTAATAAATAAGATATACTGGTTGCTTTGAGGTATGGATTAAACATCGAGACCAAACTGAATAAACACAACACCATGTACCGAACGTTCAATGAAAATGGTATATGTGAAACTTTCAAGACGATTACTAAGTATGTTGTGAAACTCTGATACTTGTTTTGTTTAGAAAGAAATAGCTGATATAATATGGTTTTGTGAAGCCTCCTTCCCAGATGAAGTATATTGAATTTATTTGGTTTGTGTTGTGATCCAAGCGCTTACCATTACGCCAAAAGCAATTACTTATGGAGAAAGCATAACTTATTTTCTTATATCATAGCAATTAGTGCCACGTTTCGATTTAGAAAGATGTTGGTCATTGACCCAACAATCCCCCCCCTCCAACATCTGCCAGAACTAACAAGATATTCGCTATAAGGCAATGGTTGCACAACATGTCTTTGGTATTATTATGCATCTCATAGGATTCGAACATGTGATGCTCAGATACCACATGTTAAGATCCAAGCGCTTGTCACTACGCCAAAATCAATTGCTAGTGGAGAATGTGCAACTTATTTTCTTATTGCATAGCATTCAATGTCACGTTTCGATTTAGAAAGATGTCGTCAATGATCCAATAGTTTGATTTTAAATGGAGATGATATGGGTAATTGGCTCTCTTTATGTATCTTTTTTTGTTAACTAGGGGTCGTTTACCAAACACTTACTTGGGTAAGTGCTTACTAGGTCATGTTACCTCACCGGATGAATATGGTAAGGAACAAAAATCTTATCCGATAAGAGCGAGACAAGGACCATGAATCTTACCCGGTAAGTGAAGTCGACGACTCTTACCACTGTAAGCACTTACCAGGTAAATTGTTGCATACGATGTTGTTTTAGTGGACTAAAATCTTACCCGGTAAGTAAATAATAGTGTTAAATTTTACCGATAAGTACTTACAAGGTAAGTGTTTGATAAACGGTCTGAAATATGCAATTAAATCATAAATAGAATAAAGCTAAGCTTACCAATTGCAATCAAATATCGTTTTGTTTAGTCTAATCTAGAAAGAGTATGTATATATAAGTGAGATCTTTTACCAACTCAATTATTATTAATTAATTGAAGTATTTATATAAATACTAAAAGTTTATTTATTATGATTTGGGTATTTATGGAAGATTATCATAAAGAGATATACTTATTATGCAATCATTTACATTTGTACAACCAATACAACTCAATATCAACCGTCCATTTAATTTGATTAATATGTGATTTCATTAAAGTTCAGATTGTTTTTTAATATAAAGTATTGATCATAACTAATGAACCCTAGTTATATTTCATATATGTTCAAATTATAATAAATAAATTTTCATCATTTTCATAAATATCTCAATTAATTGGGTTGCATTGGCTGTACAAATGTGATGGGTTGCATTTGAAACTTCGTCTCTCTCTCTCTCTCTATATATATATATATAGAGAGAGAGAGAGAGAGAGTTTGTTTTAAATACAACTCGTCGCATTTGTACAACTAATGCAACACAATAAATTGAGATATTTATGAAAATGATGAGAGTTTATTTATTATGATTTGAATATTTATGGAAGATGAATATGGTTCATTAATTATGATCAATATTTTATATTAGAAAACAATCAAAACTTCTATGAAATCATATATTAATCAAATGAAATGGACGGTTGAGATTGAATTGTATTGGTTGCACAAATGTCAAGGGTTATATAATAACCAACCACACTCTTTATATATATATATATATATATATATATATATTGTATTTAAAGGGAAAACGTATTTTAGCGAGAAAATGTAAAATTTGACTTGAAAAAGAGAAGATGATATCTGGAATGATGAAGTGCAAAAAGTGGAATAAATTCAGTTACACAATTTCCAGCTCCAACGTCACCGTTTGACCATTTCTTAAGCTTCCATTCCATCTCTACTTTGACATTTTTATGCAATGCATTCTATACATACAATGCATCTAATATTTTATACATAATAAAACTCACATTTACTATTCATCTCCTATAAAAAAAGAGTTTTTCTATCTATTTATTATTAAAAAAAATTCTAAACGGTTGTAATATATCAGTAATCACTTGTTTTATATAGTATTCCTGATGAATTATCTTCATTAATAATGAAGATTATTCATAATGAATATTTGACATTCATCGTGAATAGTATGCAAAATAGGTGGTTCTTGAATTCTCAAAATATTTGAAGTTCCTAAATGAACTTTCCCTTAGTGGCGGACTCAAGATTTTTACTCATAGCGGGTGCACCTTTAAGGTGAATCAACGCCCTGTAAAGCCGCCTGTTGTGTTTTTGTTGAACTCCACCGTTTCAAGGGACTTTTTAAGTTTCTGGGTTGATTTCAATAAACTTTTTAATTGATTTTTTTTTTGTATTTTCTAATATTCCGGAAGCACCATTCAAAATTTAACATTCCACCTTTCATACTCCAAAATATGCTTTTGATAATAGGTTGATCGGGTGTACAGGACTTTGCTCGAGGCTTAATAGTCCGGCCCCGTTGCTCCTAAATACTATATCATCTACCTTATTTTCTACTTGCATACACCTTCCATCAAGGAAAAAAAAAGCCAAGAGTCTTCACCAAAACCACCTTTCAATCCTAAGAAATAATGTAATACCTGCTTACATCCTATCTTTCCCACCTTCTACTTTCGAGTGAAATATACTAAGTTCATTTGATAGAAACTGTTTAACAAAACACTTATCAGGTAAACACTTACCGGCAAGTACCACCACTTTCACTTACCTTATGTGATAACATTACCAACCATTAGAATAAATTGATGATAAGCGTTTATAACCTGGATAATAGTCATCACTCTCACTTATCAAATAAGGATATCGATCTCTGTCTTCCTTCTTACCCGATATAATTATCGATTCTTATTATATTCATCCAGTAAAGTAAATGAACCGATAAACGCTTACTAACATTAATATTTAATACACGGGACCTTAATTTCAAAAGAGTATAATGACATAAACAATAGATAACAAGATAAAGATACGAAATTTCAACATTGTCCCACAAAATCAAATGCAAAGCATTCAATTGTTTTAAAGAAAAGTATGGATGGGTTGTGAATCCTTCCCATGTTTTCATTACTCTTCAGGTGTGAAAACCAAAGAGTTAAATATAAGGGTGGTTGACATATCGCTTTTTTTTCAAATGTTCGTAACTCATAACTCAAAGTTAGGGTGTCTTTGGTATACTGAACATATAAGACATTACATAAATTTTTTATTTAATGTCATTTTAATTGCTTTGATGAAATTTTTTAATGATATATTTTATTATAAAAAATAATTATTCTATTATAATTTAATAAATTATATATATTAATTAAAATAAACAGCTTAAATTGATCATTTTACTTGTTTTGTTATGTCTAATTTTATCATACCAAACATTGAACAATTGTTTTATATTGTCATGTCCTGTCTAGACACCAAACACACCCTAAGTGACGATGATAATTTTAAGATGAGGATTTTAATCTAAAAAACATATAGAAATAAAAAGAAATCCTTCATAATGTGTACATAGAGGATTTTCTTTCACTAAATCAAAACTATTTTCCCCTGTTTTTTAGCTATTATCATTTACAAGAATTTTATGAATTTTTCAGTAAAATTAACGAAACCCCAAATTACTAATTCATATTGAGATGTTAAGATCGATTCGGGGTTTCTTCATTGCGGTCGGGGATGGAACCGTCATGTTGCAACGAGGACATCGAGGGTTGCTTCGAGATATAAGAACGTACAACAAGCAACTAGGACAACCAGCGGCGTAAGCTTGAGAAGATCGTTCATCGTGATCATCATCATCGTTGACTATCGTTTCTTTAATGGAAGATGATGAATTCGAGGTCGGAGATGAGCATGATTTCGACATTGAAATTGATCGTTTCTTGACCGTTTCTCGTTCAGCTCGTTCGAGTGCGAATTTAACTTTGTCCAAAGTGCAAACACTTCTGTAAGCTGGTGGAGAAGATGATAAATTGACAAGGTTGAGATCTAAACTGCTGTCATCAAAGAGGTTTAATTGCTTCTTTGATGATGGTGGGAAGTTGAGGTCTTGAAGCTTGGAAACCGTTTGATCGTTGCTCTCCTGTTTCTGATCGGATGATGAAGACGATGTGTTTGGTGATTTGCATCTCTGGAGGTAAACCTTCCCAGACTGAATTCATAACAGAGATTAATTCCAATTAGGGCTTTTGATTCAATTCAGTTCAATCAGAACAGAGAACATACAATTACAAAAATGAAAATATATTTGACATTAATGGATAATTACGAAGTTATAACTGCATCAGAAACAAGTACGCATCAATGGCCGCCATTAATGTTGCCTTCCTAACAATCTGCCCCCATAAATTACGAACTACACTTTGCAAACGCTTTTATGATAATAAATTTGAGACTGTATCATTAATTGCTCATCGGAATTCGTTGATACATGCACCTAGAATTGAATTACTACAAAAAAAAACTCGAAAATCAACGAAACGATCATCGTCGTTCAAACGACACAAATACAGATATCTAAACCTAATCGAAGTCTACTAAAATTAGGTCATCCGTAAGTGAATTAAACCCGATCTGAATTCAAATCAACGAAATTATCATAGAACTCGTACAATCAACAGATGAATCGAAGGATAATTCATCGACGATCAATCAAACTAAAAAGAATCATAACTTAAAATTGAAGCAAATTAAGCAAAAACAGATGTGAAATCAGGAAATTAGATATACCTTCAAGTCGAGACGCTTTTCATAGCCGGAAGGAACATGTAAATCGAGGTCCAATTCTTTGGAGGAATCGAGGTCACAACCACCACCACCACCACCACGGCCTCCTCCTCCTCCGAGCAAGTCACGAGTAATAAGAGCCGTTGATTTAGAATCAGTCATCATCCCTTGCTGTTGGTTCATTACGGAACAGAGATAAGTTACGTCGGTGACCATGGTATTTCCAGGATTGTTCGTAAGCAAAGAGAGAGAGAGAGAGAGAGGAGTGTGTGAAAATTGGGGAATGAATAATGGAGTCCGTTACATGTGTGTATATAGGAATAGGAATAGGAATAGGGGGAGTGGGGAGGAGGGTGGAGAAGAGAAGACCATAATAATTGCGAGAGTAAATTTGCAATTAATGAATACCTTCTCCCTCGTATTAATAATCAATATTAATCAAATATTTTATCTACTCTCCATCCATTCAATATCTAATTTATGTTTTTTATTCACCATTTAATTACATCCATTATTTTATTATTATTTATATAAAAACAAACCATATTATTTGTATAAATCGTACAACCTTCATTTAATTAATCATAATTTTTTATTTTGTTCGTTTTTTTTTGTAATTATGAAAGATTGATTAATCTTTTTTTTATTGTGAAGAGTGTTAATCATGAATATCATCATTTTCATTATATTAATTTTAGAAAAATACATGAAACAGTTTCATTAAATTTTCATAAGTATTATATGAAACAATTTCATAATCATATATGAAACAACTTCATCAAAAAAAAATATATATTATATGAAACGATTTCATGAATAATTTCATAAGATTAAACAATGAAATCTACGTATGTGGATGTTTTGCACAGTTTATACAAATATGGGTGATTTGCATTTGATCGTTCATATATATACATACTTGGGATCACGTAAGACCAACATGAGACTCGTGAGACACCTTTTTTTGCATTCGAAATTTCACAGCAAAACGGTGTTAAAGTAACCTTCACAGTGTTTTTATTGTGAAGGTTGAGCTTTTTTTTACCTTCACAACATTTTGCTGTGAAATTTCAAGTGTAAAAAAATGGTCTCACGAAATAGACCGGTCTCACATGAACCAACCACATATATATGTATGTATGTATGTATAAATAAATGTCTAAAATAACATTAAAATGAAAATTAGATAAACTTGAAACGGATTATTTCTAAAGATATGTTGTGCTACTTCTAAGGGGTAACTCAATTTGTTAAAACATTGGATGTGATCCTGAAATGTTATAGGTTTAAGTGTGTTGTCAAGGTCAGTTAAAGGTTTGTGAAGTTGCATTCAAGCTAAAAGACTGTATTATGTTATATAACATGTACTAAAAGACTGTAACATACTAAGACGATATGAGCTAACTGAATTTCTTATAACTGAAAATGATTTGACAAGAGTAAGATGTTGTTTGGTAATGATATAATGGGTTGTGTGATATGTATGGCTTATTTGGTAAGTCGTACATGAGTCATGAATGTTTGTGTATGGCTTAATTGCTATTATTGTTAAACTGGTGGCTTATTCGATCAGCTCATGAGGTGAGCTTAATCTATTAAGCCAACACTTTTCCAAATCCTACTCCTTTCTCTCATTCTTCTTTGATGCTTTTCATCTCATCAGTCATCCCCCCTCACGTAGGTGTAACTGTGGGTTTAAGGAAAATATCAATTCACGGTTTATCATTCTTCTATCTCCCTCGTTGCTCCATCTCATCCCTCTTCATTTCACTAAAAAGACAAACACATTTTGTTAAAAGTTGAGAGATCAAGGTTAACTGCTTCTAGGGTTTCGTTTTTTTTGCTACTGTCAGTGAGATTTGATGGTGGTTAAATTAATGGGAACTAGCCCGCTTGGCCCACCAAGGATATCAAAAGTCTGTATGTGGGGGTTTATTTCTTCGATAGGTTAGGGTTGAGCTTTGTTGGTAAGCCGAAGAAGTTTGGTGGTGGCGGGTTTCGCCTTAGACATAATAATTCAATGGATGGGTCTGGTGCACAGTCGTTTGAAGGGGATCGTTTTTTTGATGTTGATTATTCTCTTCTACTATATTTCAATTTTTGTGGGTTGTGGTTCAGTTAAGTGTTCTATATTGGGTTATTTATGAACTCTTAAGTACCTTTATTTGTTGGATAACGGTCCTGTTAAAGGGTTTTAGGTTCAGGGTTTAATGGATGATTTTGGATACCGTTGAAGGTTTAATTGGATGTTACAATAAGAGTAACATGGTCTTTTAAGTCATTCAGATAACTTATTCACCACAACAAACAAACAACAATTTAGCTTAATATATACAGTGCTTAATAAAAGCACTGTAAACTACCTTTAACACATACGATTATACTCAAGGGTTTTTTGGTTAGAGGTATTAAACAGTAATCAATTAAAGAAATTGTTTGGTTTTATATAATATAATGGAATCAATTATCACATAAGTCAAAAAAATTCACTCTGAGTTGAATGGGGGGAATGAAAATTCTTTCTTATTTTCATTAACTGTAATTTTTATTTTCATTTTCATTTCTCAGTCTGAACCAAACAACTCGTCAATTTTATCGGCGTATAACACATGGATATACTGTTCATTAGCCTATATATACTATTCCAACATCAAGATTATCATTAGAAGATCGGTTTTCAGTTGTTTTCGTAGCTGTCGTAATTGTTTACGATAGCCATCCAACAAATTGTGGGTGTATTTATGTTGTTAGATAGTGGTTACGTAACATGTTTCAATCGTGAAATAAGCATTTAACGCCATTTATATACAAATGGCTTGAAACCCATCGTTACAACTTTATCGTATGTTAACATGAGAAATACATTTAAAAACCGCTCACTTAATCAAAATAACAAAAAACCGAAAGTAAACAGGTTAAAATTTCCAAATACAAGCTATAACCATTTTTTATTCAACTTTCAGTATCAATAAAATTCCTTAAATGAACGATCGTTGATGGAAAGGAAAACGAGAAGTCGAATGAAGCAATCTAGTCGAAAGTTGTTTATATTTTTTATGGCAAATTTGCATGAAAAGTAAAGTACTTTAACTTTGATTCCTATTTTAGGTGACGTCTTTCAAAATTTCCATTTTGATACCTAAAATGTAAAGTTTTAAACATTTAAGTACCCAGGTAACAAGTTGAAGCATTAACCGGTTACCATGCTGATGTGGTGAGTGATGAGATGAAATTGGGTTGAATAACAAATAACATTGAGTTGGATACCATATTACTCGCGACATCAACCGGTTACCCGAGAACTTAAATATTTAAAATTTCACATCTTAAATACCAAAATGAAAGTTTTGAAAGACGTTATGAAAAAATATGAATCAAGTTAAGGTACGTTACTTTTTCATACAATTTGTCATATTTTTTTATTAAATATTAATTTAATATAAATATCTTTATATTTTCAAATTAATTATTATTATTTTAAAAAACAATTTTAATAAATATATTTAAATGTAATTATTTAATCATATTTAAAATATAAATATTCTATCATAAATATTTCATTAAAGTAAATTAATCTCTATCCCTACTTTAATGTCATTAATATAAAGTGAAATAAATAATCAACTTAATGTCTCCAAATCTTAAAAATATTAAGTTTAATAAATTGAGACATGACCAAGAATTTAATGATATTTATTGCTCCATTCCGTCTTTAAAAAAAATACAATATCTTATTTTTCAAAATTTATTTATTATCACAAAAATATTAATGAAATTAATTGTAATATAAATGTTTAAAAAAATGTTTGGACTTAAAGTTCATTACCTATAATTTTAACTGGTATCAAACGGAACATGTCATCAAGGACGCAATGTGAGTAAAGAATATATAGTTATTAATAAATAATATGTTAAGTCAAAGTAATACAAAGTGGATATTTTTTACCTTCACAGTATTTTGCTGTGAAGTTTCAAGTATAAAAAAATGGTCTTACGGGTCTCACAAAAACATGCTAGTCTCACGTGATCCACGTCTATATATGTATATAAAGACAGAGACGGAGAGATAGAGAAGAGAGAAATATACAAACCATTTAAGCCATAACCAATGTTTATATTAGAAATAATACAGATATTTAACCATAGGGTGGTGCCTGATTGGTTTGAGCTTTGCTTCAAATATCAAAAGTACCTGGAGGTCACAGGTTCAAATACAATGAGGAATAAAAATCATTTTATGGCCACAGAGGTTCAAATGCGTTGACTACAGGCTATCTGCAAAGCAGGTGGTTGCCTTGTGATTAGTCGGCTCGCATAGCGGGCTAGATATCCAGGTTAATATATATATATATATATATATATATAGAGAGAGAGAGAGAGAGGTTGGTTATTATACAACATTTGACATTTGTGCAACCAATACAATCCAATCTCAACCGTCCATTTCATTTGATGAATATGTGATTTCATAGAAGTTTTGATTGTTTCCTAATATAAAGTATTAATCATAATTAATGAACTCTATTCATATTCCATAAATAATCAAATCATAATAAATGAACTTCTATCATTTCTATAAATATCTCAATTAATTGGGTTGCAAGGATTGTACAGATACACAAGGTTGTAAAAGAAATATACCCTATATATATATATATATATATATATATATATTTATGAACAATAATAATTATTAGTTCAGTATGATCAAGATATTTTTGGAATTTGACCCAACTCATTCATTATAATTATGACTTTAGATTAAGAAACAATCAAAATATTTATAAAGTCAAATATTTATTAGACTAGATGTACGATTAAGATTCGTTTGTATGGTTTGTTAGAATTACATGGTTCATATTTTAAACCTCCCCATCCTCTCTCTCTTATATATATATACATACACACATGTATATATATATATATATATGTGTGTGTGTGTGTGTGTGTGTGTGTGTGTGTTTGTGTTTGTATGTGTGTGTGTATATATATGAGTTGGGTTCTAGTGAAAAAAGAAATTATGATGAGAAATGTAAAAATAGATTTTCATCGTTGCATAAATCCTAATTGAATGTCAGCACTGATGAGGTACATCGAATCAATTCCCTTCTAAAACATAATTCATGGGTAAACATGAAATTAAAAGCACAATTTTCACGAAATAAAGAGAAGGTTAGATTAGAATGGAGAAAAGAAATAAATGGGAGAAGAGCGAATGCGTATGAAATATAAATTCATTGATATCATTTAATGACTTTTAATTTGGCATTTAATACCACAACTAATTTAATATATTTCAAATTAAATGGCAATAAAAGATGTACAACACCCAATGCGTATGATTTATTATTTTGCATTTATTATCAACATACAACACCTTTCATTACCATCAATTACAATTGTACACGAGTCATTATTTTTATATATAGTATCATTATTTAAAGGAGAACTAGTTAGTTTGTAGTAACTATGAGATTCAATTTCAATCATAAATTAAATGTTAAATTAGGAAATTAATAATTTCGGTAATTTTAACTTAAAATATTAATTAAGGGATTTTATAAATATTCTTTTTCATCTCTCCTCTTTTCTCTTTCTAGCGAATCTTATTCGGTGAACCTTATTCCAATGAAACTTATATGAACACAATATATATACTATGATACCTAGATATACATACACGATTCAAGATGTGATATCCTTTGTAAAGCAATGAAAATAACGAAAATGCACACTATGATACATTTCATAATATAAAGAAAATACATTGTGATATTCGTGAAACATTGTGAACTTTATCACTATCCCCCCTCCTCCCCCTATAGACTTGAGATCATGTGAGACAAAGTTGCTTTTGTGAGACACGATTTTTACAATTGAAATTTCACAATAAAGCACTGTAAAGGTAACCTTCACGGTGTTTTTGCAATGAAGATTCACCTAATTTCAAGTGTAAAAATCACGTGTCACGGAAACAATCTTGTCTTGTCTCACGTAAACCCAACCCTATGTATATATATTAAATACTATCAGTAATTCAATTCAGTACCAATACCAATGTAACGTCTTTATCTGATTAAAATTAAAATATTTACATGTTTGTTGAAATTTAAAGAAACGGATGCTAATATTGTTTAAGATGATATATACATTTTTTTTTTATGCATAATGTACTGATTAAAAAATTAAAAGGTAATAATTTGTGTTCATAAATGAAAAGGTTGTCCACAACAACTTGAATGCAAACATTTAATGTTGTAAACTTCCTTCTTAAGCATGATGATCCGCACACGTCATGCCTATTTTTCCACATATATCTAAATTATTATATTTTAATAAGTACGAAAAAAAAGTAAATTATGTTTTTAGTCCCTGTGGTTTGTTAATAATTTCAATTTTCGTCTTTATAGTTTAAAAATTATGATTTTCATCCCTACAATTTATAGTTTATTGCAATTTTAGTCCTAGATTAAGGAGGTGTTTGAAATTGATTATTTAAAGTGTTTATTAACTTATTCTGGTATGATACTGGTAATAATAAGTTTTTAATGTTTGTATTAAAAAAAATACTTATACTGGTTTGACACCGATTATAAGAAGTTTTTGATAAGTTACTCACTTCTTACTTATTAACTTATTCTGATGTGATACCAGTAATAAGAAGTTTTTAGTGTTTGGATGGAAAAAAAAAATTTGATTATCATCTTATTATATTTTGGTACTGCCATAAGTCGATCCAAACACTATATAAAATTCTGTTTTGATGCCACATAAGTTGATAAACATTTTTACAAAAAAACACAAGTTGTTTTAAATAAACAAATCTCAAACGTCGCCTAATTCCTACCTTTATGTACAAGGAACCGAAATAGTCAAGAATTGTAAACCATAGAGACTGAAACGATGATATATTGTAAGAGTTAGGTTTCGATTAGAAGGGAAGTTATAATGAGAAGCGTAAGAAGAGAATTCTTCATTGGATCAATCCTAATTGAATGTCAAGACTAATGTGGTGCACCAGATCAATTCACTTCCAATACGCAATTCATGGGTGGGTATGAGACTACAAGTGATAAAAGGGTTCAGATCTCTTCTTACGCTTCTCACCATAACTTCCCTTCTAACACGATCTTTCGCATAGATCGTAAATCAGAAATCCGAAATAAGCAATGAATTACAAATTATAGAAACAAAAATCATAATCTCTAAACCACAAAGACAAAAGTAACAATTTTTAATAAATCATAGGAATGTAAAACGTTATTTACTCTAAAAATAATTAAAAAGAATCAAATCAAACTCTGAATGAGAAAAAAAAAACTCCATTTTTAGCTGAAAAATATATATAAATATTTATTTTAAGAATATTATTTTAAATTATATTAATTTGATAAACAATTTTAATAATATACGTATTTGACGTGTAACTCAGGCAAATAGTATGTGCGATTTTGTCCGAATACACGACATGTCCTGGGTTCGATCATAATCCTCCTGTTAACCTCAGCCTTCGAGTGGACTGAAAAATGCCACCTTGGAAAGACGGGCTCCATATGAAGTTGATTAAAGTTACTGATAATCAACTTTTTGATTAAATATTAATAACAGAAGTTTAAATTAATTTTAAGAAAATAAACATTTTCAAATTCCATCCTTTAAAAAATAAAATAATTTAAGAATTGCATGCCGTTGATTACTTGATTTACGTGCTTGATTTCTGTAGGTTTATTGAAAGCTTCAAAATTTTAATATTCAATATTTTATAAACCATATATATAGAAAGACTTGAGATCACGTGACACCAATATGTTTTCATAAGACTCGTGAGATCACTTTTTTACACTTGAAACTGTTGTAAAGGTAACTTTTACAGTGTTTTTGCTGTGAATATTCGACTTTTTTTTTTACGTTCACAACATTTTGCTGTGAAGTTTTAAGTGTAACAAAGTGATCTCACAGGTCTCATGAAAACCGACAGGTCTCACGTAAAACCCCCCCATATATATATATATATATATATATATATATATAGAGAGAGAGAGAGAGAGAGAGAGAAAGTTTGTTTCAAGTGCAACCTATCACATTTGTACAACCAATGCAACTCAATAAATTGAAATATTTATGGAAATGATTAGAGTTCATTTATTATGATTTAAATATTTATGCAAGATAAATAAGGTTCATTTAATTATGATCAATAATTTATATTAGGAAACAATCAGAACTTTTATGAAATTATATAAAATACATATTCGTCAAATTAAATGGATGGTTGAGATTATGTTGTATTGGTTGTACAAATGTAAAGAGTTGTATCATAACCCACCTATATATATAGAGAGGTTGATTATTATACAACCCTTGACATTTGTGCAACCAATACAACACAATCTCAACCGTCCATTTCATTTGATTAATATGTGATTTCATAGAAGTTTTTATTGTTTCCTAATATAAAATATCGATCATAATTAATGAACGATATTCATCTTCCATAAATATTCAAATCATAATAAATGAACTCTCATTATTTCCATAAATATCTCAATATATTGGGTTGCATTGGTTGTACAAATGCAATGGGGTGAATTTGAAACAAACTCTCTCTCTCTATATATATATATAAAGGAATGATTTGGTCAAAAGAATTAACGAATTGATAGGAATTTAAAGAATTCCATCAATTTCAAGAACTAAATCAAACCAAGAAGTTTGAACTTGATCCAAAGAATTAATCATTCAAATTCCCTTGAAAAACCAAACAACACCCTCCTTTCTCAAGATCACAAAACATAAACCCTCTAAAAACCTCAAACCCTAAACACAATGCTACACATACAAACCCCAAGGGTGGTGCCCGATTGGTTTAAGCTTGGACTCCAAAGGTCAAAAGTGCCTGAGGGCCCCAGATTCAAATCCAAAAAAAATAAAAATCTCAATGTGGCCACGAAAGTTCAAAGCAGGTGGTCGTATTAGTCGGCTCGTTTAGCGGGTTGGATATCCAGGTTAATCAAAAAAAATTGCTACATGGATCTTTTTAAGTCTTCTGATTATATTTATACCCACCAGAAAAGCAAAATTGATCATCCACAGAAAAAAAAAAAAAATTCACCAAAAATGGGTTTTCTACCTTCTTCCTTCATCACCCAATATTATCAAAACCAAATTGATCCCATAAATACAAACTTAGATTTTCTGAATCTAAACCCAGAATTCACAACCAGAACCTACCAATACGAACTTTAATACAGAAGTAGCTTCAGATAAACTGTACCTGGTTACATATCGCTCTTTGATTAAAAAAGGTCTCTTTGAGGATCTCCTTTTGTGTCGACTTTGATTTTCCAATTATGGGATGATCGTGGCGCTGTCACAATGCCATCGTAGAATTTTGAATCAAGCTTTTTGTTATTCCAATCGTTGACAAATTCTGCAAATAGTTTCCGTGCAGACTCTGAAGAAAGATCCGAGAAGAATGTGTCTCTCTCGTCTTTAAGCCAAGTGGAAAACTCGTTGTTCTTTAAGAAATAATCAGCATCCGACAGCTCCTTGAAATTAGATATCTGAAAATATGGATCGTGAATATAAAATCTACTTCTAAATCTTATTATGCATTCTGTGTTGTAAAACCTGTTACTCCCTCCGTCCCAAAATAAGGTCCCACATTTCCATTTCGGTTTATCCCAACATAAGTGTCCACTTTCAAAAGTTGGTGCATCTTTTCCAATTATGCACTTAGTTACGAGATAAAGCACTTCATTACTCCCTCTATTAGTAACGGTAAAATATACATTTAGTTGATTAAAAAGTGTAATAATTATATATCTCTAAAACAGTGTGCATTTTTAATTGTGGACATTTATTTTAGAATGGAGGGAGTACTTTGTAGATGTATTATCACATGGGTTCTTTAACTCTAAATTGACTCAGAAACAGACGGACTTTTAAAGTCAAGACAAGCACAGAACAGGACTTACCACACGGCGGTCATGCTTGTGGTGTTTATGTTTGTGTTTGTGCTTCTCCTCCGGCTTCTTTTCTGGATTAATATAATTTGGTTAGCATAATTAAAAAACATTAACCACTATTGGTTAGAGTTTAAGAAAATGCAAGAGCAAAAGACACTAAGGGGGCCGTTCAGCAAATGTTCACCAGGTAAGCATTTACCAGAAAGAGTCACCCCTCTCACTTACCTTGTCAGGTAATATTTTCGGGCATAAAATTGGATTATTGGTAAGCGCTTACCGGATAAGTGTCTTCTCCCTCACTTATCGGGTAAGATTTTTGGTCCTTCCTAAGCCTCTTACCGGGTACAAAGTAAGATTCTCGGTCATCGACATGGGACCCGGTAAGGTAAGTGACACCCGTTAAGCGCTTACACAGTAAGCGTTTGGTAAACTACAGGAGATAACTTTGAGGTTAATAAACTAGTGTCCAACATTTGGTTCTTGGTCTACCTTAACCCCATAAGTGAGAACTAGAAGTTTCAGATGATAAATACAGAACTATAAACATGTGCTAGCAAGTTGACACTTTCCAAGAATGATTGCAAATAGTCCCTTGATAACAATAGCACAGGGCTCTTCTGTTCATTTACAGTGGTCACCAACACTTCCATAGAGTGACACATAAACCAAGAATAATGTTTAATTTGCCTAAGATTTCTATAGGCACACATATATAATCATGAGCTAGAAACAACATATATTCCCCTAAATCACAGAAGACCATTTTGTACAACCAACCAAAGCTCAACCAAGAAACTCGAGTCCTTTTATATACCTTATTCCACTGGAAAGAGTTTATCTACATCGTCGAAGACTGAAGAGCTGGCACAATGGACATAAAGACATACCCAAACCTAAATATATATCAATTTGCGGCATTCGTGATTGTATTCTACATACATGCTTGTGGATTATGAACTCTAAACCACCTTGGCCTTCGACACAAGAAAAGTTGGAAGATTTTGCTTTCAGTGCTTCTTACAATCCATCCATCATCTCTAGGGTACAGCATAAGACCATAAGTTATATACAAATCTAAGACCATTTCTATAAAAAAGAAAAGGAAATTATCATCAATTGTCATCACCAAATATTCTAAATATTCTTATTATAGCATTGTACATTCATTTTTTCCTTGTTACAGACACAGAGATGTGCTTTCAAATTATTTTGTATTAGGGCACTGTATTTTCAAAGTAATTGTAGCAAAAAAATAATGGGATGACATTCATGAAATTAGGTTGCTATTCTATGCATTTAACCCTTTAGAATATGTAGTTGATGACTATTGATGATAATATCCTTCTTCTTTTTACAGAGTGGTGTTAGACTTCCACGTTACAACTCTAAAATCATCATGTAGCTTGCTTCTTTAACTAATCACAGCGAGCGTTTATACGAAAAACAATACTTGATAGCAAACCAAACCCTAGTCAGATTTACGAACAGCTAAAGCGAGTTTTGCTCATGTACAGAAAATAATCGAACTACGATTGGATTTAGAAATCATGATGTAATGAAGAGTACCTTTAATACTAGAAGATTTACGCGATTTGTGCTTCCTCTGAGAGTCTTTCTCTTTCTTATCACTCTTTGTTTCTGAACTTCTATGCCTTTTCTTCTTCCCTTCATCTACAAAACATGAGTATTCGCATCACTTGTATAGAAAATCACACACACATACAGATATATATATATATATATACACATATATGAAAAACTTGTAATCGATGGAAAGAGCAAGAACCTTCCGATGAGTATGACGTCGGAGATCTCTTCTTCTTCGACTTCCGATCACCGCCCATTCGATCTCACCGTCCAAATCTGTGTAAAAGCCTAAAAGGGTATCGATATAAACACTGTTTATGAAGTTGACCAATACGACCCCTCATCTCTTAAAACTTGTCTATTTCACCCCACTTAATTTAAAAACATGACATATCCAAAACAAATAATCAAAATTCAGTAACTTCATAAAGCTTTTTCTAATAACTGTGGTCTATGGGTGTCCGAGCTGACTTCAAAGGCCCTGAAAAACAGTCATAAAAATCTTCAGAAAGTTACATATAATTCTAACTGCTTCTCTGTTTTGAAGATTATGACATCAATTATATTATTAGAATATTTCATATATTTGATAAAATATTATTTTTCTTTCCTAAAATATAATAAAAAATACTTTTATGAGCCGTTTACTAAACACTTACCCGGTAAACGTTTACCTGTAAAATTTAGCACTATCATTATTTACCGGCTAAGATTTTAATCAACAAAAATTACATCTTATATTCTTATGCAACAATTTACCCAGTAAGCGATAACCATGGTAAGAATCGTCGACCTCATTTACCGGATAAGACTCTCGATCATTGTTTTGCTCTTACCAGATAAAATTCTTTGTCTTTGTCAAACTCATGTGGTAAGGTAACGTGACTTAGTAAGTATTTACCCGAGTAAACGTTTGGTACACGTACTCTTGGTATTTTTTGGGAGTTGTCCAATTTTAATAACATTTACACTTTCTCTAATACTTGCTACATTTGCTTCATGCATTTCGAAGAATCTGTTGAAGTAATAAAACTATCCAAAATCCCCATTTTCTTTAATTTTATTTTGTTTATAATAATGCAATAAGTAAGAGGGAGAAAGAATGCCAAGAAAACCCTAATATGGAAATAAATCAATCCAGAACAAAAGCAACCACCACAAGGTCTCATATAAGCTTGTCCACCTTGTTCTTATGTTTGTTAAAGTTACAATTTTAGTCCCTATAGTTTAAAATTTGCAATCTTCATATGATTTGTAATTCATTGTTGTTTTCGTTATGGCTTAGTTTCTATCCATAAAGTACAAAGGACCAAAATGGTGGAAAATTGTACATGATAGGAACTGAAACAACGATAAATTATATATAAGAAGGACAAAAATAGCAATAAGTTGTGAGTCATAAGGATAAAAATCGCAATTTCTAAACCATAGGAACAAAAATCTTAATTTCTAAACCATAGCAATAATTTAGATTTTTAAACCATAGCAATTTCTAAACCATAGCAATAATTTAGATTTTTTCATATTACCAAACGTATAAAACTTAGTTTAAGTAATTAATCATAAAACCGAATAAATTCTAGAAAAAAACATTTCGACAACACATAGATTCTTGCAAGATTGTGAACAAGGCAACTTAATTCATTAGATTTCTGAACACCCAGAAACCTTTTTAAGGAAATTTAAAACTCCCACAAGACAACAAACATTTATTCCACCTCCTGAAGATAGTCTTCAATTTGAGCTGCAGTTAGGACTCTGCAACAATAAAGAAACAATATTCGGTTAAAAACCAAATCAAACGAACTTGGAGCATATTTGTTAGCAACTTAACGAGCTTAATGGAAATCACGGCTTACTAGGTCAGTTATACATAACTATTTGGTAGTAACTTAACGATATAGAAAGCGTTTTATTTAGTAATCTTCTAGGGAGAACTTTATGCAGGAAGCCAAAAGAATTCCAAAACTGTGCCCCCCCAACTGGAAAACATACACCTTCCATCTATGAAAAAGTCCTCTCAATTCTCAAACAAAAACCTTTTCAACCTATACAGACAGATTTATCCCCACAAATAGTTTTACCTATATAGAACTTTATTAAAAAACCAACCAAATAGTCCCCTAGTAAATCACATGAAAAACCCTCACTTGCAAAACAATAATTATAAGAAAGAAACGAGAAAGCTACAGGTGAGAGTGTATGCATACAAGGCAACAAGTACAGCAAACAGAAAATGCACTACAGGTGAGACTCCGAGATGGTGGCCAAGCGGGTGCCCAAGTGCACCTTTAAGACCAAGAAAAAGTCGACACGTTTTGACTAGGGGAAAACTCAATTGTGTCAATTTGATACAATACATTTTTACAAATGGAATCCACCTTGACTTTTTGAGCAAGACTGACGACATCTTACTCCCGATGTCTTCTTTTTTGCCAAATTTCATCTTTACAGGTAACTTTTTTTGTTTTTTTGGTTGAGTTCGTAATGGGAAATTCAACAACAAAATATAATTCTATCAAATTTTTAAGACAAGAACATAATAAGAAGACTACGTCTTATGCCCAACGTGTTTTTTTCTTCTTTTCTTTGCCAAATTCCACCTTTACAAGGAACTCCACAACAAAATATAATTTTATCAAATTTTTATATGAACATGTAAGGAGACATCATATACAGAAGAATAATAACTTATTGTTAAGAATTAAAACTTATACGAAGCATTAATTGTTAAATGTGATTAATTTTATATCTTTTTCAATTTATTCCAGATAAACATGTGTTGTCGTTAAAACAAGACAAACAATTTTATGACTAATGGGACAGTAAATTAAAAGTAGTAGTAGCTGATTGGTAAAATCTAAAATTTTGCTTTCAACAAGAATAATACTGATGACCTCAAGGATGCAAGGTAGCACCCCCAACCATTCCTACTACATCAGGTTTTTGTTTTAGGTGTGGTTTTAAAACATATTAGATCACCCTTCAAAATTAAGCGGGTGCATAGTTAGTGGACAAATTTCCATTCCGACGGAACGATTGAGCGGAAATCCGTGCACCCCCTACTCTCTTAGTAGGTCCGCCCATGCTCCGAGAGAGATGCACAAGGCTTAGGTCTAGGTCTTCCAAGCCCGTTTTCATTAAACAAAAAAGAGCCTAGGATCTTTCAGGCCTGGTCTGGCTTGTTCAGGCTTTTTAATAAACATTGCCCAATCGGGCTTTTAAGCCTGGCCTAGCCTGGGCTTCAGGCTTGCTAGGGCCAGGCTTCGAGCTTTTGAACAAGTACAGTAAACAGCAGATGCAGCAGTTATCAGTTATGTAGTAGAAATAAACTTGCCTGAATGTTTTGTCGGCCTCGATAACACCAATCTCAATGTTTTTGCCAGATATTTGTCCTTCAAATCTGGGATGAACATGATAAAGGATTATAAAGATTATCTCAAGTTGTGACAATTACCAGCATAAAACCATCAGTCAGATTACTCAGGAACAAGATTATTCAAATTTTCTTTAAAATTGATCAACAAAACTTAAATTCTCCAAAAATAAAAAATTACATTTTAACTCCAACATGTTCTCCATTTTGAAGATTACACCATTAATTGTATTTATTAAAATATTAAATACATTTAATAAAATATCATTTCTCTCTCTCTTGTAACATTTTATTTTTAAGGTTTCTTATTGGTGAGAATATTAAAAAATCATCTCTCTACTCAACAATCTCAAGTGATCTTTTCTGTTCTTTTCTGCTGTTGTTACCAAAAACTTAAAAAAAGGCCAAAGGGGTTCGAACTTGCAACATGTAATGCCACATGCAGTGACACTACCAGTAGGTTCCAACCACTTTTTGTTAACCAAGAGGAGCACGCATCAAATTAAAGCAAGTGCGCCTTTAAGACCCCTAAAAAATTCATAGACAATACGCCCTAGGCTAATACTAAATCCGCACCTAGATGTCGATGACAAATTGTCCCACCCAAGGTTTTAAAAAGCAGAATCGGGCCTTGAGGCGTTTTCCCTCAATGAGGCGAGGTGTAACCCCAAGGAGGGTATATATACACACACACACTAAACATATATCTAGCATATACTCTTCAAAATGGATAACTGAAGTGGGATATAAAATAAATATATACGTGTGCGTGTGCGATGCTCTCCAAATTGGGAGACTACAGAAGACGTTGGAGACGACTTATGAAAACTAGAAGAAGATGAGCAAGAAATGGGTTTATTTTATAAAAAGTTAAATCAGAGTCAATTTTCTAAACCCTAATTTCTAACCCTCGCCTCACCACCTTAGGCGCCTCAGCTCAACTAACCCATGAGAAATGCCGCCTCAGACTCGATTTTCTAGCGCCTTGCCTCGAGGCGTGTACGCCTCGAACTCTTTTTAAAACCATTAACCCACCCACATCAATCAAATTCGGAGATAAGGTTACATGTTATATGTAGTACATAAATAAACATCAGAAGTGACTATCGATGACCTTAAAATCAAGATACTTACCCCTCCTTCAATGTTAAAATAGCTGTGTGTATCGCATCCTCAAGCTCCATATCATCGGTGTACCTACAAGCAACGTCATTCTTTATAACAAACTGATAGAAAGCCATAGCATGCGGAAGAGATGGTAGCATAAAACAATTAACTTCACACAACATGACCAAACCAAACCAAACTAAACTATCCCAGTCAGTATATCCCACACGGGGGCGGGGGCTTACGCAAACCTAATTTCTGCCCCCAAAAAGTAGAGCAATTGTTTCCGTGAAAACACCCATACCTCGTTAGAAGTGTAACACCCCAAACCCAAAGCAACAGGCTGGCCCAATAACTTCGAATCCAACTTAAAATCATGGTGGAAGTTATTGGTAGTCTACAACTTGAGGTTTATAAGAAGCTCACAAACCCATTTTCTAACCATGTGGGACGAGTTGTCACAACTTACAAAAAGTATGTGTAACATAAAATGGGTAAACAATAGAACAACATGAAGAGCAATATAGTAAACAATGCAGAACATTTGCATATGGATGTTCTAATTAGAGACATTAGAGCAATTCATTGCAAAGTGTCAGTATAATGATATAGTTTGACATCACACATTGTTTTCTTTACATAGAATCCATCTAAACTTAGCATAAGAACACGATAGTTCCCAAAGAAAATATATTGGGGCTCGAATGTGGATCAAAGAGTTAAAACCAAACCAAACTGATCCAATAAATCCAACTTGAAAGTAGGATGTGGTCTGGAGGGTGAGAAATACAACCCCCTGGATTGTGCAAGAGTGTGAGCAAGCAGGTAGAAGGAAATGTGAATCAAAAAGATAGGGCTTGTATGTTAGCAGCTTAATAGGACTTGCAGCTTATTCGGTCAGCTATACATGAAAACGTTTGGTAGTGACTTATTCAGTAAGCTTCTAAGGGGAGCTTTATGTAGAAAGCCAAAAGTTTTTTTCCAACCCCGCCCCCCTCCCAGTTAAAAACATGCTCTTTCATCAATGAAAAAACCCTCTCAAACAAAAACTTTCCCAATCTACACAGACAAATTAATCTTCACATACATCTTTATCCATATAGGACTTGATGCAAAACCAACCAAACGGACCCTTACGCTTTTTAAATCATATAAAAGGTTCATTGGTAAGTTTTGAGGTTTAACCACATGCAACAAAAACAGAGGCTTAACCACTCAAACCATCAACTTCTCACAAAAGTATGCTGAAGAAATATTGCAAAACGATGGACATGAAAGTTCACAAATCTTTTTATCATTGATAATAATAGTTTGGTTTAGTTATACCTGTTGAAGAAATATGGTGTTTATAACAAAACAAATGCTATTACAAATTAAAATTCACAATTGTAAGAACAGAAAATCAACGTTCCAAAGTTGCATACATTTGAAAAGATAATAAAGGCATACCTCTTTTCAAGAAAT
This sequence comes from Cynara cardunculus var. scolymus, assembly GCF_001531365.2. Lineage (NCBI taxonomy): Eukaryota > Viridiplantae > Streptophyta > Magnoliopsida > Asterales > Asteraceae > Cynara > Cynara cardunculus. Next base: position 70,273,840 of record NC_037529.1, read on the forward strand.
GTCTTTGCATTAGACACATTCTTTCCCATGGCCGAAGCTTTCCAGGAGAAATATGATCCGGAAGGATCCACCTGCACAAAAATGCATGTAAGCTTCCAATGAGATACAACCCATAAAAAGACTTTAAGTTGCCCGGAAAACAAAGTACAACATCAAAAGAAACCATAGTTTTCTATAGAAAAGAATGCAATAACCAACTTCAAAAATCCAAGTTAACAAAATATTGAAGCACGCTAATATAGGCATCGTGTAGGTTAACAATCACTTTATTCGTTTGGTTGATCTTCAAGAAAACATGGAAGATAAAATTTGTCCAAACAATTTAATACAAACCGAGCAATTAACAATGAAATTGGTACACAAGGATGACTTCAATATGGAATTAGAACTGAAATCAAAGGATTGAAAAAAGGTCTCCCAAAGGCTTTCGCCAATCTCAAACTCAACAGAATAATTGATACCCTCCTCCCCTCCAAAACCCTCTTATTTATACTAAATAACCAACCCACTACCCTGCTTCACCTACTTGTACCCAACAGTAGACACTTGTACCACAACCTACTACGATTGACTTATTGACTGTAAACCCGGTGTATAACACAATTTAAGTCGATCAAGAATGCAAGTATAAGCTTCTAGTAAGGAAGATGCAGGATTAAAGAGATTGTGTAAGCATCAAGTCCAAAGTACATACCTGATATAGCTGGGGACCTTTGTCATCATAACCGGCAACAAGAAGTGAGACACCAAAAGGCCTTACACCACTACAAGAAGAAACATAAGTTAAAAGCTATATATGGCCTATTTGTAAGAGTTCCACTTAAGATATTGAACATTCTAATGAATATTTCAGTAAGTTATTATCAAAAGGTATCATCTTTTCAACTGACATTTCTTGGAACACAAATGAAAAAAAAAATCCCTCCCTTTCTTTTCCATCCATTTCTTTTCTTTCCTCTCCATATTAAAGAACACAGCATAAAAGCAAATAGAAAAAAAATTAATCCAAAAGAAAATGTCACAGCAACTCGGAGTAGAAAGCATAGACATATAACACTCTTCTTGATTTCTGATTCTGCCATAAAAAAGGGGTAAGCAAAACCAACTTACCCTGACTGAGTAAATTCTTGCATAACAGCGGCGGTTTCCCTTACAAGTTGTGTAACAGGGATCGGTTCCTGCAGTTACAATATCAACAAATCTTAAGCTAGTTAAAAGGCTTGGAAGCTGCTGAAGGTTATCTAAAAAAAAGTATTAACAAATGTTGAAGCATAAGCTCCCAGAAAGTCAAATCTTATGAGCCCGATCATAATAAAGGGTGGATAATTGGTTGACATGAAGATTGGGCGTGCTCACCCTAAATTGTAAGTGAGCTTAGTTTGATAAACCTCAAATGAGATGGAGACTAATCCCCCAAGACCGTTGTTATTACAAGGATATATTCATTCTCAATCTCAATATCAACTAATATTAGCAGTATGTAAAAATCAGTTGCTCCAAGGATTTTTGCTTACCTATGAGGCAGCAAATATCATTTGACTGGACAGAAAAACATCAACACGGGTGCGTTTGGTATTCAAACAGGATAGAACAGAAGCTCAGCGGTAAGACAACAGATAAAATGATCAACTTACCGTAAATGAGTTGTTAATTAATTTATTAAACTGTAATAAAATAAATATTTATTATAACCAAATATATCATCAGAAAGTTCTCAGGACAATTAGAATGGCACCAGAATAAAAAATTATGTACTTTCCAATTTTTATTTTATATCTTCTCTATATTATTTTTTATTATTAATATTTTAATAAATTACATAAATTAATCAAAATATAGAAACCGTATAAAAATAATATTTTGAGGACAATAAGTGGAGGTTTAAAGAGCATAAAAAACAATAAATAAAATTTAAAGAATGAATAAAATGTAAAAAGTTAGACGTATTTGTTGTTTTAGAAGAGAATTAGGTTTTATTTTGAGATTATATTGGTAAAACATAAGTCTATTCCAGCATGTTCCATGGGGTGGGGATGAAACACGCCTGTTCCACGTTGTTCCTATATGTTCCACATAAAAGTCCTGCCAAACGTGGAACAATGATCCCTATTATGTTATGCCCTATCCAGTGTACCAAACGCACCCATGCAACCCTAACATTCATCTTACTTCCTTGTGAGATAATTATGTTCTTAAATCTCTTAACTAGCATGCAGAATTCTAATAAAATCAACTGTCAGGTTCAAATGTAAAATACTGAACAGACTTGTAGAAAAAAGTACGAAACGCCAACAGAACAAGAAGGGTATTACGTACTTTGTATAGCCGATTGTACTGCTCTGCTTGCTTCCTACTCTTTCGGACCAAAACTCGAGAATCGGGCCCCATGCCACTGCAGAAGAGAAGAAATATGAATTTCTTTGAGCATAACCAGGGGATAAAAAAATAAATGAATTTGCATGTATCTACATCTGCTGTACATGTGTGTGGAAATGAAGAGAGTTGGAATGAGGATAGGGACTCCAAAAACAAAAAATGTACAAGAAAACTAATCTTGAATTAGTAGAATAGGCGAAGGATAATGTGAGAATAGGAGTTAAGGTGAGAAGTGTAAGAAGGGATTTGGACCCTTGATCACTTTTAATCCCAAAACAACCCATGAATTGGGCTTTAGAAGGGAATTGATCTAGTGTATCTCATTAGTGTTGATCTAGTGGTTCTCTTCAATTAGGATTGATCCAAGGGTGGAGATCCCTGCTTACCTTCTCACCATAACTTTCATTCTCACCGGAACCCAACCCTGATAGAATAACTATACATCCATGACTACACAAACAAAGCAGCAATTCACCCTCATATTAAACTTTGAGCAATCAGGGATGCCAATTCTCATAAATATTTGCATGCGGATCTTGTATACTTGTTCATGCAGACACCCACCAAACTCACGTCAGAACTTTATTACCATGAGAGCTTGTAGACACAGTCAAGTGAATTATAGAGTACACTCAAACTTCACGGATTTTCATGCAGTGAGTAGAAGTACACAATGAAACAGTAATAAGTTACTAGGGACACTGAACATCAAATAAACGAAACAAAATCAAACCAGCCCAATACCTGGGAACTTCTATGCAATTGAAAATGTGAGGTTTGAATTTTGAAAATCATACCTATATACAACTCCAATGTTAGGAGTCAGAATTTGAATCTTTTGCACCTGAGATTAGGAAAACCAAACTTCAGAATCAAGCCACTTTAAAAACAAGAAAGAAGACCAGAAGTGAAAAAAGAAAAAGACACCACAGAGAGAACACCAGCAAGCTGCATAAAAACAGAAGTGGCATACAGTTCTCATCCAAGAGAATGCCACACAATAAGCAAACGAAATGTCAATATTCGTCTAGATCTTGAACCACATATATACAGATTGGTCCATTTTGCAGGATGTGATCAAAGCAGCTCTGTTTACATTAGCTAGCATACACAGGCTGGTATGTGGAACCCATACGAATGGATTAAGATGCCTTCTTAATCATGTAATTATACAAGGAAACACACTATATGCTGCGAGTTTCTGAGATTGATTCTCCTTTCTCCTACTTGGCTTTTTGGCACAAAAGATATCGAAAGTGGAATGTTGTTAGCCCTCAACACTCGCCATATATTCTTAGGCTCCATCAATTTATACATTTCAATCCAAAAGAGTTAAGAGTTGAAACATATATCCAGAGAAGCTAAGTAGCTCATTGCAAACATCATAGAACAGCTCTCTGTTTATTGAGACCCAATCAGAACCAAGACTACTACCCGAATCAAGTGCATTTCCTTTGCAACCATGTGCTTCACTTGCAAGTGACAAGCATTGATCAATATGTACCCATTTTTTTATAAATTTAATTTCCAAAGAGTTCTATCAGGCATATGTACGTGCAACCAGTCCCCTCATCAAGGGGGTAGCTAGCTAGCTAGGAAAGAAGACTAACTCTCCAATAGGTTCAAACATATACTAAAAGAAAACGAATTTTGAAAATCCAATCCATCTCAACTAACCAGTTAAAGATGAGACATTTTCAAAATTCATTTTCTTTTAATATATGTTTGAACCTATGTGAGAGATAGTTAGTCTTCCTAGCTAGCTATCTAGCTAGTTGCCTACTTGGCGACTGCCAACTGGTCACACGTATATATACCTGATAGAACTTTTATGGAAGAAAAAAAATTAAAAGGTGGGTACTTATTTATCAATGCTTGTCAATTGCAACTGAAACACAAGGTTGCAGAGAAAATGCACTTGATTCAGGTGGTGATCTTGTCTTTGCTAGGGTTGATACAGAGGATTGCAATGAGCTACTTAGCTTTTCTGGAGAAGATGAGGCATTTTTCAGCCTCGCCATGGTGTTTGATCCCTAGAAAGTTCATGAATTTTTCTATCTCAAATAAACAGACACTAATAGCTACTTCAGTATAATGTCTGTTCTCACGTCCACATGAGTTTTCTTCATATCAACTAGAATGCAGTCAACATCATATTCAGAATGAGACAATGCAAAGAGCACCAAAGATGAAACTCTAAAATCGGTATGCCCACAAAAAAGAAGCTAGTGTATAGTTATTATACAAAGTAAACTGTAAAAGTGAAAACAGTGGTAAAATTTATATTTTACTTCACATCATACTGACAAAACCAACACCTAAAGCTTTAAGCATAGTATTTGTACTTACTGATGTCTCGTCAACTAAAATGGATGGGAGTTTCTTTTCCGTTGCAATTACAACACCATTAGAAGCTGCGATAAACATTCATAAATATAAGAATAGACTACCAAATCAAAATAGACTACACTAACAACTATCCCAGTAGCAATGCAATCCATGATGTTCTATAACTTGCTCCTTGAATAGAAAAAACATTTTTAAGGCATTCATTAGAGATAAACATCTAGAAATTGGAGTTACCTTTTATCCCCAATGAAGTTTGACCAGAACCAACAGCTGTGAGGGCATGTTCAATCTGAACAAGCTTTCCAGAAGGACTGCAAATAACATGTAATGTCACATAATTTCCCAAAAGAACAGGTTTCTGAACTCCGATTCCATGGTTTGGAATTGGACTACAAGGAAAATCAGTTCAATATTTGAACAATGAACCGAATGAGCTCCTAATCCATTCACAAATCTCGAAGTTAATGCTCCCATACCCTAACAATTAATTCTAACTGCACTGATCCTTTAGTAGATAGTACATAACTGAAAGGAGTGGATTAGGATGATAAAGGATGATGCAATATGAACCCTTTACATAATCAGGTCAAATCATATATCGAAATGTAAAAATTAAGTTTCAATGTTGATATGTGAGAGGAGGAAATTCATAGACAGTGGTGCATTTAAACCACTCCAATGATAAATTCGGCATACCTGAAAGTGGTAAGAGAGAACGAGTACTGACTGTCACCCATATCGTATACAGTATCAGTGAAATAACCTGTAGTGAGGAAATCATGATGAATATCGGTTATAAAAAACTAAATAATTTATCCTTAGTTTCCTGAAACTATTGATCGATGATAAACCCTAAATTCAAAATCATTCGTCTAGCAAAGGATAGCTATGAAATTAATAGAACAATGATGAATGATGAGAAACGTTAGGGTTTTTTGGTTGGTATAAGCAAACGGTAAACGATGTTACGATGGCTGGCAAGTGTAGCATATAACTTTGGATCTGAAATTATTGAAAGATGCTTAATCGTGCGGGTACATAGATCAATCAATATACATACAAACATTACACACCTGGAGGAAATTAAGAGGCGAGATGTGAAGAAAATGGCTATCGACGTTCAATGGGTGATACTGAATGACGATTTCTTGGACTGGTATAGATTATGAAGAGGGAGGAGGGCTTGTTGGCTTGGAGGGAAAGAAAGATGTAAATTAACAAAGGCAAAAGGCCAAAATACTTTTTCGCTACAAAAACTTTCAAAATATTTTTGTAAATCGTTATTTTCTAAAAGAAATAATTTTCGTTTGATTACCTCTTGATAGTTTCATTACGGAACGGTCTCTAAATCGTTAAGACTTGGATTTTGTTTGACAAAAAAATGTATTTTAATTATTCTAAAACTCTCTAAATGATTTTGTATCATGGGTTTTACTTAATCATTCAGCATCCTAATTTCATTGTAAACAATTATATTTTATTTTGCATTATATCATTAGAGTCACTTAATCATTCTGTACCAAACCATTCAGCAACTGCAAAACAAAATATCACATGTAATTATTTGTTAAAATTCCAGTCATAATAATAAAAACAGTAAATGGAGGTAGATGAATGTTTCTGAAATGCGGATAGTTAAAAGTAATGTATATGAATGGAAGTTCTTGTTCTCGTTGTTTTCACAAAAAGAAAATCACATAGACCCAACCCTATAACAAATGTGGAATTGTGACTATTCAATATATTTAAGACGTCGTTCACAAATGTCAAGCCGAAAATCCTGAAACTTCTATATTAGTTCATGAATTGGGTTTGACGGAATGTCTTTGAGATATTTGCAAGGATTAGTTCATTGTTCGGTTGATTGGTTACATTTTGCAAGGAAAGGTGATTGGTTCGACCCACCCATTGGTTTTTTTTTATTAACCTGAATATTCAACCCGCTATGCGAGCCGACCAATCCCAGAGCGACCACCTGCTTTGCACGTAGCCCGAGGTCACCGCATTTGAACCTCCGTGACCACCTGCTTTGCACGTTGAAAATTCATTCCGATCTGATCCAATTATAATTGGATATCCGATTATTGTCAGTCCGTTCTAACTGGATCGATTGACTTATGGCATAACTATATTAAACGTACACACATTCTCCTATATGATATATATATATATATATATATATATATATATATATTGAAATACATTTTATTCCCAATTTTTTTAATCCGACTTCATAATCTATATCAGAAGTATATTCATACATACTTTTATTAGATTATACAACACATTGTTACACAAAATACAATTTATTAATACGCTTGAACTTTAAACTGGTTCATAACCAATTGATAAACATGTTCAAAAAACAAAATAAAGTTTTAGTTATACTAATATAACAAAGGGTAAATTGCATGAAAAAGTAACGTACTTTAACTTGATTCATATTTTGATTAACGTACTTTCCAAACTTTCATTTTGGCACATAAGATGTAAAATTTTAAACATTTAAGTACCTGAATAACCGGTTGAAGCATTAACCGGTTATCATGATGATGTGACGAGTGTTATGGTTTCCATCTCAGTATTATTTGCTGACGTGGTTAGTGACATATAAAATTAGTCTTATTTTTAATTTAAAATTAGTATTCAACCGGTTACCCGAGTACTTAAATGTTTAAAACTTTACATCATAAGTATCAAAATGAAAGTTTTAAAAATACGTTATCAAAATAATAATAAAGTTAAAGTACGATATTTTTTCATGCAATTTGTCATGTAACAAAATACTCCATGTATTGGATGACGAACAAAAGACTTTCACTCTCTCAAAACCAAACAGCCAAAATCAAGGGATTGAGTTGCTCGAGTTTAAAGCATAGGGACCAATAGTGTAAGTTGATGAAATTATCGGGTTGCTAAAATGATTCAGCCATTAATCAGGACGGTGGTCGTCGGAAGCGGGTAGCGGTAGACACCGGGACCAGGCGTCCGATTCTTCCATAACCAGAATTCTTCCGTACAAAGTTCCATCTCCTTGAAAACAGAGCCACGACTACATGAGCAAGAGTTGCAGGAAAGCAGTTGGCCACATCAATGAAATACACCGATTTACATCCTTTTATCAGTCATTTCTCAACACAGGAAGGCTTCAAGGTGCTGCCAGATGAGTTCCATCATTTCCAATATCTGAAATTCTTTATTGGCTAGTTTGATCTCTTCTTTTAGGGTTGTAAGCCTATTTCATTCAATGCAGTCAGTTTCAGAACTATTCTCTATTCTCTGCCGTTTGAATCCTAACAAGAACATCCTTACACAAACGGGTTTGATTCAAATTAATATATAAACACCAAGCTGGTAATATCCTGCTCGTAAATTGGTGGCATGTAAAGCCCCCATAACGTGTTCGATGAAATGCGCAAGAGAAACGTGGTTTTTTGGAGTTTGGACTGCATTGTTATCCGGGTATGTTATATATAGCCTTCATGGTGAGATTTGTCCCGGATAAAAAAAACAGTGGAATCTTACTTGAATTAGAGAGCTAAATAAATGAACTTTAGACATAAACATTGAAAGAACGATAATTTATAATCTCTAAACAAATTGTAAGATTGTCAAAGAGATCAAGCAAGCTATGGAGGATTTGGCCTTGTGTGAATTTTACACATATATTAAACAGGCAAAAGATAAGACGGGATAGCGACTACCGTGAATTTTTGGGCGAGTTAACTCACCAGGAAATTTTCTGACCATGATAGTGGGCGCTAATAATATTCTAACTACAGTGAATTTCATGTTTTAATCATTGATTTGCTGCAACTATTTCTTCTTCTTTCACCCTGTTTTCTAACAGGGTATGCTTAGGATGGTTCTGCTCAGTGAGCTCTAATGCTGTTCGTTGGTATGCACCGAGTTGGTGTCAAGACTAGTCAGTTTATTTATGGAAGCTCTTTAAGGGTGTGTACTAGCTTGAAGTCTCTAGGTCGTGGGATTCAAACACAAGGGTGTAGATCACAATCTAACCTATTTGAATGGGGAGGAAACATCAATCCGGTTGTATCAAGTTTTTTACAGAAGGGTTTCTCGGAGATCACCAATGAAACTGTTGGAAAATCATTACATGCTTTTTGTATAAAAAATTTCTGTCGTCTAAGCATGTTCCATACTAACACCTTGATAAATATGTACTCAAAATATGGCAAATTGGAAGCTGCTTGGTACGTGTTTGATGAAATGCCTCAGAGAAACGAAGCTACATGGAATACAATGATCTCAGCTTTTGTTCGATTCTCTTTGTACCCAGATGCTTTTCTGTTATTTGCCCAAATGCGTGCTCAAGGATTTGAAACAAGTGGCTTTGTTATCGCTAGTTTATTAACCGGTTGCATTGGGTCGGGGGTTATGGTACATCAAGGATTTCAAGTTCATGGGTTAATCTTGAAAAATGGTTTATTGTATAATGTGTATGCTGGAACCACCCTTTTAAATTTTTATTCTGGATATGGATTTCATTCTAGTGCTCATAGGCTCTTCGAGAAAATGCCAGAAAAGAATGTAGTATCCTGGACTTCATTGATGGTTGGCTACTCTAACAATGGATCTCCCATGGAGGTTATAAAGTTATATCAGCAAATGAGGTGCGAAGATGTTGATTGTAATGAGAACACGTTCACCACTGTGATTACTTCTTCTGGGTCACTAGAAGATGAATTGTTGGGTCTTCAAGTTCTTGGACATGTCATAAAATGTGGATTTGAATACAATCTTTCAGTGGCCAATTCTCTAATATCTATGTTTGGTAATTCGGGTAGAGTGCAAGAAGCCTGCTATATTTTCAATCAAATGAGTGTGCGTGACACCATTTCATGGAATGCCATGATTTCTGCATATGCACATAATCATTCATACGAGTACTCGTTTCGTTGTTTTAACTTAATGCGTCATGCCCGTGAGGACCTTGATGCAATTACACTTTCTGCACTTTTATCAGCATGTGGTTCCATGGACAATCTCTTCTGGGGTGCTGCCGTCCATGGTTTGGTTCACAAGCTAGGGTTGGATTCGAACTTATGTCTATGCAATACCCTTTTGGGGATGTATTCAGAAGCCGGAAGATCCAAGGAGATGGTACAGTTGTTTGAAGAGATGCCAAATAAAGACTTAATCTCATGGAATTCACTAATAGCTGGGCATGTTCAAGAAGGGGACTACCTGAATGCTTTGATGGTGTTTGTTAGAATGCTTCAGAGACAAAAAAGTGTAAATCACGTGACTTTTGCTAGTGCATTAACTGCTTGTTCAGACCCTGAACTTTTGGGAAAAGCCGAAACTCTTCATGCACTTGTATTTACATCTGGGCTCCACGACAACTTGATCGTTGGAAATGCTTTAGTCACGATGTATGGAAAGCACAAAATGATGCGGAAAGCTGAAGAAATCTTTAAAAGGATGTCCCAGAAGGATTTGGTGACGTGGAACACTCTCATTGGAGGATATGCCGGTTGTGAAGAACCAAACTTGGCAATCAAAGCTTTCAACTTTATGAGGAAACGAGATGAACCAAGAAACTATATAACCTTGGTTCATATGCTTAGTTCTTGTGTTGCTCCAAATTACCTGCTCAGCCATGGGATGGGGTTACATTCACATGTGATTATTACTGGTTTTGATTCAGAGGATTATGTGAAGAATTCCCTTATTACAATGTATGGGAAATGTAATGATCTTGAATCAAGCATGCAAATCTTTGATGGATTTGTTAACAAGGCTTATGTATCATGGAATGCCATGATTGCTGCATATGCTCACCATGGCCATGGAGAAGAGGCTTTGAAAAGATTCTCAGAGATGAATAAAACTGGAAATCATTTGGATCATTTTAGTTTCTCTGCAGCTCTTTCTGCTGCTGCTTACTTGTCTAGTCTAGAAGAAGGTCAACAACTTCATGGGTTGACCGTTAAATTTGGGTTTGACTCGAATCAATATGTTATGACAGCTATGTTGGATATGTATGGAAAATGTGGCGAGATAAATGATATGGTGAAAATGCTTCCGGAACCAAAAACACGACCACGTGTGTTGTGGAACATTCTGATATCAGCTTTAGCTAGACAGGGATCTTTTCAGGAAGCAAAGGAATCTTTTCACGAAATGGTGAAGATGGGATCAAAACCCGACCACGTGACCTTTGTTTCTCTTTTATCGGCATGCAGTCATGGAGGGTTAGTAGACGAGGGTCTTGCTTACTATTCTTCAATGACCACCAAATTCGGAGTCCCGGTTGGTATTGAGCACTGTGTTTGCATAATCGATCTTCTTGGGCGATCCGGGAGGCTTTCGGAGGCTGAATCTTTCATCAAGAAAATGCCGATTCCACCAAACGACTTTGTCTGGCGAAGCTTGTTGGCAGCGTGTCGGATTCATGGAAACTCACAACTAGGAAAACAAGCTGCAGAACATCTTCTAGAATCAAACCCTTCAGATGACTCCGCTTATGTTCTATACTCGAATGTTTGTGCAAGTAGTGGGAAATGGGAGGCGGTTCGTAATCTTAGGGAAGAAATGCAATTTACTAACGTTAAGAAGAAGCCCGCGTGCAGTTGGATCAAGATGAAGAGAAAGGTGAGTTCTTTCGCGATAGGGGATAAATCCCACCCGCAGAACGGTAAAATCTACACCAAACTCGATGAGATCAAGAAAATGATCAAAGAAGCAGGTTATGTTCCTGATACAAGTTTTGCATTGCAAGATATTGATGAAGAACAGAAGGAAGATCATCTATGGAAGCACAGTGAGAGGCTGGCACTTGCATATGGATTGATCAATTCCCCCGAAGGTTCGATTTTGCAGATATTCAAGAATCTTCGGGTTTGCGGTGATTGTCATTCGGTTTTCAAGTTCATAAGCAGCATTGCAAGGAGAAAGATAATACTCAGGGATCCTTTCAGGTTTCACCATTTTAGTGATGGCAAGTGCTCTTGTGGTGACTATTGGTAGTAAGGGTATACTTGTTAGAAGCTATATCAACTTATTCTATCAGCTATACTTGACTGTTTGATAGCGACTTAATGATATAGAAAAGTGACTTATTCACTGAGCTTTCAATTAAAAAAAGCACAATTATTCCATTTATGAAAAAACTCTCAAAAACAAAAATCTAACTAGAAACAGGGAGTAGGTTTCGCCCGAAGCATCGGACCAATGATCACCCATTTTGTACAGTGATGCAATTTGTTCCGCTTTCTTATTTTAGGTAATATAATTTTAAAACCTCATTTAGTACTTGGATGTGATATATTTAGGTACCTGATTTTCCTACACATCAGGTAAACAATTAATAATATGATTATAATTTATTAAAAGTAACATGGAAAACAAAACATTTATCTTTTCACCTGTGTCTCCTGCAAAACATCCAACCCCTCAATTACCTTCAATCGATCGTCGCATCTTTACTGCCTACTTCACCTGTCCTCTTGAAGGTTGTGCTGCTGTATTGGATTGCAAAAGAATATCAGATTATGGTATGTTTGTTAGAAGCTCAACGAACATGACTTATTCGGTATACATGACTGTTTGATACTGGTTTAAGAATATAGAAAGGGGCTTATTTGGTAAGCTTCTAGGAGGAACTTTATACAGAAAACCAAAATTTTAATCATATATGCCCCTTCAAATAAAAAAACACGCTCATTTCATCAATGAAAAACTCTCCCAAATAAAACACTTTCCAATTTATACCGACAGAGTAATCCATACAAATAGTTTTACTCATACAAAACTTAATAGAAAACCAACCAAACAGCCCCTTAGTGTGGCTTATGTGATTTATAGCGTTTTTTTAAATTAACTGTTTTTGTGGTTTCTAGCTTATTTCTTGCATTAGTATACTTTTTATTGGGTAAAAGATAATAAAATCAATAAAATGACAAAAATGCCACTTATTTAACGGAATTTTTTAATTGTCCATTTTTAGGGAGGGACAAAATCCGGATAATTTTACTAATCATGATTGTCATTTATAATTTTGAAACTGTAGGGACGAAAAATGTTGTTTTACAAACCACAGGGACTAAATTTGTATTTTACTTTAAAAAGTATTACAAAATTTATTTTTTTAAGAAAATAATGGCGTGGATTTGTTTTCAGGTCTCGTTTGGTTTGAAATTGGATTTCTTTTCCGACGCATATTGGTCAACGGAATTGACTATTACTACCTTGGTGGTCGTCGGAAGATGATTCCGATGAACACCGGAGAAATGAACGAAAGAAAAAAGCCATACCTGATACTGTTATCACGTCTCTTCTGACTTCCCTGGCGATTAGGTATGCGATTCTTCCTCACAAAGTTTAAAGTTTTCTCCCCTTGATAACACAACAATGGCTCCATGAGGAAGAGTTGCCATAAATCAGTTAGCCATATCAATGAAATACTCAGGCCAACAACCTTCACATCCAAGATTCAGTCTTATTTTGACTTGGGAAGGTTGCACGATGCTGTCAATCTCACCCTTTCTCACCCAGTTCAGTTCCATCATCCTCCTTATGTAAAACTTTTACAACTTTGTATTGATAAAAAGGCCTATAATCAAGGCCATTTAGTGCATGAACATCTTTATGCTAATGGGTTTCATTCGAATTTGCATATAAATACCAAGTTGGTAATACTTTACTCTAAAGCTGGTGACATGAAAAGTGCCCGTGACGTGTTTGATGAAATGCGTGAGAGGAGTGTGGTTTCTTGGACTGCATTGTTATCTGGGTATGCTCAGAATGGTTCTGGTAAGGAAGCTCTGATGGTGTTCCGTGGCATGCGCCAAGCTGGTGTCAAGGCTAATCAGTTCACCTATGCGAGCGCTTTGAGTGCATGTAAGAGCTTGATGTCTCTTGGTTATGGGGTGCAAATCCAAGGGTGTGTTCACAAGGGTAGATTTCTTGATGATTTGTTTGTGCAATGTGCCTTGGTTGAATTGCATTCCAAATGTGGCAAGATGGAGGATGCCTATTGCATCTTTAATTTGATGTCCGGTAAAGATCGGGTTTCTTGGAATTCAATGATTGGTGGATTCGCTGTTCGGGGGTTTAGCAATGATGGCATCCTAATGTTTCGGCTGATGCTTCGTGAAGGTAGATTATGAACCAAACACTAGATGCCAGGTTCACACATTGTGGCCATGTTTGGTAACCGTATGCTAGCTTATTTTTTGGGTTTTAACCAAACTAGCTGTTTATGGCAAGAAATTTTAGAAAATAGCTAACTTTATTAAGGGTTTTAAAGAAATAGCCATGAATTTCGCCAATTGGCGAATCCTACCAACCTAACATGAGGAGGCCATCTCTGAACTCTCCAACCAACCTTGTGTTGACACGTGGATTTGCCAAATGTCTCCTCCAAATTCCCAAAATTGGTGAAAATTTGAATTTTTAGGTACGTCAACTCTTTGATTTTTCTGCTGAATTGATTCACCAACTTAAAAAAATGAATTACGCCAATTGGTTAAAAAAATGAATTACGCCAATTGGTGGATTCACTCTGGCAGAGTTCATGGCTATCTCTATAAAACCCTTAAAAAGGTGGCTATTTTCTCATTTTCTTGTCATAAATGGCTAGTTTGGAGAAAACCCCTTATTTTTTAGCTTATTGACCCGTTGGGCTAGCTTTCTGTAGCGTTTCAATAAGCTCGTGGGGTTTTCCACCATTTTCCAATTCTGCCTCTTATATATTTCCAAATAATTTTTCAACATTTTCTTTTACACCATTTTACATTATCATCTATGTTATGAGCTAGTTTTTATTATTATTATTATTATTATTATTATTATTATCAAACATATATAGTTTATCAACTAAAAGCTAGCTTATTAGCTAACAACTAGCTTTTTTTCAGCTAACAACCAACTTATCAGCTAATATAGTTTGCCAAGAATAGCCTGTGTTTCTTTAATATACATCTATTAAACCTATCTCTCAACTTTTTTGTAATTTTTAGTCACTTTCTCATAGGTATGACTCCTGATAACTTCACCTTGGCTTCTGTTCTGATGGCTTGTTCTTGCGGTAAAGATCTCTCAAACGTCAGACAATTACATGGATTTGTGTTGAAATTGGGTTTTGAATCATATTATAGTTTAAATGGTTCACTGATTAATGCATATACAAAGAGCGGAAGCATAATAAGTGCCGATAAAATAAACAAGAACATGATGGTAAAAGATACAATATGTTGCACTGCATTGATCATGGGATACGCCCATGAAGGTAGTAATAGCACAAATGCCGTGAATCTTTTCATTGAATTACAACAAGAAGTCATGCATATCGACAGTGTAATATTATGCTCAATGATCAACATTTGTGCCAACACAACATTACTTGGATTCGGAAGACAAATTCATGCTCTTTCTTTAAAATGTTTGGCCTGCCATGATGTACCCATGAGCAATGCTCTCATTGACATGTACTCAAAATCTGGTGAAATCGTTAATGCACGCCAGGTGTTTGATGAAATGAAGGAGAAAAATGTTATCTCGTGGACTTCATTAATTGCTGGATATGGGAAACATGGTTATGGGCATAATGCAATTTCACTATATAAAGATATGTTGGATGAAGGGTTGGAACCAAATGGTATAACTTTCTTATCGCTCTTATTTTCGTGTAGCCACTGTGGTTTGACGGCAGAAGGACGGGACTTATTTTATAATATGGTTAGCAAATATAATATATTGCCGAAATCCAAGCATTATTCGTGTATGGTTGATCTATTAGCACGTGGAGGTGAGATAGAAGAGGCCTATCATTTGATACACGACATGCATATGAAGCCGAATGCCTCAGTTTGGGGTGCGATTCTTGGGGCATGTAGCGTATATGGTAATGTTGCAGTAGGAAAAGTAGCAGCCCGACATCTCTTCGATATGGACCCTGGAAACTCGGTCAATTACGTTGTTTTGGCTAGTATTTATGCAGCAGCTGGCTTATGGGATTCCGCTTCGGACACACGGAAGTTGATGAAAGTTAAGAAGTTACAGAAGCATTCGGGATACAGTTTCTTTTCTCAATCAACAAGCAAGAGGCTCTCACTTCCACAACCAGACTAAGGGCCTATTTGTTAACAACTTAATGAGCTTAATGGGACTCAAAGCTTATTTGGTCAGCTGTACATGACTGTTTGGTGGTGGCTTAATGATAATGTGGCTTATCAGTAAGGCCATAATTAACTGCATGTGTGTATATATGCCAGGAAGTCAATGTGTGAGGGGTTCATTGGTGAAGCTAAGTCAAACTGAGTATGAGACTTCGATAGGTAGCATTGGGGGAGTTGTGGATTGTGATGCATCTTGATCGTGAATGATGGTAATGTCTCCATTATATGGTGTCAGTTGTAGAGTTCTTGACACAGATTTTCAATGTCTAAAATCTAAATGCTCTGTGAAAGATGTGCTGCTAGAGCCGATACAATTGAAATTGGTGCAATTGTTCTTCATTTTCTTTCCTTAAATATTGTCCTGGCATACATTTGTTGTCTTGAGTCATTCATTCATACTTTTTGATACTTGATCAATATCATACATAATTGTTCCTTGGCTTAGTGCAAAGTTTTAGTGAATATTCCATTTTTTTATTAACTTGGATATCCAACTCGCTATGCGAGCCGACTAATCCCAGGGCGACCACCTGCTTTGCGGGTAGCCCGGAGTCACCGCATTTGAACCTCCTTGGCCACAGGGGGATTTTTATTCCTCCTTGGATTTGAACCTGAGACCTCCAGGACTTTTGACCTTTGGAGCCCAAACCCAAACCAATAAGGTACCACCTTTGTGGTTAGTGAATATTCCATTGAGGTTGAGTCTTGTGAACAGCCTTTGCACCATTAAGATTGGCTGGAAGATGTGGACCTTTAGATGTCTTTATCTTGGTTAATTTCTTTCAGATATTGACAGGCCATGAGCATGGTTTTGCCTGGTGTTGTTGGATTTTCGTTGTCTGGGAGGTTGTGTAACATTATTACAACCACTAATTTGGTGTTAACAGTCATGCAAACGTTAAGAGAGCATGGCGGTGTTGGCACATTTGGTGAGTTTTTCAGTGATGTCTCTACAACCTGGTACAAATAATCCTGTTGCTACGCTCTTATGACTTGTTTGCAATTGTGTTATTTTTTATTTTCATAGGCATCTCTTACTACGGGAATCTTGTTGTACCCTCCTCTTAATCATTGGAATTTTAGGGTCTGTTTGTTAATAACTTAATGAGCTTAATAGGACTTACAACTTATTCAGTAAGCTATATATGACTATTTGGTAGTGGCTTAATGATATAGACAGTGGCTTATTTTGAAAACTTCTACGGGGAGCTTTGTGTACAAAGCCAAGTTTTTTCCGAACATGCTCCTAAATTAAAAACTATGTTCATTCCATCTATTAGAAAACGTTCACATACAAAGACCTTCCCGATTTATACAAAAAGATTAATCCACACAGTTTGTTTGGTTGGTTTTCCATTAAGTCCTGTATGAATAAAGTTGTTTGCGTGGGTTAATTTGTTTGTTTATATTGGGAAGGCTTTTGTTTGTGAGGATTTTTAATAGATGGAATGAGCGTGTTTTCTAATTGGGTTGGGCAGGTTTTATTTTTTTGGACTTTCTGCATGCCCCCCTAGAAGCTTACTGAATAAGCAACTTTTGATACAATTAAGCCACTACCAAAAAATCATGTATAACTGCCTGAATAAGTTGTGAGTCTCATTAAGTTGCTAACAGACAGGCTCTTAGACATTAAATCTTTCCTGGAAACATGCAGTTTGATGATTAGATCAAATAGGCTACTTTTCCTCTTCAAATTTGTTAACTGTTTCCAGCCCAGGTTATCTCTTGATTTTGTAAGACAGTTGGCTTTGGAACCCACATGCTAATTTTGATTTTATAATGAACAATGCTACCGTCATGTCTTACAGAAATATAGTTTTTGAGGAAATTGATGAAACCTGTTCGCCCATCATTTCGATGATTGGATCTATACAAGAATCGGCCTCTGGAAGAACACAATCCAAAGGTATCGATTCATATACTATATATGTGTTCATTTCTATTTTCTTTCCCTCAAAATTTATTTTCTCAGTTTACAGCAACTGTTTGAGAATCCACTTCAATTTCAGAACAAAGTAGATGTTTTTTTGGATCTTTAAAGCAACAACTGATATGGGTAATTTGATTAGTTGCTCTTGTTTATTTTTTTGAATTTTTGTTTTATATATATCTATAGATTTTGAGAATGCATCTATGTGAATCTGAGGGGATGTTTTGGTTGGTATTTTATCAAGTCATTTGGATAAAGTTGTTTCCATGAATTAATATGTCTGTGTAGATTGTGAAGGTTATTGTTTGGGAGGGTTTTTCATAGATGGGAGAAACGTATTTTTTAATTGAGAGAGACAGATTTGGAAAAAACTTGGTTTTTGCATAAAGCTCCCCTAGATGCTTACTGAATAAGCCACTTTCTATATTATTAAACCACTATTAAATAGTCATGTATAATTGACTGAATAAGCTATGAGTCACATTAAACTTATTAAGCTGCTAACAAATAGGCTCTAAGCTGTTACCCAGGCTTGTTTTTATGTTCAACCTAGCTATGTTTTATAATTCACCAAAGAAACAAATTTGTTAGATAATTAAATTATTAAAAATGTATCTAATAATGTAATTTAGGTTCTCTTCTATAACGTTTATGTTTCAAACACTCTAGAGTTTCTGTATATCCATCTAAAGATGACTAGTGGTATACCCGCGCGATGCAGCGCGGGTGAATTACAATTTTAAAACATTAGTTTATCCTTGAATTATAAGTTTATATGATTATTTTGCAAGTCAACTAATATATAAACTTGAAGGTTAATATGATGTATAAACAAGATCGAATGAAAAATAATTGCACACGTATTGGGTTTCTAAACCCATATGCTCAGAAGTCATTACAAAAATTTGAATTTAAATTTAGTTGAATTTTCTTATTGGGTTAAATTTTCTTACAAATACAAACAACATCAAAAGAGACACTTTTCCTTGCTGTTTGCAGCCTACAACTTTGGCTTTTGCATTTTGTAAATAGACACAAGAGACTACGATACCACAACTTGCGRTTTATTAGGTGGTCATTCGAGATGATAACCCTTGTTTGCTACCATAAAACAACAATTCAAGATAAAATCAAGATCATTTATTAATAACAAAGTTTTACCCTCCAAATTCTTTCATTTTCACCAACCTTTTGAATCAGAGAGAAAGAAGCCTTTCACTTCTCATTCCTTTGTCTRCTTTAAATGGGTCATCTCATTYCCAACCTTTTCAATTATTGAACTCCTCTTTTGGTTCTTATTACCATACCAGAATCATTATGCCTCATAATTCAGAATCATTATGCCTCATAATTCAAGTTCAAGTCTTTTTAGCTCATAAAACAAGAAAGAAACATAAGTAGAGATCTAATGAACATATAAACTTCCCATAAATCGCACTTTCTTGTCTAGATTAAACCGATGGAAAGATCTTAACCCAAAGCGRGGAGACAGAAAGATAAGATTTTTACTTAATATCGTTCATAAAGATTATACAAGAACACCCATAAAACAAGAAACAAACTCGACAAGGTCTTCACGGGAGAGGTGATTTGGATAATAATCGCCGGTTTTTGTGAGACCAAGTAATAATAATGGTTCCCAATTTCTTGAAGGTCGCGATTTGGGCTTTTTGAAAACCAAACAACGGCCATTCAAGATGATCTTCATAGAAAACAAACAGAGATTTAGAAGAGTATTATTAAGKAAACGATGTCGTTGTGGTTGTCATCTTYATCGTCACTCTTCTCCAAGTCTTTCAATGGCAAAACCAAATCTGTTACTTCCCGCTTCATAGCTTCTGTCGATGTCGTCGTGCTCTCTTTCTCTACTTGATTCCGTATTTCAACAGAAATTTCAACTTCAAGCCATAAAMAATGCATGATGATCACAAAGGAATCACGGTTTTCACGACTAAGTAAGAACAACCCATCACCAAAAGTAGCATTAATCAAAGAATTTGAAGTCCAAAGACGACATTAGCATTATGTAATAAGGTTCAGATGAAGATAACCACTTTCAAGTTTATAGAAGTTGAAGAAACAGGTAAAAGAGCAAGATTATTACCTTAGATAAAACATGCTGTCAGATCTTGCGGGAGAATTCGCATGTAATCCTGTGATTTTTTTAGCAACAAAACAGCCCTTTAGCTGCTGTTTTTTATCCACAGAACAACTTCTTTAGGTGCCAATTTTTTGCCACAAAACAGCCCTGTAGCTGCAGAAATTTAACCAGAAAACATCCCTTTTAGCTGCTGTTTTTTTATCCACGAAACAACTTCTTTAGGTGCTGACTTTTTGCCACAAAACAGCCCTGTAGCTGCAGAAATTTAGCCAGAAAACATCCCCTTTAGCTGCTGTTTTTTTATCCATGGAACAACTTCTTTAGGTGCCGATTTTTTGCCACAGAACACCCCTGTAGCTGCTGAAATTTAGCCAGAAAACATCCCCTTTAGCTTCTGATTTTCACATAAAACAGTCCTTTAGCTACCAATTTTGAGCCTACACAGTCTGTAAACCAAGGTTGAAATTGTAATATTACTTTTAATATAGCTAATTACGGTTGGTTTAGTATCTAATGCACATATGTTGTAATCAAGACTTAAGAATCATATTAAATCCATAATGTATAAAAAGGCATCGGGTTGGGTTCAAATAACCCTAACCCAATTCCAACCCAACAAATATGGTTTGGTCTAATTTTGTATCAACTATATGTTGGGTTATCTCAGATTGAGTTTTTTTTGGGAATTCGGGTTGGGTTGGCTGGTAATTTGAGCACCTCTAATGCACACACAGAGTTGTTGCAGAGCTACTATCTGTGTAAAAATGGAGAAGTTGAAGATGGAGACACCAACAAATGTGACCATAAAGGGTATTCTTGGTATTTTAATGGCAATTATTGATGAGGATAAGAAGAAAAGGTTAATATCATTAGGCATGGGTGACCAAACTGCATTTTCTTGCTTTACCACTACAGATATAGCTCAAGATGTTGTGGTTCAAACTCTTCAATCCCATACTTTCAACTGTGTTATACATAGACTAAACATAACATATATAAGAGATATAAGAATGATCCCTTCTTACAGGTTTAACACACCTTGTTCGCTAGAAATCTTGAATATTGCTTGTTGCTTCCATTCATGATGAATACTATTTTCTTTCATAATAATCCATAAATAAACACACATACACGCACGGAAACAGTAACAATAGCATCTGTGTATATAGATTTCTTTTTCTATAATTTCAAGGGCTGTTGTTTTTTTGTCGAAAATCAAGGGCACTCACCGCCACGAGCTAACAGCCTCGATAGCTGGTCCAAAAATCTGATCCACTGATTTGTTCCAGTAGTGTGMAAACTCGAATTTCTTTCTATGAATGGGCTCTCTCATCTGAGTTCAACATAAAAGCTTCAGCATTAATAAGTAAAACAACTTAATAGCAGTAGCTGAGAATGCTTTACATTCAACTTTTCCCAATAGCCATGTGTTTCTTATGTTYATGAACACATTTCAAGCTCATCTAGGCAGGTATCCACAACTGTGACATGTGACATGTATGCCAAAGCATAAACCAGTGAAGACACCATCACAAATGAGAACAAAGGGAAACAATGATGTAAACCCCAAGAATCATATGGTTTGGACTTTGGTTGTTAAGAAAAAGAAAACTTTAGAATGTAAGCAGGGACTTGCATCTTTCATGTTTCTATCTAAGGTTCATGACCTTACAAAGCAAGGAAGATACAGAGCAAGTTAAATGAAAGTGATATATCAACTTTTAACTGCAATATTTGAATGGATAAGAAGTCTTCTTAAGTTTGGATAGAAATGGATATATCAGCGGACAAGATACAAAGTGCAATTTAACTCTTATCAAAGCAAAATCATGGTGACACTTGAACTTATAAGTTATAATACAAAACTCTATTTAGCAGCTAAAAATCTGCCATGAAACTTCAGGTTCTTAATTTTTCCATTTCCGCTAAGCATTTCAGTGTTAGATATAGACATTGGTTACTTTATGATGGCTTTATAGATCCAAAAACATTATAAATATGCAATAAGGTAAAGAAAATAGTGAAAATTCTTTGATGAACTGAAGAGATTTACTTACTTGAATGAGACAGTGAGTATGACAGCAAAAAGTACCATAAACAACAAAACATCTCCATAGGTAGTGACTCCTAAATACAWTGATATGATCAGATCAAAAGGTAGCAAAATATATCTCAATCCTAAATAAATTCAGCAATGATCATTAGGTCTCTCCATAATAAATGCCACAACGCATAATTTGGAAGGTTAATCYAGATAAAAATACCATTTGCCTTCTAATGCAAAAGCATGTGATGTGATGCAAAGTTGATGCACAACAATGTATTTTATCATATCACATATTTGTAGGTTATTATTGTCTTTATAATGTGATGTTATTGTGTAAGTTCTTTATTCAGGAAAGATATGAACATTTGTAATGATCCACCACCCATATCAACTACCCCAACAGTGTCTGAATATTTCTTATCAAATCTTTTAACAAATAATTTATGGTCACCTGTAGGTATGATAAAGGTTTTATTATGCAAAGCAAGAATACGATATGACAAGGAATGTGGTGTGTTTCAAACCAATATCAAAAGGAGTTTCAGGTTAAGCCCGGAGACACATAAGAGCTCAAAAACAAGACCCTAATAACAACTAATAAAAAATGGAAATCTTCAAACAGGAGGAAAGCGTGAAGGTAAGAAAAGAAGTTTGCGGAAGAGTAATATTTACAGCTTGCATAATTCTTTCAGATGCATCAACTCCCAACTGTCTCAGGCCTGCAGTTGCCTGCATATAGATGTATGATTCAGGATATACGCATACAAATCTAACAAAATACAGAAGTTATTAGTCATACAAATCACTAACCCCAATTTTGACGGGCGTATTTTGGCGCACATCTTTTGGAACGACCATTTTCTCACCTCTCTCCCTTGGTGACAGAACCTTGAAATGAAAATTCTAGGGTTTTGAAGAAATGTGAGATTAAAAACAGGGAAGAGGGAGTTATATGTATCAATGAGGTTGTGATACATCAAATCCTTTGATACATGAAATCGGACATCTAATCGAGGTGATACATCAAAACCACCATTGTTGTGTCAAACKATGTCTGTGAAGAAAAAGTTACCTGCTATCTAACCCAAAATGTTTTGGCCGCATCTGAGAAAAATTACAGAAGAAGAAGAAGGAAGATTTTGGTTTTGGTGTTTTGGTCTCAGTCGCAGACATAGATACAGAAGAGAAGAAACGGCCCAAATGGGTAATTTTATAAGTCTGATAAGAAAAGGTAAGTTTGACCCAATTAAAATTTGATGTTGTGGAAATCCTTGCATAAAAAGCTTGTACATTATGCATAAGAATTTGTAATTAAGAGATTTTTGAAATTGTTGCATAAAATGATAGTACTTTAAGCTTCAAGAATTGTAATTAAGACTTTGTCTTAAATGCCTATATATGTAGTATAGATATACTGTTACACATTTAGTTTTCATGAAATTGAAGTTGCCTCCAATTAGAACATTTCTATTATGGTGATTGATCCCATTTTAGTTGTACGAGTATGCTTGTAGGTATCTTGGTATACGCTTGACGAACTGAAATCCACTCCAACAATATCACAAGCATGTTATGATATGTGGAACTCCTTTTATCTCATTGTAAGATAATACTTGTAAAAAATGCGACTGGTGTTGATGATGGTAACAGGATCTTTGGTGCCGCTAACGTGACAAGAGGTTTAGGGGCCATTTGGTTGATAGAATATTTTTGTAGGGAATGGAATGTGTAAAAAAGAATTGGAATTTGAAGGAATTAGAATAAAATTGATTATAATAATGTATGACACAGATGTTTGGTTGGCAAGAAATGGAACAGAATATGTCAAAGTAATTGGAATATGTCTGTATGGTTCGCAGGATATAACTTCAAAATTGTAATGAAATAATTATAAATGAATAAAATATTTATTTATATCATTTTTGGTACTTTTTTTGGCTTGAGTTATAAATGACAACAATAAAATTAATAAAATTTGCGATGATGGTGGCGGGGGAGGCTTATGAATGTGAACCAAACACAAAAATGGAATTCGGTAAACAAAATTATCTCCTTAATGTTTGTATCGTATTGGATGGTGTTATCAATCCTTATGTGGGTTATATCAAATTCTCATTCATAATAATTTTATCTGATTTAATTATATCTGGTATTTAAGTCAAATCTTGTAGACTTAATCAATCAAGGTTGGATAATGCAGACCGCCGTTATTAAAGAAGTATAAGGGACCTGATACAATTATGTGAAGCATTTCCGTGTGGGGAATTGATTCAAATTGTAGGAATAAGCACGAGGCATAAAGTGCAATGGATGCGTTAAAGCATCCACGATCAACTGTTCAAATAATTAGTTAGAAAATATCATAAAAAGGAAAGTCCGTAATTTGGTAGGATTTTTCCGGGATTTGGAATTGAATTCCATTTCAATCCTGCATTTGGTTTAAAGTCATGAATTGAAATTCTACAAACATGACATTTACAAACCCCATGAAGTAATTGGTATCTTGCAGTTTTTCATAAGATTTTTTTGTAATAATGTTTTAAAATATGTTAAAAAACATTTGTTTTATTATAAATCAATTAATAAAAAGGTAAATTAATTATTTTTACAATTTACTTTTAAGTAAATTACAACTTTCGTCCCCATGGTCCGTTAATTTTTATCTCTTTGGTTTAGAAATTGCAATTACTATTTTAATTCCTGGATTAATTTCCACCTTCAAGTAAAAGGAACCAAAAAAAAAAAAAGAATTATAAACCATAAAAACTGAAAACAACAATAAACAGTAAATTATAAGAACGAAAATAGCAAATGAATTACAGACCATAGAAACCAAAACCACATAAAAATGTAACTTAGGGGCTGTTTATTTAACGCTTACAGGGTAAACGCTTACCTTACTGAGTGAACATGAAAAAAACTGAAAATCTTATCCGGTAAGAGGAATAGCAAGGATTGACAATCTTAGCCGGTAAGTGAGAGAAAAGACCCTTAACCAGTAAATGCTTACCAAGTAAAAGATGTTTACCAACAATTCATTTTGATGGCCGAGAATGTGACCCAATAAGTTACATGAAAGTAGCAACTAATTGCCGATAAGTGTTTGGTAAACAGTATCTTACTCTTTATTTCATAAAGAATGAAATCCAGTCTCATTTCGAATCCAATAACCCAAATACACCAAAAATTCAAAGTCCGATTCCAAATCATTCCACGAAATCCAAATTCTTCCTGCCAAACGGGCACTAAAAAGTAAGAATATGGATAGAAAAAGATTTCAAAACATAGGGGTCATTTTGCACTTTTTTGAAATTCCAAGGGCTGATGATTACTTTTAAGAATACAAACCCTTTTCTTCGTCGGTATCATGCTAAAGACAAACTACCTGGATTGGAGTAGACAGAATAAAGAGTGAACGACTGCTGCTGTGTTGTGTTGTTGAGATGATCAACAACAATTTCATCAATTGCTTATAAAACGGTTGCTTAATTTCGCCATTCCGCTTGTTTATATATATGGTGTTTGTAGTATCTTTTCAGGGTTTCTGATCAAATGGCATCCGCCTTTCTTTCAAGAACTTTCTTTGCAAATCGTGTTGTTTCGTCTTTCGCCCTCAATCAAAAGCCCCAAAAATTGGCGTCCCTTCTCTTTGTAAGTATTCTGATTTTTACCAATTTTATCATGTTGATTTTGATCATATCAATACGTAGTTTTATCATTGGTAGGTTCGTAATCGTTAGATAGCAGTAGTTGATTTGATTCTTGTATTCTGACATGATCAACTTAGGTGCCGAATTGAATCGTTGAAGCTTGTTGATTGTCTCATAAACATAATCAAATCTTTCTCTCTTAGGTTGGATTGATGCTATTTTGCTTGGTAAAAATCAGATGCCCACCATGTGTTTGATTCTGGAATTCAAACCAAACACTTGTTGAATGCAAAAAAATTATGTTTTATGCAAGCTTCAGTTCATTGTTATTTTATTTAAGCAAAATATTGAGCATACTGCTTAACATCCAATGGCAAAAGTGGAAGATATCTCCTTTATAAGTCCCATAAACTTCAAAAGAAATGGTACTAAATTGGTTAGAAGAATAGAACTATGCAAAAGGGGGGAAAGTAAAAGAAAAAGATTGGTATTTGAAGTGTCATTTATTTTCTTGAGGTTAATAAAGTTTTTTGCAATTTTAACCACATGAAACTATTCTTTGTTAGAGTTCTGATATACTTCCAGTACCTCATATATCTATATTCTTTTATCATTTTTCAGAAGAAACCCCTTCATTTGTGGGCTTCCTCATCTCGTATGGCGTATATGAGTACTTCCTCAATTCGTAGTGACATGGCTTCAACCGCGGTTGGATCTACAGCTACTTTTTTAACACAGTCCATGTCGACTACCGAGCCTGTTGTTTCAGTTGACTGGCTCCATGCCAATCTGCGTGAACCTGATATCAAGGTACTGGCTTGACTCACTAATGTTGTTCCCCTTTTGGTGTTGGGCTGATCTATGTTCTTAAACACAGGACATTAGGTGCTCAATTGGCATATGTTAAGAGCATAGAGGCCTTTACGTTTTCATTCTATTCTATTCATTTCTGAGAAAACACTATGCATGTTCTAATAGGGCGAAATTTGACATTATGTGAACTTCAGCTTTGGGGTTTTATGAAAGCATGTGTATGGTTATGCTCGTGTTACAGTCGACAAAGTCCGACCACTTTCTTAAGCAATTTACTCCATTTAGAAGAATAATTATGCAAACTGTCTGCTACAAGTTCTCTCTGAGTTATTATTATTCTAGCCAATTGCAGAGGTTTGGAGTTGATAGGTCAGTTTAATGTACTCAAATGAGTGAAGTGGTGGAGTGATGCGATAGTCGATATCGCATGAATAGAAAATATATTTTCCTGAAAAGGCTGGATACTTTTCAACTAGGAATATTTCTATGAAAGTCAAAACCTCTAATTTGTAATATTTATAATTGTTCCCATATGAGTTGTATGTGTTGAGAATATGGGTTTCATGGTTGCAATCATTTGGATAATTCTTTGGATTGTGTATTAAGAGTACTTTTCAAATTACTATATTTCGACTCTTTATGCGGCTATGCCTTAGGTTTCACATAATCAGTACTGGAATAGTCCAAGAAGTCACACTGGTCTTAAAGCAGAAAACTTGAGTATATATACACTAGATTGACCGCTTTATACATTTATAAGAGAGATCGACAGTTACGGGGTAGTTAGGCATTTAATAGATAAACAGTTATAGGGGCTTGTGGATAGGATTGAAAAATAGATCAGAAACTGACTCAGAAGCTTCTGATTAGGAACCCTTCTCAATCAGAAGCTTTTGATGCAAACTCAGAGGCTTCTGAATCTATACTTAGGGGCCGTTTACCAAACGCTTACCCAGGTAAGTGCGTATCAAGTCACATTACCTTACCGGATGAATATGATAAGGACCAACAATCTTACCCGATAAGAGCAAAGGCAAGGACGAGAGTCTTATCCGGTAAGTGAGGGTGACGACTCTTACCATGGTTAGCGCTTACCGGGTAAATTGTTGCATTATACCGTTTTGGTGGACTAAAATCTTACCCGGTAAGTAAGTGATAGTGTTGAATTTTACCGGTAAACACTTACCCGGGGGTAAGAGTCTGGTAAACGGCCCCTTAGTTTCCAAAACACTAAGTTTCTAACCTTCTAAATTTCATTCAGCAGGTCCAGAAACTTATAATTCCTAAATAATCCCACTAGAGGCACCCCCACCTTATGGCGATCTAAGGTGATAGGGATGACATTTGCAAGTTTGGGCTCCACACCTCCTAACTCACATTATGTCTGCCCAATCACCTAGTCGATCCTAATTACACCAACATGTTTGATGACACTAAAATCACCAACAATATGGATATACTTGGCATATGTGTGGGCAGTATTCTACGATGATTGTTCTCATGTTAGTTTTATGGATATACTTGCAGGTGTTGGATGCATCCTGGTACATGCCTGATGAACAGAGAAATCCACTTCAAGAGTATCAGGTGCATGTTATAATTTGTTAACTCATCTATGTGACAATTACTTGGTTATGAATGTTGCAAGGAACTTAAGGGCCTGTTTGTTAGCAGCTTAATGAGCTTAATGGGACTCATAGCTTATTCGATCAGCTATACATGACTGTTTGATAGTGGCTTAGTGATATAGAAAGTGTCTTATTTAGTAAGCTTCTAGGGGGGAGCTTTATGCAGAAAGCCAAGTTTTTCTAAATCTGCCCTTCCTTGCTCACTCCATCCATGAGAAGTTGAGAACCCCCCCCCCCCCCAAAAAAAAAAAGCCTTCCCAATCTAAACAAACAGATTAATCCACACAAACAACTTTATCCATACAGTACTTAATGGAAACCAACCAAACAGCCCCTAAGTTTCAAAAGGGTACATTCCTTTCTTGAGTAGCCTATTTGACAAATTCTGTTTCCACTATTTTATGTTCTGTATTCTCTCTTCCTATTTCATTTTGGAGGGGATTTCAACAGGTTGCCCACATTCCTGGTGCTCTTTTCTTTGATGTAGATGGGATATCAGACCGAACCACTAATGTGAGATGCTCTCTTCTATTTCTTTTTATGTACTATTTTGAAATAAAACTTAGTTTGGGACCTGAAAAAAGGAAATCAATTAATGTTCTCTATGTGTCTCTCGAATGATTCAGCTGCCACACATGTTGCCATCCGATGAAGCATTTGCTGCTGCTGTTTCTGCTCTTGGTATTGAAAACAAAGATGGAGTTGTTGTTTATGATGGTAAAGGGATCTTCAGTGCCGCTCGTGTCTGGTGGTGAGTTACAAGTACTTAACTGCTATGGTTTATACCATGTTGATGCAGGGGTGGACAGCCGGACCTACATAGGAGCATACGGTGGCATGGGTCACAACTTCATTGTTCCGTCGCAAGGGAAAAAATTATATTTCTGAAGGGTGCCACTGTATTGTTTTGTTAGGTGCCCATGTAGTATTTGGAACTGAAATCTGGGCACAACTCTCTAATGACGGAGTTGGTAAATGTTGCTGACTTTGTACAAAAGGCCCTCTTTGAGTCCCATTTTTGTCAAATTTCTTAGTTTTCAGCTTACCTTCTGGTGTTTTTTATATAACCTTTTGTGTTTTAAAAAAAATTATAACCAGGACTCGAACATAGGTTCCTTCTTTGCAGGGACAAAGAACCAACCGACCGATCTATGCCAATATTGTAAAAAAATTATATATTTATTTTTATAGTCAAATTGTGCAACCACTTAAAAAAACATCTGGGTCCGCCTCTTTGCTGATGTAACCCTGAAGAAAGTGATTGGTTTTATTGGGAAATTCTTGTAGGATGTTCCGAGTTTTTGGACATGATAGAGTATGGGTATTAGATGGAGGCCTCCCCAGATGGCGTGCCTCGGGATTTGATGTTGAATCCAGTGCTTCTAGTGATGCAATATTGAAGGCTAGTGCTGCAAGTGAGGCAATAGAAAAAGTATACCATGGGCAGGCTGTAAGTCCATAACTATTCCTTTAACATATTCTAATACAAGTGAATAAAAGTATTTATTTCACTTGATTTCTTCAATTTTTTGATATTATTTCTGAATAAAAGTTGTGGGAATTGGGTGAATCTTGTTCTTTGGCAGGTTGGTCCAGTTACATTTCTAACAAAATATCAGCCACATCTTGTATGGACACTTGAACAGGTTTGTTGAATTATGTTTATGTGCTTTTCTCAATTCGTAAAAGTCGTCAAGCATGGTTAGTATGATGAGATATGTCACCAAAAGGGAGAAAATAAATAAGTCTATGCATATATATGTGGGTGTAAGATCGTTTATGCTCTTTATGGTATTTAAGCCTGGACAATGACTATTTAGCAAATAAATTCGAAATTGAAATGGTATTTGATATTCGACTGCCCACCATTGACACAAAGATATATATATATATATATATATACACACTATATATATATATATATAGAGAGAGAGAGAGAGAGAGAGAAGGGTTCAAATGAGAACATTTTACGAGAACATGAGAACACCCTTTTACTATAGTCAATCACATGTAATGATAAATCAGAGACGCGGGCGACATTTGGCATTGCGTAGGTCACAGGACTCACCAAATCCCCTCACGTGTATTATCACATGTGATAAGGGTGTTATCGCGTTTCCGTAAAATAAATGTGTTCTCGTTTGAACCTCCACCTATATATATAGAGGGGGAGGTTCAAACAAGAACAATAACCAAACAAGAGAACACGAAAACGGCCAGATCACGTGCAAAATCACATGTGATTTTACACTAACGGTCAATGCAAGGGTGTGCAGACGATGTGGCCTGTGACCTCAGATCAAGGTCAAAGTTGCGAGAATCACATGTGATTTTACACGTGATTTTAGTGTAAATTCACATATGATTCGACTGTTTTCTTATTCTCTTATTAGGTTACTATTTTGACTCTCTCTCTCTCTCTCTCTCTATATATATATATATATTTATATATATATATGGTGGCAAGTTTGGTTAGGAACCCAGGAATCATCCATAGAGCGACACGTGGCATATTCATCATAAATGTGGACGTATTATTCATCATGAATGTGTGATTCATGATGAGTATTTATCCTGAAGAGGGACACGTGGCATGTTGTGGGTGGTTCTCGGGTTCCTAATCTGTTTTGGGTTTCTAACGGAACTTCATATATATAATATATATATATATATATATATATATTGATATGTGTGTATTGTGCACTATTGTGCACATTTTATGTGGTGTCTGCTGTGTTTGTTACAGGTTAAAAAGAATACAGAGGAACAAACACATCAACATATAGATGCCCGGTCAAAGGCCAGGTACAAGAAATCAAATTTAATGAATTTTGTTACAATCATATGTGCGTAAAGATTACTGGTTGCACTGCCACAACCCTTTTTCCTTGAAGAATACAATCAAAGTGTCTACCTTCCTATTCTACCCTTAATTCTGAGATGGGGAAATTTATTACTCCCTATTATTAGCGGTAAAATTGCCATTTAATTCATTAAAAGTGTATTGATTACACATTTCTAGAACCGTGTGGCTTTTTTCATTGGGTACATTTATTTTGGAACGGAGAGAGTAATTGTTAGTGGAATTATTTTTTTATGGTGGTTTTGATTCGTTTTCAGGTTTGATGGTGTTGCAGCCGAGCCTCGAAAAGGAATAAGGAGTGGCCATGTGCCCGGGAGTAAATGTGTTCCTTTTCCGCAGGTAATCAAGTCTATCCTCATCAATTATATATGATCCATGTAGTATTACACAAGAACCATGATTTCCAATGGTCTTTCTTTATCTGTTAACTTGTAAACAAAACCAACAAATTGCAACACCGATATCTCCTTTAGCATCAAGATCTTTTTTCTCCTCGTTATTATGGTTTTGATCGCTAAAAATAAAGAAAAATGTTCCTTAAGGTGTTGATTCTTATGCTTGTGTTCTTTTATGTTTATTCAGTTATACCTAGGGGTGCGCAAAAACCCGACCAACCTGGCCAATCTAATCCAAGCCAACCCGAAGCTACTCGATGCCTAATCGAGTTGTATAATCTTCAAACTGTAGGTACAGGGTTGGAATTGCGTTACGATTTATTTGAACCCAACCCAACCCAACCCAACCCAACCCAACCCGACCCGATGAACTCGATACCCCACTTTTCCTTGGATTTTATATGATTGCTAGGTCCCTTGTTAATGTGTATATTAGACTGTTAGACCATCACCCTCTTCATATACATATACTTTAAATCTCTTATCCGTCTCTATATAACTCTTGCATTTGTTTTCGTATATATGTTCATATATATATATATATACATATATATATATATAGAGAGAGAGAGAGAGAGAGTCGGGTTCAAATGAGAACGGTATCTATTCAAGAGAATAAGAAACGGTCAAATCGCATGTGATTTTACACTTACATCATGTACAAAATCATATGTGATTCATACGACTTTGCGCCGTGACCTGAAGATGCGGCCAAAGTCGCCTGCACACCTTTTTTTGACCTTTAATGTAAACTCACATGTGATTTGGCCGTTTTCGTATTCTCTTAAATAGTTAGCATTCTCGTTTGATCCTCTCCATATATATATATATATATATATAGGGTTTATTTCAAATACAACCTATCGCATTTGTACAACCAATACAACCCAATAAATTGAAAGAGAGAGAGAGAGAGAGAGGGTTTCGGGTAAGAATAGTAGTTATCTTGAGAAGGGTAAGAAGGGATCTCCACCCTTGAATCAATCCTAATTGATGACCAATTAAAAATACATGTCTAAGCTAATTCATGGATTATTTTGGGACTTAATTTGAACCATTAGATCAACACTAATTAAAAGTGATCAAGGGTCCAAAATCCCTTACACTTCTCAATTTAACTCCTATTCCCACACGATGCTTCGTCTATATGTGTGTGTGTGTGTGTGTGTGTGTGCAAATTAAGAAAATTAGTTGAAATGTGATCTAATTAAAGAGGAGTATGGATAAGCTGTACCAATTAATTGATGATGAATGAAGGAATTATGAGTAGAGAAAACATTATATTCAAGGTAACAAACATACGGGTATATTTTGATGTATGAGAGTTTCAACCCGACCAACCCACCTAACCCAACCCGAACGGTTTGAGTTTGGGTTGAGATTTTTCAAACCACAAACATTGTGTTGTGTTGTTCAAATGCCTTCAACTTGATCAACCCAACCCGTGTTCACCCCTAGTTATACCTGAAGTCTCACTTTTTGGTCAAAATGATAAATCAAGTAGTCTAAAAACATGTTCTTTTCGTGCATGATGATGATGTTCTTCTTGGTTCTTACAGATGTTAGATGCCTCACAGACACTACTATCAGCAGACCAGCTTACGAAAAAGTTCGAACAAGAGGGTAAACTCTTCATTTTTTGTTTTGTTCCCGAATTTTACTCCGGATCATTAAATCTTGCAACGGTTTGCATTATGAACAGACTACTTTACCCCTTTTACGTTTGTATTCCACATGAAATGAATGATAATGTCAAGAACTTGCCAGTTTTTTTCTTTTTTTTTTACTTGAGACTGTTAGGGGGAAAGAGAGATTATTTTCTTCAAATAGAATGAGAAGGAAGATATAAAACCTAAGCCATTAATGCAGGTTTAGGTTTTGGTTTAGATCATACCAAAAATTATTTCACTAAAAAGGGTATTTTGGTCATTTAACATTATTTCATTTCTATTCTGAAGCTACGTTCTTCAAATCAAACAAACAGATTCTAATTTCCTTGACGTATTCCATTCTAGTTCTTGCCAACCAAACGTGTGGTCGAATCTGATTAAATTCCATTCCAATTCCTTCAAATTCCAATTTCTTTGACAGATTACATTCTTTTAGAAAACATTTTGCAAACCAAACGCCACCTTATGGTTCAAGCATAGACATGATTACTACATTTTATACGCATTATGTTCTAATTAATACAAAGTCTCTCTACCCTTCAGGGTAGAGGCAGAGGCAACGTCTACTTACATCCTACCCCCACAGACCCTATATATAGGGTCATGGAAAACTATAAAAAAATGAAAAACTGAGGAACACCCTGGTAACCATTCATCTGTAAAGTATATACATGTGCATAACATGCACACGTGTATAGAGACCAAGAGACAACTTCAATTACTTGTATGCATATGTGCATATCGTACAGATGATGGTTACCAGGCATTCCTCAATTTTTCATTTTCTTGAGTGTTTTCCCCTGAACCTCCCTATATCTATACCTATATATATATATATATATATATATATATATATTATGTGTCATATACTGAGTGTGGTTTTATGATTATTGATATTCTATAGGAATCTCATTGGACAACCCTGTTATTACGTCATGTGGCACCGGAGTTACCGCATGCATTCTTGCATTGGTGAAATTCTCTTTTCCTTTCGACTGAAACAACATTGGCGTTTGATATTTCTATGAAAATCATTTGTTTGTCGGATTTTGAAGTAAAATGTCTTATTTTTTGTAGGGACTCCATCGACTCGGGAAGACCAATGTTCCAGTTTATGATGGATCATGGACCGAATGGGGAGCACAAGAGGATACTCCTGTCTCAACTTCAACCTCAACTTCTTGACATTAACGGGTACCCTGAGAAACCTCGTTCTGGCCCTTTTCGTTATCGGTAGCGGAAATTGTGCATCATAAACATGGATATTTCCTCGTTCTAGTGTTTAATCTTGGTGGGTTCTTTCCAGATTTATTCAACTACAAAGATTTCTTCTTTTTTTGGTTAAACATGAACCTTATTGACCTCTTGAACCGAGTCAGGTTTCAATTACCTTTTGAAGGTTAAACTTGTCCAATTTGTGGATGTCTTTTTAAGTATATAATATTTATATACGGTAAATATAGACACTCCTCATATTTGGTGACGTATGGACACTTGACCTAGTGAAGACCGGGTTCTATAGGTATGTATCATTGGGCAAATGACCCTTTGCTCCAATTTGTGGATGTTGGTGGGATGGGACCATATTAAGGTTTGAATTGCATTGGACGACTTTAACATTTTCATGGATCACAATATCATATCTTTTTGTGTGATGATGCAATTCAACTTCAATATGGCCCTCGGGTTGTGTAGCTCAATTGGTAAACGGGGTGGAGCAACCTTGCTCAAATACACAACAGGTTCATGTTCGGATCCTGCAGGAGAAGTGCTTAAACCCCTCTGCTTGCCTCAGTTTTTGTGTCTGCTCTGATGAAATGCCTCCTAACATGTTTCATGTGGGGATAGTTAGGATTGTCGGTAATCAACCTTTTGCTCAAAATTCAACTTCGATATGCAATAAATGGGAATAGACTTTGAGTTTTGATAGGTATAGGTGGCCAAGCCGATTAATCACCGGTGCCAACCTCCACAAGCTTGAACCGGTTTTACCGGTTTTGATCTGGCCAAGCCGAGTGTAATTTATCAAGGTTTTTCAAATATACAACTTTTTATTTATTTATTTGATTATAAACGAAATCATAATTTTTTAAAATCCATATAAATTGTAAATATTAATCAGAGTAGATGAAATTAATTATAGCTTGTGAGTAGCAACTTAAAAACGTTAATTTCTGACGAACAGGTCCTTAGTTGAACCAATTCTTAATTGCATAACTGGTTTGAACCAAAAATCCTAAGGGGTTCAGTTGGCAAAGCATGGTAAATTACTAAACTATCTATATTAAATTAAAACCTCCAAAACTTGTCTTAATTCTTTCATCCACCTACTTAATTCTTGTCCATCTAGTTCTGTCCAATCCAATCTCAATCTTTCATTTATATTCATTCATACCAAAACAAAAGCAGTAGAACAAATGTCACCATGAAGCTACAAAATGAAGATCATTTATACAAGGACTGTTGATACCAATTCAAGAACCAGCCATGGTCACAGATTCACTGGACCTTTTTATTAACTTCTACTCTAAACTAATACCCTTAACCGCAAGTCGGGTTTCATTATCGTCCACATTTCTCACTCTCCGTTTGAAGCAAAACAATGGCAAAAACAAGATCAACAAGAGGGTCGGCTCGGCTCGGCTCAAGCGTCATTCAAAGCAAGCACACCAGGAAGTGATTTACCCTCCAAAAGCTCCAAACTAGCACCACCACCTGTTGAGATGTGGCTCATCTTGTCGGCAAGCCCAACCTTTTCCACAGCTGCAACTGAATCGCCACCTCCAATGATGGTTGTCACTCCCTTCCCACTAAGATCGGCCAATTTCTTCGCGATAGCCTGTTAACACGACCTTTAGACATCAGTCTCCGATGATGGTTGTCACTTCCGTTACAAATGTTACATATTGGAAAAGTTCAAATGAGAACCATAAATATTTTGAATATATTAATTCCTCATGAATAATGATGAATATCGGGTATGTTTGTCATGAATATAAACGTATTTTACAATGAACATCATGTATTTTCATCATGAGTGATTTTCATCGTGAATCGCATCATTATCATGAGAGTAAATTACAATCTTCGTCCATGTGGTTTGTTAATAATTTCAATTTTCACCCCTGTAGTTTAGAAATTGTGATAGTCGTCCCTATGGTTTGCAATTGCTATTTTCGTCCCTGGACTAATTCCCACCTTTGAGTACAAGGAACCAAAATTAAAGAATTGTAAACAAGGGCCGAAACAAATAGGGATGAATACCGCAATTTCTAACCACTGGAACGAAAATCATAATTTTTAACAAACCACAGGGATGAAAAACGTGGTCTACCCTTATCATGAATATAACATGAATAATTGGTTCTCATGTGAACCTGCATTGTATGAATAATCATGAATATTATGCATTTTCATCATGAAGATGAATGTATTTTTACAACGAATATCATGTGTTCTCATTTTGAGTATTCATCATCTAGTGCATCATTATCATGAATATCGCATGAATAGTTGGTTTTCAGGTTTTTAAAATATTTATGGTTCTCGTTTGAACTTTCCTCTATGCATGAAAACCTAAAGATCAAATAACTTAAGAGACCAGAATGTGTACCTCTGTTCCTGCAGCAAACTTCTCGAACTCAAACACACCCATAGGTCCGTTCCATATGACGGTTTTGGTAGTATCCAAAGTTTCACTGAATGACTTGATGGAATCTGGTCCAATGTCCAGTCCCATCCAGCCATCAGGAATACTATTTGCTGGAACAACCTAAAATCGAACAATAACCAGACCATTTAGCATGTAATCTACACTTCAACTAAAGTATGCATACAATGATGTGTTGGCAAACTGCCAACCAACATGAAATAAAAGCAAATATACAGGTAGGATCCTATTCAGTAAAGGTAGCATTTGGTATGCAGATGGGACGGAACTGGACAAGTTGTATGTATAATGTTTCGTGCGACTAGGAAAAGACTGAACAAGTTGTCTGTATAATGTTTGGTAAGATATAGGACAAAACTGTTAAAATTAAACATCCTATTTAGAGATTTTATATATCGTGTAATAATTATAAATGACACAAATCAAGCTTTGGTGGGTGGCAGGTGGTAGTCGACGATGGTAGAAGTGGTGGTCTTGGTGGAGGTGGGGGTAAGGGTGATGCTGGCTGGCAGGTGGTAGCCGGTGATGGTAGAGGTGGAGATGGTGGTTGAATAGGAGAGGTGGGCGGTGGTGATTGTGGCAGTTTTGGTGGGTGGTGGTGACCATATTAAATGAAATACCATGCTATGGCTATATATCAAATAAGGGTAGAGTAGTAAATTTTTAGTATTTCGGTGGAACAAAAAAATCATTTTTGTCCCACTCAATCCCAATCCCATGTCATGTCACATGAGAAACAATGAGTTTTTGTCATGTTGTGTAAAGTCTTGTGTACCAAATGCAGTCTAAGAAACTCAATGTGGAACTCTTCCATTCCACGCCATTCAAGTGCATTTAGCATGGATACCGAGTGTCAAAAGCTACTAAAACAAAGCATGAATAAACACGGGTGAGCAAATGGGAGGAAAAAAAAATAAAAAATAAAAAAAACCTTGCTGTTGGCATCTGCAGCAAACTTGTCAGCAACTACAACATCAGTAGGAAGCAGCAAAGAAACCCCTTTAGACTTGGCCTTTTCAAGAAGTGATGTTGCAAGGGAAAGTTTATCTTCTTCCACAAGGGAAGACCCAACTTTGTGCCCTTGGGCTTTATAGAAAGTGAATATCATTCCTCCACCAAGCACAAGGATGTTAACCTTCTCTAATAATGACTCAATAACACCAATTTTACTTGAAACTTTTGAACCACCAACAATTGCAGCAAATGGCTTCTTGGGATTAGATACAGCTCCAACAAGGTAGTCAAGTTCCTGAAAAGAGAACATATGGATAAAAATTACCAAATATAGTTCATTACAGTCTAGTAACTTCCTCATGGCTAACCAGAACAATGATAAAAAAACTAAAAATTGACTCCATTTGAAGTCAAATTTAGGCAGTTTTGTATCGAAGTGTCAAGAAATAACGAGAGATTCCAAAGCTGAAGTGTGCTTAATGAAGATGAACTTCTTCATTATGATTAAGATTTAATATCTTCAATTAATTTTTTTGTTTTATATTGTTGCTTCATATCTTTTAGCCTGGCCTTCCTTCTTTTTCGAAGATCCTCTCTTTTGAATTTTTTCCTTCTTTTTCTTCAAACTTTGCAACAATCTTTCTGAAAATCGTAGGTCAAACTTTTTTCTCACATAGCAGAAACAACTGTTCTACTCTTTGGAGTAGGAGTCATGTATGCATACATCACACCATGAGACCTAAGCTCCGAATAGAATATTCTAGGTTAGATTGGTGTGGTTTAACTAATATCGAGGTTCAAAATGGGATGCAACGACCTCAAGCCTGTCGCATTTGTTGAGGCGTAACATAAAGCGACAAATTTGTATGTCATATATATAATGATATTAAAAAAATTCATTCATATAAATTAGCTAGTTTTATATAAAAAGTTTGTGATCAGGTATTCAAAATAGAAGTGGAAAAATTCTACAACTTCGTTTTAACCGTGAATCCGTGACATGTGTGAATCCAAGAAACTGAGAGTGATGTGATTAACTAAGTTTGTAAAAATAATAAAATATAATGTTGAAAGTGTAAAAACACAAAAATTAGAAAAAACTTTATATTTAAAAGAATTTAAAAAAAATCATGTCTTGTAAAAAATGCATGCGCACCTCAAGGCGCATGGTGTGACCCACGCCTTACACAACACGGCGGGTACGTGTCTTACACCATGACGCTTTTGTGAACACCGACTAATATAAAAGTTGTTGTATCTTGACTACTAAATATGTTGC
The DNA here is from genome assembly GCF_001531365.2 of Cynara cardunculus var. scolymus. Lineage (NCBI taxonomy): Eukaryota > Viridiplantae > Streptophyta > Magnoliopsida > Asterales > Asteraceae > Cynara > Cynara cardunculus. The sequence continues at coordinate 70,312,709 of NC_037529.1, forward strand.
TCTAATCGTTAGCATTAGTCCATTTCACCAACGACACAACAGGCCCAAAGGACAGAAAGAAACACCGCTTGATTTATAGCTTTGACCTACATTGCCACCAAATATTCAATGTCTCCTTGCTCACCATTTACGACAATCAACAAAAAGAGATGAAGGCTAGGACAAACCTTTTGCATGAGGAACCCAGCAACCGAAGGCTTCAAGTGCTTTGCAACACCCTCGGTAGATGCATGTGCCCTATGTGCAGTGCCAAATGCATCATTGACATACAGGTCACCTAGAGATGCAAGCTTCTTTGCGAATTCAGGATCATTCTTCTCTTCCTCTGGATAAAACCTGACGTTTTCAAGAAGTAAAACGCCCCCATTAGGGATCTCGGCCACCAGTTTCTCAACTTCTGGACCGATGCAATCACCTGCCATCTTGACCTGTTACATGTTAAGGTGCAAAGAGGACACTTCAAACCAACGGTTACAATAACTGATGAGGGTAGTTATGCAGATGAAAATGAAGATAGAAATAAACCTCAACTCCAAGAAGCTCAGAGAGTCTAGGCACAAGCGGCTTCAGACTGTATTTTGGGGTTACACCCTTTGGCCGTCCCTGTAAATACATACACAACAAACACGAGAATATAAAAACCTTATACTACTAGTAAACTTCTCCGCATTTTCAGTAGAAAATTTAACTATGAGTCATAATCGTCTATCAACGTAACTGAAACAGATTACTTCAAAATTCAGTAATTTGATTCCCAACAAAAAGATGTCATTATAAACGAAAGTGATATATATCGTTTCCCTTAGTAATTCCTATTTTAGGAGTAAACATGTCTTATTATCCCCTTTGGAATGTAGTCCCAATTCTGAATCTGCCTTCTTAGATATCCGTTGGATCACGTTAGAGTTCCAAATCAGCTAGACTACTTGAACCATTTATCCTCAATATACAGTGGGACCTCCGTTATCTCCACAAGGGATCTTTTAAAGAATAATCTAATGGGTTTCATATATACTTTCACATTAGAGTCAACACACTTTGGGACAATCTGTGTTGTCCAGCCTCCATTGGAGGGGGCGTTGTATTCCAACGTCGGCTAGACTTGTACTAGCTCCCGTCGGTATATGTTGGAACCCTGGCGCACTCTCCAAAGGCATTAAGCTAATGGGTTCTATATATTGTGCCCCCGAAGCTCCTTCAAGGAGCATTTTCCACATATTAACATATATTGGGATCAATTGATTACCATCCTTGTTGAGATAAAATTATGAACAATACGGTTTCAAAATCCACATCATAATCACGTAATCAAACATCACATATTCAAGTTCTATGAATGAATATGCGAAAACGATACAAATACATCAAACACAGCATGTTACTTATAACTTATTACTTATGACATGTGATTGATCAGTTGAAGATGGATGGCAACACACGTATATATGATCCAAATCGAGTGAAGAACAAAATAGAACACAAAACATATACCAGATGAGAAGAAAGGACGACTCTAGCGCCATTAGACATCAAGTATTTGATCGTAGGGACAGCAGCGCGGATACGGGTGTCATCGGTGATCTTGAAGCTGTCATCCAACGGTACATTGAGATCAACCCTAATAAACACCCTCTTCCCCTTCAGATCTCCTTCCTTCAAACTACTTACACTCTTCTTCGTCGCCATTTCTCACAAACAAAAAAGGATTATTCGATTTCAGTTTCTTCCCTGTCAAAACAACCCAAAAAAAAACAAATCAAAAACACGTTTCACAATCAGAAACAAAAACGATTCAAATCATTCAATCAATTCTCGTGATATATAGCATTAATGTATTGATGAATTAATCGATCAAACCTACGGTGATATCAGAGGTTTGAGACCAGAGAAAAGAGAATCAAACGAATTGGTGCTTTTAATGCTGTTTTTTTTCCCAAAAATAAAGTGTATTGTTCGGTTTGAAAGATTCAAATATAAATGAAAAAATTACAGTTTTGGTCCATGTGGTATTTTCTCAGTATCAGCTTTGGTCCCTCAACTTTGTTTATTACACTGGTGGACCAGTGATATTCGTTGTGGTTTGAATTTCATTTTGAATTCGGTCCCTCTGGATGATGACCGAAAGTAAGGGTTATTTTACTTGAGGATATTTTGGTCTTTATATTTTTTAAATCGTTTTAATCACCTCGTAAGGTGTGGTTGCATGCCAATGTTGAATTGACCTTACTTTTCATCACTGTCGTGATTCCCCTTTCTTTTATTAATTAAGATTCAATATTCATTTTGACCTAACCTCCTCGTTCGACTCCCCCTTCACCAACCCACCCTAGTTCATATCCTAAAAACAATACCCTGCATCAAAAACCAAAACAGATAGTCGATGACAGAAGTTGTAGCGATGAAATGGTACGATCCACGTGAAGGAATGAGAGCATTGTCAGAGATGGAGTTGCATGTTGGAGACATTGATCTAGGGGAGCTTTGATATGTCTTGAGAAAATAGAGTTGTAGGTCAAAGCTTCGGTGTATTAAGAAGATGGAGTCGTCGATTTGTGGCGTACGTGTGATATATATATATATATATATATATACACACACACACATGTGTATATATATATATATAGAGAGAGAGAGAGAGAGTCGAGTTTATACAAGAATAGTACGTATTTAAGAAAATTGTTGAATCACATGTGATTTTGTACTAACATCACGTACAAAGTCATATGTGATTTACGTGACCTTGTCACGAGGCCATAGGGTTGCCCACACACTTTTCTAGTCATCACATGTGATTTTGTACGTAATTTGGTCATTTTTTTTATTTTCTTAAATATGTATCATTCTCGTATAAACTCTCCCCCCCCCCTCTCTCTCTCTCTCTCTCTCATATATATATATATATATATATATCAATGTTGGTCATATTGCGTTTTTCTCTTTCTCAAAAGACTTGAGATGGTGGATGTGTGATGGTGGTAGCACGTGACGCAGAAGGGAGAAATAGATACATATTGGTGGTCGGATGTAAATGATAGTAGGAGGCAATGGCTTGGCTATAAATGGTTTTCTATTTCATGACTTGCAACACCGAGTGTCTCAAAGAAGAAAAAATGTTAGAGCATCTCCAATATATATGCTAAAATATAGAAAATAATAGTGAGAGATAAGTAGAAAAATCTCCATATAACAGTGTAATGTATAAAATTTTAGCTTTATAATGGAAAATTAGAAACATGGGTACAAGATTAACTGTTGTCATTTGGAGACCAGAGTCGAAAGAAATTACAATTACATCTATCACTGTTCACCGGTATAATAACTGAAGTTTAAGGATGAAAGTTGTAATAGGAACATATCACGAGGGGCAAAACTGTAATTTGCTCACTATTTAAAAACCAACTATCATCACATGTTTCTTAGGGTATTTTAGTCTTTTTGATTTTAGAAACACTTTCATATGGTCACTAATTGATACCTGAGAGAATAATCAAATCAAATGGTGCTTTAAAGTATAAATGCTAGTCTTTGTCAAATAGGTTCAGATTTTTCAACCCAACCCAACTTGTTACCTAAATAAGCTGGTAGTCGGTTGAACTGTTTACCCTATCTCTTAGGCAGATAATAATCTCAACTGTAGAATACTTCAATTAACTTTTGTAAGAATCAAATGACTCTACCACCAATGCTAAAAGTAGATTCACATGCCACTCTCGAGGTTGGGTTAGCTACCCCAGCCATCTGAGCAAGAGTTTGATTTCATCAGGGTCCATAAAATCAAAGCTATTCTATACCTCAAATGTAAGTTTTTTTGTGACGATTGAAATTCACACTAGACTGGTTTGGACTTTAATTGGTTAATCAAATTTTTTCTCCTTGTGCTCTGATGGTGATGGAGGAGGTTGTAGATCATATTATTTCGAAATTTCAACCGTATTAATCACTGAAATGAAATGGAAAACAAAAAAAATTACAGCAATAACTTAAAAAATGTGAACTTTTGAACAAAAAGTCAAATACAACAGGAACTTAAAATATATGAACTTTAAAGAAGAAACATAGTCACAGTGACACATAAGGAACTTAAAATGGAATGAACTTACTATTTGCGATTGAGACCGGATAGATACCACCGATCTTCACCAGAGAGGCGGGGACTAAGAGAAAAGACGAGGAGACTGACAGAGGCTTGGAGAGTTGGAGTATTGTGTTGAAGGCGCACACGGTAGACTAATTATTTGGGTTTCACTTTCACAAACGAGAGGAAGATACAGGTTGAAAATATATATTATAATTGGGTTGACCTATTTACTTAAATGGGTTGAAAATCTCAACCAACCTGCTAACTTTGGGTTGGGTTGGCGGGTTGGGTCACTTAGGGTGCGTTTGGTAGGCAGAACAGGGTGGGACAGGACAGAACAGAACACACTTGTMCYATGTTTGTTATGGCTTTATGTGGGACTAACTAGAACAAGGGTGGGACACGGGAGTCCACCCTTTACCCCTGGAACTAACTAGAACAAGGAATTTTTTACCCCTTTACCCTCAATCCCTTCCACCGTCTTCTTCATCCCCTTCACAGCGTCTCAATCGGCGACCCTCCATCGCACACCCTCAATCGGCGACCCTCCATCGCACACCCTCAATCGGCGACCCTCCATCGCACACCCTCAATCGGCGACCCTCCATCGTACACCCTCCATCTCGACGGCGACGACACCCTCCATCGCACACCCTCCATCTCGACGGCGACGACACCCTCCATCTCGACGGCGACGGGAGTTCTAGTCCATACACACAGTCCGCCTCCATCACATTACCTTCTCCTTCATCAGGTACATGATTGCCYTAACCTTCTCCTTCTCCATCGCTATGTTTGAATCGATTTAGGGTTTGCTAGGTTTGAATCGATTTAGGGTTTATGCTAAGAGGATTACAGCAACTACATTTTTACCAGCTTGTTTATGCTAAGAGGATTACATCAACTACATTTTTACCAGCTTGTTTATGCTAAGAGGATTACAGCAATCGATTTAGGGTTTACATTGATTATGATTGCTGAATGTTGTTGTTGATGAATTGGTTTACATTGATTATAATTGCTGAATTGATTATGATTGCTGAATGTTGTTGTTGATGAATTGGTTTACATTGATTATAATTGTTGAATTGATTATGAGAGTTTACTTGATTTCGTAGTGAAAAAACACTAAACAGCTCACGGGGTAAATTGGTCATTTTAACCAGTTCTGTCTTGTCCTGTCCTGTCTTACCAAACGCTGAACAGCTGTCCTGTCCTGTCCTGTCCTGTCCTGTCCCATCCTGTCCCGTTCTGTCCTGTCCAGTCCTGTCTGCGCACCAAACGCACCCTTATTGTCAATTCTAGTTATAGTGTTGTATAACTTGTATGTATTATATGGGTGTTTGGTTAGATGTATTAAACATTAATTAATAAAAATGCAAACAAAAATAAAAGAAACTGTTTGGTTTTATATAATATAATGAGTCAATTTCCCATTAGCCCAAATTTCTATTCCAGGTAAAAACTACGGGAACGAAAATTAATTCCAATTTTCATTCTCAGTTTCATTTTTCTTCAACTGTCCTAACCGAACACCTCCTTAGTGTTATAGGTGTGTTTGGTGCTCTGGACAAGACAAAACAGAACAAAAATCATTATTTCACATCTGATAGAATTTTTATGAGGAACAATCTGAAACAAAGTGGAACAGACGTATTCGGTGTTCCACCCCACCCAATGAAACAAGGTGGAACAAACTTATATTTTACCAATATATTTCAAATTAGAACATAACTAGTTGTGTACCTGCGCAATACAACAAGAACCGTGAATTTTAACGATTTTGAAGTTTCACTGCTTTTATTAGAAAAGATTTAACGAAAATATAAGTTACACTTGGTCTTTACATATAAATACAATTTGAATAAATAAGAGTTATGATTCCAATTACTGTCTATCCATGAAAAAAATTGTATGACAGTTTAAAATCCAATATATTTAAAATTGAACATATTTAAACGACTTCACAAATGTATTCGATTTACACCAAGAGCAAAGAATCAAGAATCGAGAGCGAGACCGAGAGTTCTAGAGTAATTGAAGGAGAAAACTTTTAATAATTCATGGTGAATATTAGTTTGAATATCACATTGGGGGATGAGTAGAAGACATAGAGGTATGATAGGGTGAAAACATGAGTAAAAAGTGTCAAAAGTATATTGGGAACATGAAAAGAAAAATATAACAATATACATTGGTAATTTGTATTATATGTTATTTTAATTATAGATTTAAAAGATTTCAAGACTAAATGCATAAAGTAGTAGTAGTTAATGCATTATGAATTATTTTTAAGACTTTGTACATAAACATAATACCTTGTACATTAAAAAACATTTTAAAGATTTTTAATAAATCTGATTTATAAGATAATATAGATATAAATTATCACCTAGAACATCAAATTCACTTTCCCTGTATATTTTATTTTTTAAACTTTATTATTAAATTTTATATTATTTAAACTTTGTCCGGACAGATGCGAACCACCCCTCCGGTTTAATCAACAAACCCGGTTCAGTGTACAGCTCAAAGTTAGGGCATGCAGTAAAATCGATTTGCGAACCCAAAAACCCTTGGGGACTTGGCTGACACCGGCACTCTCCCGTTCGAACTATACATATAGACGTATATATATCTACACCCTCCACCTAGAGAAGTGTTCTTGCGCTCTTGGTATTGGTTCCTGTGAATCTAATCTTCGGATTTTCGTCGGTGTTTCAATAGACAAGAAGATATGAGTAGCTGGAGGAGTTTGATTTTGCGAATCGGAGAGAAGTCCTCTGAATATGGCGGTATAATCGATTACAAAGACCACATTGTTAGTTTCTATTTACTTTCTCTTCAATACAACCCTATTTTTTTTTTTAATTTTCGGTAAACCCTAATGTTGTTAACCCTAATTTCTCCTTTTTTGCAGGATGCTTGCTTTGGTGTGGTTCGGCGGGAACTAGAGCATTCTGAAGACGAAATCTTAACTGTGATTTACTATTCCTTAATTCTTAATTCTTAATTTTAGAATTGCATTGAAGCTAATTTAGTCACTTCAAATTTTTGACAGTTTCTTCTCCAATGTTCAGAGCAATTGCCTCACAAGATTCCTCTATATGGGACGGTGGTAGGTTCAGTTTCTTTTTTTATACTCTACCTTTTAAACACTGATTCTTGATGTATTTCTTGTCTTCTCTTGTTTTTTTCTTTTGTAGATTGGGTTATTGAACTTGGAAAATGAAGAGCTCGTCAAGAAAATATTGGAGAGTACTCAAAAGAGTTTGCAGGTGAGTAAGCAGTGGTTCTTGATCAAGATGTTTGCTTTCTTCCTGAATGCACACTCATATTAAAATGAAGATAATTGGTACAATTCACGGTTCCTTAGGCGTTTTTGTTCGAGTCTTTTCACCATGTTTACTATATGTTATTTGATGGAAAGAAATACAACATTGATTTTTCTATCRATTAAAATATGGACRTACAAGTTCTTRAGCAGTAGCTATTAGCTTGTCATTTGGTATCTCTTGTTGTAGGTTTTGTGTTGATTTTTTCCAACCTTCTGTGACGGGTCTTCTTGTTTATTTGCAGGATGCACTTGACACTGGAGATTGTAATAAGATCCGTGTATTAATGCGGTTTCTAACTGTTTTGGTATGTTTCTATACTTTATGTTGTTTTAACCAGGATAAGATGCAAATGAAAACAATATGGACTGAATAGATGTGTCCTTATTGTGGTTTCTGAATGGGGTTTACTAGCCATATCCAAATTCCAATGTTTTATAGAACAATTGAAATACAATTTTGGCTTAATCACACATGTGCATTTGCTTTTGCTCCTCTGATTTCTGTGCATTTTTTTTTCTCTCTCTACATTAGTGATGCTACTTACAATTTTACCATAGTATTGTTTCTTTCATTTGCCGAAATGTGTTTTGAGTTGTATCTTGCACTTATATCTCGTAGATGTGTAGCAAAGTCGTCCAACCAAGTTCACTAGTGGTGGTTTTTGAAACGTTATTATCTTCTGCTGCAACTATAGTGGATGATGAGAAAGGGAACCCTTCATGGCAAGCCCGTGCTGATTTCTACATAACTTGCATTCTTTCCTGCCTTCCTTGGGGTGGGTCTGAACTTGGCGAGGTAGGTTCTCAAATTTAATTTCTCGCTCATTTTGGTTCATACAACCGACATATGATACATGCTTGTATAGATGGTGAGAAGAAACTACCCGGACATGACAATTTGTTGCTTTTCTTGCCAAACCACTCTAATCATTCCTGTTTTATCCTCTTGGTGTTTGCACTCAACTGTAGGAAGAATTTTTGCTAGTTCTTTGTTATGGTTTTCTTTGTGCTATCTTGTATAAATGTAAAAATCAGTTTTGGTGCACAAGTTCTTGCAAGAGTTCTAAAACCAAATTCTCATAGGTCAAGGTGATGCGACTATGTGAGCAAGAAAATGAATCACATGTTTAATAGGAAAAGATACCTTCATCGACACTGAAATATTGTTAAACTAGCCCATTAAAATATAGAACCTAAAAGCCTAGGATGTTGTATGCCACAGTGGAAGATAAAAGTTGTTGCTACCTACCTTAGGGTTTTCCAAACCACATAATCAGTAGGAAAGAGTTGTTGTTGTGGAAATCTCCGCATAGGACCACTTAGGCGTTTAAGCTTCCCCTCCCACTGGTTTGATCAACTAGAGTTACTTAAGCAGCCACCTACACGATAGGGCTTCCCAGCTAATTATTGGGGATTAATCGACTTTATCTGCTTGTTCTCATTAATTGTTGATGGTACATTTCAAGTAGTCGTTTAGAAAGGTAATTCTACATTTCTACCAAACAATGTACCGTCAATATTTTGATTTTCGTGTGTATACAATTATGTGTGACTATATTTTACACATATAATGAACCACTCGCTTGCTTAATCCCTGTGTAGGCGATTAAGTGCAAGAAATTAACTTGATCTGGAACAAGTCAAAGAATAAGAAGCAAGTATGTCTCTGCTAGATGGCAATGGAAGTCTTATTTTTCCAATTCATGTTAATATGATTTGCAGATCATGTTTATTCCAAGGAAGCATTCAATCATATATCTTTAACTTCACATAAGCGTGTTTTGTAGACTGTAATTGGTGCCTGTTTTAGAAGGCTAGATTCTTTCTACAGAGCACTACTCTAATGCCTGTCTTGGAGGAAGTTGGTTTTAGATACAACATGCGGGAAAATAATATATTTGACGATTTTGGGATAAAGGAAAACAAGTTACTATTTATCTTTATTGGCGAGTGAATCCATAGTTTCTTTCATCAAGTCACAAGGAGGAAGTTTTTGATTTTTTTACGGGTTGAGTGGATTTATTCCTCGAGTTTTTGCAGTTACCTTGTTGGATGCTCTATATTTTACCATTAGCTCCATTCAAATTTTTTCTGCCAGATATCACTGTAAAGTAATGTGGTTTAGGTTTTTTCTTGTGTGTGTATGGTGGGTCGGGGGAAGGACCTTTGTGGAGTGAATTTCCGGTTAGGTTTTTGCCAGTGACATCAATAGTGGAGGCTATGTGCATGAGGCACAAACAGGCTATTCTTATAGTGTTTATCGATGCAGAGAAGACATCTTAGGGTCGAAGGATAGATGAGAAGAATCCGCCCACAATGTGTGCAGATGTGATCAAAGTCTCAAAGATATTTATAATGGCATAGTAATGTGTATGAAGTGTATGACAGTGAGTTGAATGGTCTTCTTAGTATCATAAAGGCTACACCTACAGTTTGGTCATCTTAAATATAGATCCTTGGATTCATAAGTTTAAAGAGGATGCTTGTGCTAAGAGGTTTTTGCGACAGACAAAGTTCTGATCCCTATGAGGCCTCATCATTATGAATTCTAGGTTTTTATTTGTAGCCTTCCCTGAATATTTGGAATAAATTGATTTTGTTGCAGGTTTGTTCATAACTTCATTTGTACATCTTACTTAATGATTGAGCTAGCCTGCATTTATATTCAGAAAGTTGAGCAGAAAAACAACTGGGAACCATGGTCTTTGTGAGTTAGAAGTATTGTACATAGGTGGATTTGGTTATGGTTCTGCCTGTAACATTGATGTTATGGGAGGTTGGGGATTCTAGCATGTTTTCATGCTGATGACTGAGGATAGATGTGAGCAACTGATAGTATTTGGTTCTGATATTCTGTTGGCAAATATGCACCGGGCAAGACTGTCTGAGGGGCTGAATTAGTGGCAGGACCTGGTTGATTGGATGCTTTGTCATGAAACCCAGCAAGGCACTTTCCATTGACATCTTCACTGGGGTTACTTTACATGCATCCTCCTTAAAATGCTTTGTTAAGTTTCCTTATGGAGAAAAGCTCCTTAAAATGCTTGGTTAAGTTCCATACATGGGAAAAGCTTGCTGAGGTAAGCGGTAATCTCATGCTAACTGAATTTCACTTCTACTTAACTTTGGATAAGGACAGTAAGCGTAAAACTAATTGCAAAGAAAGTTGTTATCAGTTTTTTCTCTTTTCAATTTACTTCTGTTGCCACTGATATGGTATTAAGTAGTCTGAACATTGATAATAATGTGAAAACTAGGAATTTGGATTGGGTTTGATGGATTTTACATGTAAGATTTTTCTTCACTCGTTATTCTACTTATCTTTGCAAGAAGACATTTTCTTTCACCAGTCAAGTTTAGTTTTTTGCATGCTTGAGTTTTGGATTCTTATAATCTAAAACATCAAGAACTCAGTCATAGCTGTTTTTTTATGCTACTGGCTTTTTCTCTTCTGGGTATAACCATCCTCATTATCATGAGAGCAAATTCTTTTGGTCATTCTGTTTGATGGTCGGACATTTAATCCTTGCAGCAAATTCCAGAAGAGATTGAAAGAGTTATGGTTGGGATAGAAGCCTATTTAAGTATCAGAAGACGTGTTTCTGACGTTGGTCTATCTGTCTTCGAGGAGATAAACAAAATTGATAAAGTTCATGTTGAACAGGTATCTTATACAGTTCTTTTTACTTGTTAAGTTCCTCCATAGTTTTTCTCTGTTTCTCTTCTTGAAAGAACTCCAAGTGGCATTGAAGCTCGTATTATATTTGCATTGATATGATAGCATGCATTGCGACTCATGTTTCTTGTATGTGTTTTGCAGAGAGAGAACTCGGTTTATTTCTACAGAAAATCAGTAGTAAAAAATTAGAGGGTAAACAAGTGTGAACACAAGGAAAAGTTTATGTAAACACAAAAGAAAAATTAGGTTTTTAGTATTACTGTTGATGGTAATACTTTGTTTTTTATTAATTATGAAGTTCATTCAGTTTCACTTGTGCTCAAAATTGCCCAATTTTTAATTTCATGAATAGAGAAATGTTCTCAGAAAATAAACCTTTGGAGCTTGAGGTGCTTCTGTGGTACAATATTTAGAGAAAAAGGGTGTGAAATAAGGCAGAACATATTTAACAAACGTTTTTTTTTCCTTCTTCATTACCAAGTAAAGTGTTATTTGGCAGTTGTGTATGTATGTCAACCGAGGGTACTGCCACAAACATTGTGATCATAATTATTCCTTTCATATAAACGCTAATTTTGGGCAAAATACATATTTGGTGATCATAATTATTCCTTTCATACTTCAAAATTAATATTCATAAGCAAATACGTAAAAAAAGAAAAAGAAAAACATGTTGATTATATCCAAATTTGGTATAAACATTAGACAACAGATAGTTTTGACATTTGTTTTATAGTTCCTTAATAACTTTGCACACTGGTGTTTTACCGGTGCTTTCATTATGTTTTATAGGATTTTGTGGAAGACCTATGGAGTCGAATCCAAGATCTCTCCAAGAACAGCTGGAAACTTGAGAGTGGTACTTCTATTTACTTGTTAAGTTCATTTTTTGCTTTTCTTTTCAGCTTCTGGGGCAGTTGCATTAAGCTCACAGTTTGACATTGATTTTCCTATGATTCTTGTTAACATTTGCTCTTTATATGCTCACAGTTCCAAGGCCACATCTTTTATATGAAGCACAGCTAGTAGCTGGGAAGTCTCATGATATTGGACCCATCAGTTGTCCTGAGCAACCAGATACCCCTGGGGAACTCTCTGGAGTCAGTTTTGGTAGACAAAAGCACGAGGCAGAATTGAAATATCCTCAGAGGATACGAAGGCTCAATATATTTTCTGCTAGCAAAACTGAGGTAATTAACTAATTGAGATTCTTACATGATTTGTATACTTTTCCTATGCATGTTCTTAGTGGCTGGCTCCTGCATACATTTTCTTCTCAAAATATAATTTGTATCTTTACGGACTTATGGTATTTAAATTGATGTTTGTTTGTATTGATGTTATTTAGCATGTGCCTTACTATTCTTGTTCATGTGGGATTTATGTTGATTTATATATGATCTTTTTGGTGGCAGGATCTACAGCCTATAGATCGTTTTGTTGTGGAAGAGTATTTATTGGATGTGCTCTTTTTCTTGAACGGATGGTTTGTAACTTTTAACTTTTTATTGTTAATAAGGTCTTTTTGCTTTGACTTCTGCAATTCAAGAATGTGTGCTTCCGAGGAAGTGATCACCTTACCTTTTAACGAGTTGCTTCTCTTGGACATGATCCTTATTCTTATATTTCTTGGTTTGTGCAAAGCTAGTCGAAAGGAATGTGCCGCATGCATGGTTGGCCTACCAGTTCCTTTCAGATATGAATATCTCATGGCCGAGACAATTTTCTCTCAGGTATAAATTTATCATCCATGTTGTTTTGATTCATCCTTGTCTTTCTTGTTCTTGAATAACAATGGGATTTTTTTTGTCAGCTTCTTTTATTGCCTCAGCCACCATTCAAGCCCATATATTACACACTTGTCATTATAGACCTTTGTAAGGTATAATAGATCCCAAGTTGGTAGCTATTTTTCTACTTGTTTCGTTTCCTTTTTGGGGTTATTTTGGAACTAATCACATTGTTCTGGTAGTCTCTTCCAGGTGCTTTCCCTGCAGTTGTAGCTGGGGCTGTCCGTGCCCTTTTTGATAGAATAAGTGAATTAGATATGGAGTGTCGGACACGCCTCATTCTTTGGTTTTCACACCATTTGTAAGTTAATCTTGTAATTCTATATGATATGTAAATTCTAATTTATGATATGTAAAACTGGTCTTTATTATATATATGGTAGTTTTTTCTATCTACTTTTATCTTCTTGTTATGTGTGGGACACTGGACTATTTGATATTGGTGGGAATTTTTTTGTCGGTGTCTCTCCTTTTCACAATCATCTATCTTGTCTTTCGTGAATAGTTTTCCAAAGCATGTGCACTTATGCCCATTCTAAGTTTGGTAAAAGTTCAATGGTCTTATTTCCCTTAAGATTTTCTTATACTTGCATGCCAATATTGCAGATCAAACTTTCAGTTCATCTGGCCCTGGGAAGAATGGGCTTATGTCTTAGAGCTTCCAAAATGGGCTCCACAACGTGTATTTGTCCAGGAGGTTTTGGATAGAGAAGTCCGTTTATCGTATTGGGATAAAGTGAAACAGGTATATGTATAAGCAGCTACACATTTATGTCTGATTGTTTGTTGTTTAGTTCCTCTTTCCCATTTGAGCAATTTTACTGTCGGTATTTATTACCTTCTCTGTCCAACACCCTTACCCATTTCTTTGACAAGTGGATCATGCCTTCAACCACTTTTTTACCCTTGGACAACTGTCAAAGCAGTCGTCGGAAAGATGAGACCCTTTTGACTTCACATTGGAAGTATAGAAGTCGATGCTTTATGTCACAAATATTGACCCTTTTTTGGTTAAAAGTTATGATTCTATCCCATGTTCCTTTTTCATTTATTGGATCATCTAAGAATCTTTAGAGGCATGGTTTCTACTGTTTTTAACCAATGGTAAAATATGTCTTAAAACTTGTCTTTTCGTGCAGAGCATTGAAAATACCCCAGCTTTAGAGGAATTGCTTCCTCCAAAAGGTGTTCCTGACTTCAGATATGGTTCAGAAGATGATGATAAAACTGAGTATACACTTTCAACAGAACTTAATGGTATGGTGAAAGGAAGAAAAACGGCACGTGATGTTATCACGTGGCTTGAAGAAAGTGTAATCTCAGTCAATGGGCTGGATATTGCCCTCAGAGTAGTTGTTCAGACCCTTCTGGACATTGGATCAAAGAGTTTTACTCATTTGATTACTGTGTTGGAGAGGTATGGACAGGTTATTGCAAAAATTTGTTCAGATGAAGAAACTCAAATTACATTAATAGCGGAAGTTGGCTCATTTTGGAAGAATAGTGCTCAGTCAACAGCCATAACAATCGACAGAATGATGGGTTATCGGCTTATATCTAATTTGGCTATTGTTAAATGGGTCTTTTCATCATCAAATGTCGAGCTATTTCACACCACAGATCGTTTATGGGAGGTAACACACCTTGACCTTTTTCCATGAGTTTCTTCTGAATTTTTCATTATTTTTTCTTGTGAAGAAGATTTTTGATAATTCTTGTTAGATGAAATTTTTGTGGCTAATCCTTGTGAGATGGAACTTATTACTCTCTCCGTCCCAAAATAAATGTCCACAATGAAAATGACATAGTTGTAGGAATGTGTAATCATTACACTTTTTAAATAATGGAATGCTACTTTTACCCTTAATAACATAGATATTTTCTCCATATCTTAATTAAGGGTAGACTGGGAAAGTTGAAACTTGTTTTTGAAGTGGACGCATATTTTGGGACAAATTAAAATAGAAATGTGGCACTTAATTTGGGAGGAAAGGAGCACTAATCTGGGTTAATTGCAAAGCTCCCCGGTCACATTTTCCATATTCGTAGAAGTTCTAATCTGAAAAGATAACAACTTTTTTGGGAAGGTTGTAGAAATTAGAATTATACGATAAGAACCTAAAAGGGCTGCAAATATATTTTTTGTGGAAGGGGCAAAAAGTGCATGTCGGGTTTAGGTTGTTCTTGACTTTCAGAAATAAATTTGTTTTTACCTTTTTGATAAGATTAGCATAATATATTGTTTTGCTTTATTTTCTTCAGTTGTCTTGGTGACTCTCTTTTGGTTGCTTACCATCATACTTGTTCACTGTCTCAACAGATTCTCAGAAATGCCCTTAATAAAACATACAATCGCATATCTGATCTAAGGAAAGAGATTTCTCATCTAAAAAAGAGTGTTATAACAGCCGAGCAAAGTGCAGCAAAGGCTAAAGCTGAGCTGGATGCTGCTGAGACCAAGCTCATGCTTGTGGACGGCGAGCCTGTTGTTGGCGAAAATCCCGCTAGGATGAAACGTTTGAAATCAAATGCTGCAAAGACAAAGGAGGAGGAGGTGTCTACTCGTGAATCTTTGGAGTCAAAGGAGGCTCTTTTTGCACGAGCCCTTGAAGAGAATGAGGTATTCGTGACTATATACTGACGCTTTATCTTTCCGATATTGATTATTTTATGTGATTTATGAGTTATAATTGTAATTTAATACAATTAAGAGACTATGAGTGCTATTAGGATATAGTACATTGTTCCATCATCCACTTGGAGGGTAATGAATTTTCTTGTTTTTGTTATTGAGAGGGAAGGGAAAGAAAGAAAAGGAAATATATTATTTTTACAAATATTATCTTGTTTATTTTACAATGGTTTGTAATTGATGGGTAGATATGTAACTTTACAAATCTTTTTAATTGTTATTATTTCTTTTCTTCTTTTTCCTCCCACATCTGAGAGAAAAGTTTTGAAAGGATAATCAGCATTATTTTTCTGCTTTGTCCTTTCCTTTCCCTCCTTAAAAATTTGAGAATACGAGATTTTTTCTTTCCTCCCACTTTCTCTCCCTTCGTAAAAAAGATCACGAGAACACAGCATAAGGGTGCGTTTGATACATGGAGATGACTAGACGGGCGTGAGAGAGGCAGGGGTGAAAGAATTCTGGAAGGTTTTAGGGTTTTAACTTTTAGTTTGACGTGGTAGTTTAGTAATTTATAAATTTTGTCCCACTTACTAGATCTACCCGACTGCTCTGCAGGCTGAACTATTTCCACCTCTTTGCTTTTATTGTTCATCTATTTTCTAATGAACATCATTAAGGCTTGTACTCTGCATGAAAAAGTGTGAAACTATGGAGTTAAAAACCCATCTTAGATTACAAGTTAATTGATACGTTGCATGTGCAGGCCTTGTTTCTATCTTTATACAAAAATTTCTCCAATGTTTTAATGGAACGCCTCCATGAAACGTTTGGAGAGAAAACCTTGGAGCCTACTGGTGATTCAGAAGCAATGGTCGTCGATGAAGAAGACACACCTGCAATGGAGACGGATAAAGAAAATGGAAGCTCCAAGAGGTACCATTTCCGCTTTAACTTTTTCCTGGCTGTCAAAATTTGTGTGTTTTCCACCTGTAATTTTAGTGCACTCTCTTATTTGTGTAGAAATGCCGGTAGTGGCACCGAATATATCGTAGAGGAGAAAGAACAATGGTGTTTGTCAACTTTGGGTTACGTGAAGGCTTTTTCAAGGCAATATGCTTCAGAGGTTGGTTCCATGCTTCTTTATCTTTCTTATAGTTGTTCTAAATGTAATAAAAAATATGTATATTTGCATAAAGCTACCAGTATTCTATATGTAGGGAAAATATCAAATGAGAACCATAAATATTTTGAGAATCGTGAGAATCATTACATGCATTGATGATGCATATGAATTCCAGTGAGTATATACATCAATGAAATGCATATATACGTGCATATGTAGTAGATATGCATTGATGAATATACTCCATTAGCAGAATACATATTCTGAAAGTGTATATGCATCAAGGGGAATAATCAAAATATAAACCACAAAGGTTGAGAACCGTGAGATCTTTTACCTTGAGGTATTGTTTCACATGATTTTATTTCATCTTAGGCTTGGATTCAAGGCAGTGATTAACATATATTTGTTTCACAATGTGAAACTTCTTTTACGTGTATTTTTTGTTTCACAACACTTTAAAAAGTTCTACATTGCGAAACAAAAATATGTTAAATCAATTATCAATACCTAAAATCCTAGCCGTAGTCTGAAAAAAATAATTCTAAGCAACACATGATGCACTGTCATGGTCTGTAACTTTTTCTGTGGTTCTCATAAGATTAACCCATATGCATCAATGCATATAACCGGTATTCTCTATATGCATCCATAATGGAAATTTAAGCTATTTTTTAGAGTAACGGTGTGTGGACCGAGGTTTAGGGGAAACCCCCCAAGAAAATGAAAAATTAAGGAACAACCTAATAACCGTTTATCTGTACGGTATGCACATATGCATACAAGTAATTGAAGATGTTTCCTATTTTCATGCACGGTATGTGTATTTTGTGTTGAACTGAATGAATTTCATGAATATACTCATTGACAGAATACTTATTATAGTTTCATTGACAGAATACAAATATAAATTTCAGTGAGTGATGCATATATACTTGCATACATAGTAGATATACATTGACAGAATACATATTCTGATGGTAATACGTTCAAAATATTTATGGTTCTCATTTAGCACTAGCATTCTATAATGGAAATTTGAGGTATATTTAGGAGTAATGGGGTATGTGTTGATTCACAGATATGGCCACACATGGATAAGTTAGAGGAGGAAGTACTAACGGGAAGTGTTCATCCGCTATTCAGAAACGCCGTTTATTCCGGTTTGCGTTTACACATCGATCAATGATTCTAGTCTGAATTTCTTTCTTTCTTTCAGATTCTGTGAATCAAATTCTGGTTGTACCAAACATATGAATGTAATGATGTAGTATTCATATAACATGTGGGATGGTTGCTACAACCACTAGGTGAGGTGGGTTGGGTTGGGTTGGGTTTGGTAGACTAGTAGTCTAGTGGATATATGCCCATTTTTTTATGAAACAAATTAAGGCTTTTATGCTGTACCAAATTATGCAATTTCTGACCTGATATGCACATTCTGAAACTGAGTCATTATAGACATTCCAGTTGGTTGCAAGTACTTACCTCCCGAGTGAGCATGACAAAAACCTAGAATCTTATCCGATAAGAGGGCATAGTAAGGGTCAAGAGTTTTACAGGATAAGTGAGGGAGAAGTACATGGTAAACGCTTACCGGCTAAAAGTTGCTTGCCGACAGTTCGTTTTGATGGCTGATAATGTTATAGATACGGTTAAGTGAGGGTGGCGCTCTGGCGGGTAAGCACTACCTGGTAGACATTAGTAAACGGCCCCTTGGATTCAATTGTAGAGATGGTTTTCAAATTGCAAAATACATGTCATGGTTGTAATTGAAAGTTTAGTAGTTTATATCGTATAAAATTTTAACATGTATAACATACTCTTCTGCGTTTTTAAGGGATATGCTCAAATGAGATCGTATTTTAAGAACACGAGAACCAACTATACATGTTTTTTTTTTCACGATAAATGTCGTCATATATATAGGTTGATAGTCAAGGAGAACCATAGAAAATGTTATAAACTCGTTAGAACCGACAAAAAAAATTATATGATTTTTTTAATCGAAAACTGTGATTTATGATATTGTTTTATATATATTTGTGTTCAACTTATAAAAAAATTACATGTGATTTTTTTTTGTTTCACTTGATGAAACTAAAAACTTAACATAAAAAATATTCACATGATGGAACAAATATATCTAAAAGTATCACATTATGAAATAAGTATATGTGATGCAGTATCTTAAATCTTAGCAATGAATGAAAAAAGATCATGTAAAAAAATATTTTAAAATTGGTTTCATGAGTAACATTTTTGTGGTTCTTTTTTGATTTGCCATATATATATATATATATATATATATATATACACACACACACACATACATGCGATAACAATATCTAAGCTGAACATTATGTTATAAATCACGTTTTAAGATAAGTTAAAGGATTTCTCATATTCAAATAAATATTAAAAAATACAAAAGACGTGGAAGTGTAAAATTGGAAATTGGTATAATAAAATTCAAATAACACGATGACGATTATTCCGATCATCTGGGGAGTGATTATCATCATCGACGAGTGGTTATCACAACAATATAGTGATAGTAGGCCTATTAGGTAAACCGAAAACAAGGAATTGAGTAAGTAACAGGTTTTGGACGTGATTATCACAACACAACTTAATCACATATTATAACGCTTTGATTAGGGTTATGTAGTTGTCTATAATCAATTAGGGATTTGATGATTGCATGATTATCGATTAGGGATTCGGTGGTTGAATGTCTATCACAGACTTATCATATATAGATATGTGTATATGTGTGTGTAATACAGTCTAAAACACAATTTTATAATTCAAAATTGTAATTCTAAGCTTAAATTCCATGAAGAAACAAATTAGTTCAATGCTTAATACAAAATTTTCGATATTCCTTTATGGTTGTGTTTTGTCTCATTCTTTGAAGAAGGGTTTGCACAAATCGTTGCATTTTCGATTTACCCAATGCCCTTTTCTTTTTATTGTTTAATTAGCATATACTAATGAAGAAAACTACATAACATAATATACACATATAGAGAGAGAGACTTGAAATCACGCTCAAGTAAGACCAATCTGTTTTCATGAGACCCGTAAGATCATCTTTTTACACTTGAAACTTCACAACAAAACACTATGAAGGTAACATTCACAATATTTTTGCTGTGAAGATTCAGATTATTTTATCTTCATATCATCTTGTTGTGAAGTTTTAAGTGTAAAAATATGGTCTCACGTAAATCCAACCATACATATATATATATATATATATAAACAAATATTATGACTATTGGACAATGCTATTGCCATTGGGGATACCACCCTTCAATCAATAACAAATTCATTTTTTTTTTGTCGAATAGAATCATAACATTTCTTATACATAAAATCTTCCTCCTATGTAGTAATTCTAAAGACAGATGAATAGCTAGATCCGTCTTATCTTTTTACAGACGATTTACTACTAGATCTGTTTGATTTAACTATCTGATTACCTGTATTGTCAACATTAAAGAATATTCTAGAACCATTCTTTTTTTCTTTCTAAACTAGGAATCTAAACCAATGTTAAAATAGAAATAACAAACAAGAAAGGGAAGATAAAACCAAAAAAACCAGCTCAAATAAAGCATAGGCCACCTAATAGTGTCTCATTGCTTGTTGGCCGACTCACCCAATGTCATTATCACAAGATTTTATTTCAAACACTTCACATCTCTTTCATACACCAAAATTTCAAACCAACCCAGTTGTAAAAAATTAGGAACTGAAAATGATAAGATGTACACAGATTTTTCCTCTGTATCAAAAGGTAAAAAGTTGTAACTACTCACCTTTTTGTCATCTCGTTTCAATCAATAATTTATAGGATTTTGGTTAAACCATTTTCCATCATTACCCACAAAATGAAAAGCTCAAATGGTCCAAAATGACTAGGTACATGAGAGTTTCTAATTTCGAATTCAGTCTCTATCAAACCCATTGTGGCCATTGAGGTCCACCTATGATGATTCCAAGTCATTCGTGGTCGCCCAGGGGATTAATCAGTACATCTAAGGTGACCCAAATATCCACAGTTACCCAAAAGAAAGTTATATGGCATGGGAAAGCCTAGTTGAGCAAACAGACAAAGACAACATAACAGTTTAACATTAAAGTAATCTTTTTTCCTGTATAATAACCGAACTTTTAGCGCATGATTACATTATAGATTCGACGATTTCAAGCTACAGAAATATCTTAATAGTCTAAAACCTTAAACTTAGCTAACTTGCCTTGTATTCGGGTGGGTGTTGACAATCTTGAAGATACCTGCCTGCCTACCTGCCTGCAGAATTTCATCAACTTATAAACCCATCTCCCTCTATATATATATATATATATATATATATATATGGTTCCATTGCATTAGATTCCAAATCTCTAATTACCTGTTTCTATCCTTTACTAAAGTCTTGATAACTACCCTTAAAAATCTTGAACTCAAGGTTTAAGTTTCAGTAATTCACAAGCATACCTGCTAAACATAAGCCTAAATCCAAAAAAACAATCTTTTTATGGAACCCATCAACCATTTTGGGTTTTCATTCAACAATATCCATCAAAAACTACCAATTCGCCAGTTTTCACAAGCAGCCCGTGTTGAGGAACAACACCAACTCTTGGCAGAAGAATCATGGGAGCTGTTGCAGCACTTTGATGATCAGGTTTATCCTTCTGGTATGGCTACTTCTGTAGATTCCATGGAGGAGTACCAATTTGTTGACAGTTTCTTTAACATTGATCATATTCACCACGGTGAATTGCCATCTTCACCCGAGGAGAATCACCTAGATCAGCTGTTTGACTCATTCTTGCATGATGTTGACCTTAACTCTTTCTTGATGCCCAATGATCCTATGCTGATCCAAGAAGAGTATGACTTGATTGATATGAGCAGCTCGTGTGAAGATACTGCTTTTGTTTCTTCACTGTCGTCATCTTCATTATCTGATATTTCCATTCAGCCCATCTACGATAATAGCACAACCACCTTCATAACATCCACAATAGAGGATCAAGATCAGGATCGTCTGAGGGTGAATGGTGTTGATGATGGGCTTCAACTGGTGCACTTGCTCTTGGCATGTGCAGAGGCAGTGGGTTGCAGGGACACCCAACTCGCCGATTCAATCCTATCCAAGATTTGGTACTCAGCGAATCCTTTGGGCGATTCTTTACAAAGAGTATCATATTTTTTCGCTATGGGGCTGAAATCGAGACTATCCCTTTTGCAGACCAATGTGAATGCAAACGGTACCATCTCAATATCAAATGGTTGGGGGAGGGCGACACTTCCCACAGATATCCAAAGAGAAGAAAAGATTGAAGCTTTTCATTTGCTACATCAAACCACACCATATATAAAATTTGGATTTATTGCAGCAAATGAAGCCATATTTCAAGCAGCAAAAGGGAAGGATTGTTTGCACATTATTGATTTGGGAATGGAACACACGTTACAGTGGCCTTCACTGATAAGAACCCTAGGTTCAACCACGGATGGAGGAGTGTCGCCAAAGCTCATCCGGATCACTGGAATTTTAGGAGATCGAGGAGAAATGATGGAGTTGGAATCGAGTATGAAGGAGACCATAGTGGCTGAAGCAAATTCTCTTGGAATTGAAGTAGAGTTTCGGCTGATTTCTGGACCAGCCACGCCAGCCATGTTAACTAAAGAAAACCTAAGGTTGAAAGAAGGAGAACCGTTGTTTGTAAACAGCATACTCCACTTGCACACGTATGTAAAGGAGAGCAGAGGGTCCCTGAAAACTATACTCCAGGCAGTCAAGAAGTTGGGACCCACACTGCTAACGGTGGTGGAACAAGATGCAAACCATAACGGGCCGTTCTTTCTTGGGAGGTTTCTTGAATCGTTACATTACTACTCGGCTATATTTGATTCACTAGAGGCAAGCATGGGCAGAAACAGCATCGAGAGACTGAAGATCGAGAGGAACCACTTTGCGGAGGAGATAAGAAACATAGTGGCGTATGAGGGAACAGAGAGGGTGGAGAGGCATGAGAGAGCTGATCAATGGCGGCGGCAGCTAGGGAGAGCAGGGTTTCAGGTGGTGGCCGGAGTGAAGGAGCGGCAAGCAACCGCCATGAAGAGTGTGAGCGGTTGTGATGGATATACAGTGGGGAATGATCAGAAAGGGCATGTGTTGCTTGGTTGGAAAGGGAGACCTATAATGCTTGCCTCCACTTGGCAACCTAGCTCTCCGTCCCCCTCCTAGCCCCCATAGGCTGCCAGTTCGTATCTCTTCAAGGCCACTGAGGATTTTCCTAGTTGCTATCTTCTGGGCCCCATGAGATGAGTCGAGGTGCACGAATGTCCCGGCCACTCACGGTTACCAAAAAGAAATGATCTTCCCCGCTCCTCCTAGTTTCGACCGACTCCCACCACCATTTTTTCTTTAGTGGACAAATTACTCTATATTTTTATGTATTAAAGATTAATTAATTACTTAATAAAGTCAAGGGAGTCTCAATCTAATTAATTGATGACCCCTGTGCTATACAAAACAAATACAGAGCTAGCTTAGATCTTGTAATTGCACCAAATCTATTGTAGTTCAAAGTTTCTATAAGATTATTATTTATGTTGTTCACTTTGGGCCTGTTTGTTAGCAGCTTAATGAGCTTAATGGGTCTCCCAACTTACTCGATCAGCTATACACACGACTGTCTGGTAGTGGCTTAATGATATAGAAAGCGACTTATCCGGTAAACTTCTAGGGGGAGGTTTACGCAGATAGCTAAGTTTTTTCCAAACATGTCCCTCCTATTTAAAATACTTAAATACATGCTCATTTCATCTATTAAAAAGCTCTCCCAAACAAAAAATTTCTAACCTATACAGACAGCTTTAATGTATAAAAGCTCATGAAAGTAACTAAAAGTGAAAATAGATGTGAAGATAAAGGTAGATGAATGTAGTTAAAGGTACTGAAAGTAATTGAAGAAAAAATGAAGTTGGATTAAGAAGCCAACTCATGTAAAGGCTCAAAAGTGTTCTCACCATTCTCACCATAACTATTATTCTCACACGATCCCACGTCTAATCATTAGAATCTATCCATTCAAACAACCTGAACGTGATGATTTAACATTTCTCCGGTCCTTGCACAAAAAATTTGTCCACTTGACATGTATATAATCAAATATTCATATATTCTTTTCAATTGGATACAAATACAATAAGTCGATAATAATCTGGGTTTATGCATGATAAAGTATACCCTGTTTGTATATATGATTGTTTGAAGAGAAACAGTAACAAAGCAAATTAAGACGCTTTATGAGCATGCCCTTTACTTTGGCAGGCTGCAGACATTACCAATAATTGATTAGTTATTTCAGTGAAGGATGGCCTAACCACGGGATCAGGGGACCAACATTGCTCCATCAGCCTTCTCCACTCGGGATCACAATCACTTGGAATGGTGGGTCTAAGTGAGTTATTCACAATGCCTCCTGCAATAGAGGGAAACGTTCGACAATTAAACTTTTCTTTAGCACAAGAAATCAAAGAAACCCACTTCCATATGTAAAGATGTATAAGCTCAAATTTGGGAAGTCGGTATTAAACCTTGAGATTTCCATCGTTCCATTTCTTACCTTTTTCTATGGGAGTGGGGATAGTATTGGAAGTAATTCTGACCCAGTCATCGTTGACTTAGTCAGTTCGAAAATCATGGGTTTTTAGTTGCATTAGAATAGGAAGAAGTGGTGGTGCACGATGCACGTTGCACGTACACACAACTGTTTTACATTTTCTTAGTTTATTAACAGTAGTTTGCATTTTCAGTTTCCTTAGAGAGTAAAAGAAGGATTTATTTCTTCTAGTTTTAATGTGATCGTTTTCTCGTTTTTGAAGCATACCCAGAAAAGTTCCAAAATCAGTGTGCAATTTTTGTAGTTCTTTTGCATCGATCTTCAGTTTGTTTCCTGGTTCTTCTTGATTTGATTTCCAACATATAAAATATGTTTAATTATCTAATTTCAATTAGTTGCATGAAGTACATCAATAATGTTTTGGCTGAGTGGTTATATCTGATACTAAGGGGTTGTTTAGTTGGTTTTCCATTAAGTACCGTATAGATAAAGTTGTTTGTGTGGATTAATCTATCTGTATAGATCGGGAAGGTTTTTGTTTGCGAGGGTTTTCATAGATGGAAGGAGTGTGCTTTTTAATTGGGAAGGACAGGCTTGGAAAAAACTTGGCTTGCTGCAAAAAGCTCCCCCTAGAAGCTTACTGAATAAGCCACTTTCTATATCATTAAGTCACTACCAATCAATCATGTATGTGTGACTGAATTGGTTGGGAGTACCATTAAGCTTATTAAGTTGATAACAATCCTAACCTATCAAGTCAACTACTCCCACTTATTTTGGGACAAACATAAATAGAAATGTGGGCACTTATTTTGGGATGGAGGGAGTGATAGATATCATCTAAAGTGACACAGATAAACAACTCAAGCTAAAAGAATGGCAAGAAATCACCCAAAGCACACCTATGATGGCGCCATAGTGCATATTTGCGTATGGCTCCTCGCGAGTAAGGATCTCCCATAACACGATCCCAAAGGAGAAAACATCAACCTATTGCATTGCAAAATAAAACAAGTGTAGAACATCAAGACAAAAAAAAATGAAAAAGAAAGAATCAAATGTTACATAACATATGCAAATGAAGTAAAGGACACCTTTACCTTCTCAGAAACTTTATTGCTGCCACCATTCAGTAGCTCTGGCGCCATCCATGGCAGGGTTCCCCTAACTCCACCTGAAACCAAAGTATTCCGCTTGATTTTTGACAGTCCAAAGTCACCTACCTGCAAAAGCATGGAGTTAAAATGTTATTGAATAGTATAAAAACTTGAATCAGGTAAAGATATTGCCCAAAACTTGGGTTGTGTGCCCTAGCCAGGGTTTTAAAAGGCGAAATTAGGCCTTGAGGCATTTTCCTTCAACGAGGCTAGGCGTAAGCCTCGAGGGGGTCCGAGGTGTAAGCCTCAAGGGGGTACGAGGCGTAACCCCCGAGGCAGAAATATATATATAACCATATGTATATGTATACTACACAAATATATATATATACATTTATATACATATATAATACTAAATCACTAAGGGCACTGGTTATGTGGTTCTTGAAAGAGGAAATAGTGAAATCATGATATAGGCTGAGAGGGCGTGGAAAAAGTGGTTGCTTAGAGGAAGGGGAAGGGTCAAACCACACTTTTTGATTGAGGGAAGAAAGTACTAGCTTTTGGGTTTTAAAATATTAAAAGTACACATTGGGGCCATTGGGCTTTGATTTTTTATTTTTACTTATACTATAAAGAGAAGTAAAACCATTACAAAAGCATATCATCTAAGGAGTACGCCTCGACAATGCCTCACGCCTCACCGAATTGCCTCACTAAACCAAGGCGTAAGCCTCGTCCAGGGTCCAAGAGGCGTAAGCCTCGAACGATGTTTTAAACCATGGCCCTAGACATGTATCAAGTAAGAAATAGGACATGATATTTCAAGTGATAACCTTGCATATAGGGCGTGAAGAATCCTTCATGTTCACAAGCAAATTGTCACACTTCAGATCGAAGTGTACAATGTTCTTGGAGTGTAAATACTCCATCCCGAAGGCCGCATCCATTGCAATTATAAGCCTCTTGCGGTGATCAAGATGCCTAAAAATCACATAGTGAAGGAGCAAGCAGACAAGTCATCAAACAGAGATGTTTATACTGAAGTTGATAATACACCTATTTGAAATATGTAGTTTTTTGTTAGATAAAATAATATAGAACTTAGGACCTGTTTGTTAGCAGCTAAATAAGCTTAATGGAACTCATGGCTTATTTGGCCAGCTATACATGACTATTTGTTAGTGGCTTAATGATATAAAAAGTGACTTATTCAGTAAGCTTTTAAGAGGGGAGGGGCTTTATGCAGAAAGCCAAGTTTTTTTCCAAACCTGCTCCTCCCAATTAGAAAACGCGTCCCTTCCATCTATGAGAAAACCCTCCCAAACAAAAACATTCCCAACTCATACAGACAAATCCACACAGACAACTTTATCCATACATAACTTCATGGAAAACCAACCAAACAGCCCTTACAGAACTAAAAGATGCAATCATAATACATTACAGGTGGAACTATTACCTATCTTTGCGAAGTAAGACATGCCTTAGTGAGCCATCAACCATGAACTCTGTGACAGTAGCTAACGTTCCATCAGGCCCGTCTTGTACCACACCATAAAATGCCATTACATTCGGATGGTGAAGCTTTGAGAGAATATCAGCTTCGCGCCAGAACTCTATGGTCTAGAATAAGAACATCATGTCAAGATGACAAATAAGAGACTTACACCAACAGACTCACTTTGGTATGTGATCAAAGGGAGAAAACAAATCAAGGGTTAGATAAAAGGTGTACCGGAAAAAAAAGAAGGTAATACAAAATGGGGTTGTGACTTTAACCATTACAAGTAGCTTTTATATCTAACTTCCTCTAGAACTGTCATTCACTTGCTCATTGAGTTGTGACTTCAAACAGAATCCAGCAACAGATTTAATGATCTTACCAATCTTTCTTGCTCAGATGAACGGCCTGCAAAGCAGCTCTTCTTGATGCGCTTAATTGCGACATCAGTTCCCCTCCATTTTCCATGGTACACGGTACCGAAAGTACCAGAACCAAGTTCCCTTAATTCTTCAAGATCTTCATTTCGTATGATCTGTAGCAAGAAGCAGAAACTTTAAGTCACTAGAAACCAGATAGAGTGACATTAATCTTTCGTAACCCTTAAGCGTTGACAATACAACAGATCTCACTTGACTGACTTTGATATGCACCAGAAGTTCGTGATATATTTGCGCATGCTTCATTTTTGAGCAAGAAAATATGCACATAAGAGCATGCGATAAAAGATATATATACACACACACACAAGACAAACTGATCGTGATCCATACAATGATACAAATGAATCAGTACAAAATCTGCTCGAGATGATGGTCAATTTGAACTTCAAAAAGTTCCAATTTTTTAAGTTTTTAGTGTCACATGCACCCCACAAATATCTACACATTACAAACACATCATTTGTAGTGAAGATATCTGTTCCATTTCCCATTGGGTCAACAAGAAGATTTTAGAACAATAGATTTCCACAACTCTCAATAAAGCCCTGCTATGAACTGGAACAGCTGACTGCCGCTTATATTAAGGAAACCCAGTGACAACTACAATTTTTAAACCATTACTCTGAAAGAATATGATAGAAAAACTTATTCAATGCATGATATACATTATCTCTTCAAAGAAACCAAAGCTCATGATGATCAGAATGTAAAAGCAAAAGTGCATTCATCTATCATAGGATGTCCCATATTTCTATACATGGATAATACAATTCATACCAAAAGCTTGATAGTATCATTATACCTGCAAAGAACTGATATCAAGATCACCAAGAGAAAGATCAATAGAAGGTAACCCGTCATTCCTCGTCTCAACCTACAGGCATCAAATTGAGCAAATGATACACTGTGAAGGCCATCGTAGTTCAGTAAAAAAGATTTGATGTAAACTAGCAATGATTAAAACAAAGTACCTCATACTCTGAGTCTGGCATTCTCAAGTTTTCAGCCAGATCACCAAACTGCATACCCTCACTGCTTTTCATATGTGAAGGATTATAATGTGGTTGCATAGATGTGGACTCTGACCCAGTTATTTCTTTTTCTTCATCTTCAATGATAGTGTTTTGGGAATCCAACTGACTTCCAGAAACATCATTTTTAAACTTTGCAACATTATAGACAGCAGAGGCTTCTTCTTCAATATTCTGAAGTCCAGATAAAAAAGCAAGATGATCCTGGTCAATAAGAGAAACATCCTTCTGCCGGAACTCACCCCTTGCTAATTTCTGAAAAAATGACCAGTGCTTAGGTTCATGATTTGCAATGTTCAAGCTCAATCCAGCTCCATCTTGTGGCAGGACACCAATACCAGGTGAATCTTCAGCCATCGCTCTTGTGAATACATCAGAGAGAAAATCACGGGGAAAACGGTCATTGAGATCGATAAGAATGTCTCCTTGCTCTGGCCGGGAAGCACTGGGAGCCGACGATTGAGCATGCACCTGAGCACCACTAGCAGTAAAATCACTAGTCGTCTGTTTCTGCTGGTGCATCAAGTGTGATCCAGTTTCTGCAGGTTTATCAAACTTAACTTTCTTATCACTGATCATGGTAGCATCTGATACATTACTCGCATTCTGAACCTGATCGTTGTTGACAGCATGATCTTCCACAGATTCATGTGGTGCCTCTTTTGACTTCCCATTACCGCCATAGGTGATTTGAGAATTTGTATGTGACGGCTTTCCCATTGAAATGGGAGGCAGCTCGTTTTGAGGAGGTAGATCTTCTGTGTGTAAACTTCCAACTGATTCTGAGATGAAATCCTGTGATTCAACATCAGATTGTAAATGGGTAACAAGAAATTGAGAACCGAGTGAATCGTCTGACTTGGTCAACCTATTATACTCTCCCTGTCCCCGTGGAATTCTCTCGGAATGATAAACCCGGGGAGGTGGTACCGGAGGCTCGAGGTAACTCAAATCAATAAGATCAGACCCTGAGTTATCAGGAGCCAAGGCGATGCTAGATGTGCATGAATCGTTGTCGTTAGATGCAACAACTTTTGCCATGCTAGCAACATTGAGGGGAGGAGAGACCTGTATTTGGTCCTGATGCCTCTCCTCGTTCATTTTCGGTTTTGGAGGAAGCTTTCCTTCCCCTGAAGGTAGGGCACCTGATGCTGCCTCATCTCTTGGAGATCTAATATTCGCTTGTTTAACTTCTTGCTTAACAGAGCTATCGCCCTTCGGTTTTTCCTCCTTTTGTGGCTGTCGGTTTTGCACGACCATGGTCCTAGATGGATACCCGTCAGTAAATCCTCCTTGACGGTCCACGAGCCCATCAGTATTCAGTGGAACAGAAGTTTCAGCAGGAGGTTTGTCACCTGTAGGACGAGATACAGAGGCATGGTGTTGGATATTTAGATTGGCTTCTCCGTGATGCACTGGCAACACTTGATGAATCTGGTTACGGTTTCCATAAGCATTGGAAGAGTTTGGTAGCATAGCAGGAGAAGATGCTGGCACTGATGATGAAACATGGAGATCGGTTGAAAGTGGTGCGTTGCCTCCAACAAAGTCAGTTGCAGCTCTACTGATGTTCCTCTCAACGGTTTGTCCATCGAGCTCACTTAGATTATTTGCTGAAGATCTCATCAGACCATCCATACCCGATTCTCTTCTTGATCCCATGTCCATCCCATTTACGGCAACTACAAATTGAAATTCAGAATCACCACTGGAGTTGGCATGACCAAAATGGGCATCATCCAAGTCACTCAGAGAA
Organism: Cynara cardunculus var. scolymus; assembly: GCF_001531365.2. Classification (NCBI taxonomy): domain Eukaryota; kingdom Viridiplantae; phylum Streptophyta; class Magnoliopsida; order Asterales; family Asteraceae; genus Cynara; species Cynara cardunculus. The sequence continues at coordinate 70,342,832 of NC_037529.1, forward strand.
AATAGAAACAACCGAAGCTTCTTTGACCCTTCTCCTATACCTAGTACATGACACTCCTCCATCATATTCTGCAAATCCTCATCAGAAGAGACGGAAACTAAAGCATCAAGGTCCTCCCCGGGAAGCTGATACTTGATTGCATAAGTTTCAATATAGATTTCTATCATCTTCTGTCGTAACTCTTGCCAAAAGATATCCCTTCTTATACGGATGATTCGTGTTTCTCCTCCAACGTATCTGAGCTTCCCGTCACTTGGACGAGGTAATATTTTACCACCAAAACTACAGAGGATCTTAATCTTTGATGAACCATCAGATGCACCGGAAGAAGAATAACCATGAACAACTGGCCGTGTACTGTTAAATTCTGATGACGGTTGAGGCATTGATGACACAGATCCAAAGTTACTTGTGCCTTCATATAGAGAAGAATTATGCTCGTGATCCTTTGAACCTCGTTCTACAATATTGAGCATGGAAATATCAGACCCACTCTCGGACCCAGTATGACTGATGCCTAAAATACCCTTCAGTTCCATGTAGCCTGTCGTTAGATTAGAATCCCCTGCAGGATATGGAACGAATGGCATCCTAGGATTCACCCGATCCCGTATAAATTCTAGGGCAAACTCTTCACCTGTCCGGATGGAATAATTCAACACGGGTTTTACTGAAGCAGGTCTAGTGTTTGCATTTAGGAAGCTCTGCGATGAAGGTGCAGAGTCGCTATTCTCAGATTGGACTGAGTTGTACTGAACATAGTTGTCGGGTTTTGATGGTTCCATCATACAAACTATCTATATTGGCCTCTTTCAAAACTAAAAATTAATGGTGACAAATCTTGATTTCAAAATACCATGAAAACTGAATGAAATGGGGGTAACTCACTCTCAGACCTACAAGATCAAATAGAATATCTGCTTATAGATGACCATAGCGCCAACGATACAGTTTATTCATGAGCTATAAACTGTATCGAACGAGATGGAGTGTTATTAGAGACCAACTACAATTGCACAGGCTTGATTAACTCTGTGTTGCTGGTACTATGGTAGCCTGCTTATGAACAACCATGGCAACAACTAGACCGTTTATACATGACCATAAATTCTGTCAATACAGAAATAAAACTTCGGTGGTAAAAGTTACAACTGCTCAGATTTGATGAACAATGTTGGAGATGATAGGTCCAATCCCCACAAGAGAAAGACTGTATTACCAACTTGAGATACTACAAGAAGAGTTCAATGAGCTAAGAACCTTCAAAAAGATAAAATAAATCAATAACAAACTAACATTGATCTAAGCAAAAATACAGAAACATGACTGAATAAAAACAGTCGACATATTAAAAAGATACAAATTGCACAATACTATCAGTTGAAACAACATTATATGCATTTAATGTATTATCTCTGTTAAATCTATATTACAATTGTGCTTGCCAATTGATCCTACATCAACCAATTTACATCTTGTATTTAATATAGGAGTGTGCCTATGAATATAAAAAAAGATCAACCCAAACTTGAGGCGTGCCTTTTTGTTATTATTACAAATGGACCGAATTATAAAGTTTTCTAATATACACATGCACCATGTACGTGTATCCTTCTACAACAGACCTATAGATTAAAAAAAGGGCGAGCTCCGTTAACTTTTGACATGTCATCTTTAGTAATATAATGATGCTTAACCTCTCATCCCTAGTTAGATGATATATTGAATTAATGGTGCTCTAAGGGGCTGTTACTTTTTTCCCATTAGTTCCTGTATGGTTAAGTTGTTTGCCAGGATAAATTTGTCTATATGAGGGACGGGAGACCAATAGGTTTGAGGGAGGCTAAGAGAGAAGGTTGAATTTTTTTTTTTTTTTTGTGGGCATTTATGGTATTAATTTTTTTGAGGTGGGCTTAACAGGGACAAATGAGGGGTCCTGCCTTATTCCATCTACCATTCCAGCTTCATGGCTTAACAATAAAGCTGTAAGAAACACTCCTATATGGCTGAGTGAATAAGCCGCACAGACCACTAAGCTCATTAAGCTGTGAGTATACTTGAATATTCTCAGCGTTACCTTTAGTTGCCCCTTTGTCCCTTCATAACTTGATGATGTAGGAAAGATTAGGGTAAGATTAATTAGAAACAAAATTAATTAAATTGATGACTCGCGAAACTTGATCATTCATCTTTAGCTTTCAAAAATTCTAGCAAGTTAAAACATGACCAAGTTTTAAAGAACAAACTCAGCTGCTAAAAGTGGCGCACAAACAAATTTATTGATAAACTTGCATTTGCTCAAGTGTATCATTAACAGACAGTTTGGTTCCACACTGCAATGAGGTAACAGTTTTAGGGCTAGAATGCAATTTCATAAAAAGAAAGTTCAGCAGGCTTCAGATGAATCAAACACCAATTTACATCTTTTTTCTCTTTCTACCAAAAAGAAATGTGCATAAAACCTATCAACTCCCACAATCGAGCTGGCTTCCACCCATTACCAAGCAACCGAAATAATTAACATGACTATTATCAAAATTAGGGCTCAACATCGTATACACACTTTCTAATTATGGATGAATAGTTTCACCAATACCTAAATTTTCATACTTTCAGTGGTTAATTTGTACAAACAGGTGCCCGTAAGCTAAAAAATCAAAACGGTTAGCTTGGTAAGCAAAGGGGACACGAGAATGCGAAATGGAATTAAGAAGATCGCATCAAGAACCTTCTCGATTCTAAAAACCCCAGATCTGGAACTGCCGTAATTCAAATAAATCAATAAGAAAACAGTAGTTGATCAAAGGGTAGAGCATATACCTTTAGGATATCTTTGCGAAACACTCTTCGATTGATCGAAACAGCCTCTGATTGTGATTTCTTGATTACGTTAAGAGTGATAGACGTATTTGCACGCAGTCTCACTCTACGATGGTTTTAGTTTGGAATCGTCTGTTTTTGGGGCAGACTAAAATTGGGATTTTTGAGGTTTTTGTGTTCATCCAAGTCAAACGATCAAGTCCTTGGTGATATGCTACAATATGGTTTTGTTTGAATGATGGGTGTCACTTTTTTAATAGATTAAACATCATAACCTCATCAAATTATATCATCCTTGACAGGTCCGACTACTTTTTTGCAATAAAAAACTATCAAATGAATAGAATGATAAAGTACATGAGAAAAACAATTTCAATTTATATAGACAGATTAATCCATGTGGTCAGCTTCATCTATACATGACTAAATGATCCCCAACTCCAGCCACATATTCAAAGACTGATAATTTACAAGAAGTGTGAAGAAAGACCACGTCACATGTAACCACCTGTGATACAAACTCGTAATCACAAGTGATACAAAACATGTCGCATTGACTGGTCATACCCGCAAGTGACTTTTTTTCCTGTGGCCTTGGTCGCGTAGAATAAGCCGTTTGCGTGTTTTTTGACGTTTTATATCACATGTGACTTTACTCTGTAATCTTATGGCTGTTCTTGCAAATTGATTGACTTCTTTACGTGGTCATTCATGTCAAGCCCTTTACATCGTAGCAATAAAAAACAAATAAGTATTTAATTACATTTATTTATGTTAATTAGTTTACAGTTAAATGAAAACTTGAAGAATTTTTTTAAAATTATTGTGCATTTCAATCTTTTATATATGTATTTGTTATCTTTTTAAATCTTAAAATGATCAGTTAAGATAGTATGGATTGATCTTAAATTTTATATGTTAAAGATCGATTAAGGCCTGATCTGGTCTTTTTTGCCCAGCTTTAACTGAAATGACTGGTTTTTCTAGGACCGAACATGTATACATCTGTATTCAACTTCGATTGTTTGATGGAACTGCAAAAGAGAATGTCGAAGATTATATGCACATCTATTTTTATATTTATCGACTTAGGGAAAATGTTCACTTGATAAATGATAAATATTTGAGAAGTAAATAAGTGATCATACCCTTCATCTGGTCAACATTTACGACTTTGAGCATGAAACACTAGATAGTTTATCGCATGGGTATGCGGAAAATAGATGGACAGTTTCGTAACTTTTACACATAGACGACAAACATGTTCATATATGACCACATGTCATTCACATATGAACCCACGAGTTTATATGTGAAACACTTAATTAATTCATGTGTGAATCGGTTAATTAGTTCATATGTAAATCATACATTTTCACATATGAACTCATTTACTACCTATTGTAAAACTTACGAAACTATCTTCTCCGTTTTTCACATAACATTATTGTTGATGAATATAATAAATTTAGTTGTTTTATTGTACGTTAATGAATCATTTGAATTAATTTAATCTTAAACATCATTAAACTTTACAAAGTGTGGATAAAAATAGGAGTGTTTTTATAAAAATAAGGTAATCACGTGACAGGACCCGAAGGCAAGCCAGCAAGCACGTGACTTGTTTTCAGCCGTACACCACGTCACACCACCCACAGATTTCATCAAACAGTCTCTTTTTTTTCATGAACTATAATTCCGATACAAATAAAAGCAGAAAATATTTTTTTTTAGATATTGTTTGTTTAAAAATGAATTTTGTTTGGTAAAAAAATGTCTCTTAATGATTTTAAAACCCTCTAAATGATTTTGTATTTTAGCCTCTCTTAACCATTCAGCGCTCTAAATTCATTTTGAACAATTACAAAAAAATTATATTTCATATTACACTACATCATAAAAGTCTCATAATCATTTTACATTAAACCATTCAGCAACTACCAAACAGTCTCTTAGGATTGTAAAATAATCGAACGAACAGAGGTTTATTTGTACTCATTCGTTTAATTTAACCAAAGAAATAAATGAATACGAACGCTAAACGTATGATTTTTTTAATACGAACGCTAAACGTATGATATTTTTGTGTTTATGTTCAGTCGTTAAGAAAATGTGTTTGTTTGTTAAGATGCTAATGGTTGTTTGTTTACTTCTTAATAGTTTACTATTAAGAAAATGTGTTTGTTTGTTAAGATGCTAAAGGGTTGTTTGTTTACCTATTAATAGTTCCATTAAAAGTGAATCTTGTTTGACAAAAAAAAAAAATGTCTCTTAATGGTTCTAAAATCCGCTTAATGATTTTGTATCATGGATCTTCCTTAACCATTAAGAGTCCTAATTTCATTGTACACAATTACCAAACAGTTATATTTCATTTTGCACTATATCTGAGAGTCTCTTAATCATTTTGACCACTTAATCATTATGAACTAAATCATTTAGCAATTGCCAAACAAGAGACAACATCTGAATCGTTAAGAGGTGAATCTTGTCTGACAACATTTTTTTTGCCGCTTAATGATTCTAAAATATTTTGAATGATTTTGCATCATGGACCTCCCTTAACCATTTAGCACCCTAATTTCATTGTAAACAATTATAGTTTATTTTACACTATATCATATGATAGTCTATTAATCATTTTGTATCAAACCATTCAGCAACTATCAAACAACCTAAATGAATGAACATTAACGAACACAAATGAACAAAAAACAACCACGATTACTCATCATTTTGTTCCCCATAAATAATATAACAAACTAAAAAACTGGATAAACTTAGAAGGGATAAAAAGAATTATATAAACTTAATTTAATTAATATTTTTACATATTAGTTCATAATATAAACAAATGTATATGAACAAACATGACCATAATTCATGTTCGTCCAGGTAACTAAACGAACAAATAAATGTGTTTGTGCTCGTTCATTTATTAAACAAACAAACTTCTCGTCAAATTGTTCACGAGCGGTTCAGTTGTAACACTCTAAAATTTATGATTTGTAAAATAAATAAATGTTGAGGGTTAATATTTAAAGAGTAAACGACATACAAAATTAAATCGACGATACTAAAAAATATAATTTTATTGCAATAAATAAAATTAATAAAAAATGAAATAAAACATTTTGTATTTTATTGACTTGGGATGAAAATGCAAAAAGAAAAACAAAAGGAACTAGTTCCGCCAAAAGTATAAAATTAATTTGGCAATGATTGAGATTTGGGAAATCAGTTCCCAAATCACATTTTTCTTATTATAGAGACGGCTTGACGCCATCTAAATTGAAAATTTTGGTTGAATTTTTGTGGAGACGTTCCTAAAGGTGTAAGGAGTAAACGACTTCGGAATTTCGGGATTTCATCAAGAAACGAGAGAGATATCGAGTTTGGAGCGGCATAGGGTCATTTCACACAAAAACGAAGATAGGAGGTAAAACACTCAACCAAAATTGATGTACAATATATGGTTGGCTTCGTTTTTCAATCACCTTTCTGTTGGTACAAGTCTCGTCGACTATGGTGGCCTGTACGTCGGGCGGGTTTAGGCTATAAGCTATTGTGGCGGCGGCTCAACGAGATTCGGGTACAAAAACTCAAAATACGAGTTTAATATTGAACCTTAGGGACTGTAAATTTTGGGTACGTGTTGGAATTATTAGTGTATATAAGATTTTGTAAAAATTTTGGTGAAAAACAACCTCAAACGAAGGTCGTTCACGATAGCTGCACCAAGACCAAGGGTGCGACCAGGTTGGGTCGGACGTCGAGTTGAGCCGGCCGACGCTAGACCAGGTTGGGTCGTGCATGACTTGTGTCGGTCGAGTTTGGTTAGACTCAAGTTGTTTTGATAAAATCGGTATTTACTTGGATTAATCGGAATGTTTCAATTAAGTTGGTCAATATTTGGACATTAATGTAAAAAATATTAATTAATTGGATTTCCATATTTAAGTTGTAAGAAAAAAATTAATAACTTAATTCGGGAATTGTGACTAGATAATTGTGGGCTCGGACGTTTTTATAACGAGAATCATATATATATAAATGTTGGGTTTAATACGTCATAATTTATTTTGGATGTGAAAAATTCCATTGGGGAGGGAGTACAGAGCGACGATAAATGCTTAAGATTGACCCGTTGACCATGCCAACCCAAGGGTTGACCCATTCGACTTCCGGGTTGATTTTTTGGGAAAAGTCAATACTCTATTATGGAAATATAGTTATATGTTATAAGATACTACTCAGGAACGAGTAGGGTGTGAGCAGCGGAACCGGGTATTCGGCTATGGAACCGGAACCGCCTTGGAACCGCCAGTTCCGAAACCGGAACCGATATGAGTAGTTCCGGTTCCGGTTCCTAAAATACGGAACCGATTGAGAATGGTTCCGGTTCTCAATTTTTCGGAACCGTTACCCGCCGGGTACCCGGTATTTTTAAATAAAATAATAATAATTATTTTTTAATACCAAATTTATATTAGGTTTACATCTTGAAAGCACGCCGTCATCTTCATTTTTCATCTAAATTCTTCATATAGAATAATTCGTATTTTTTAAAATTATGTGTTCACTTGGATTCATAGTATGTAATCGTTAAACTTTGAAATATCATTATAGTATGTAATCGTTAAACTTTGAACATTTTCTATTAGTCTATTATGGTTTGTAAATCGTTAAACAATATTTGTAACCATTATTATATATAATTTGTATTCTTGCTTATTTATTTAGTGTTTTGGCAACGTTTTATTTTTTATTTCTAAATAACAAAATTTTAATATTTTAGGCCAAAAATTTAAGAACCGCTCTAACCGGTTCCGGTTCCAATATTTCAAGAACCGCCGGTTCCGGTTCCGGTTTCGGTTCCTGTCAAAAAGGGCGGGTACCCGCCTATGCTCACCCCTAGGAACGAGGTTTAGCTAAGCAGAACTATTAATGACGAGACTTTAATTGAAATGCATGCTTATGTACAAATTATTTGAGCATTACGTTATTTATTGTATGTACATGTTTATGGGTTTATTACATGTATTTGAATTATTATTGTGGGTTGCATGCTATTTGTTTACGTGTTTTTAAACATTAATTAGCATGTGTATAAACGGGTTGATATTTTTGTCGGGTATGGGAAATGGTCAAAATTTATAAGAGATGACACAACCTAGGGATGGGTGATCGGATAAGGGATAGCCATGTAACCCGGACAAGTGGCGATGATGGTAAGACCTTAACCCAACGAAAAATTAAGAGATATCATTATTATTAAAAAGGGTTTGAAACAAAAGTACATATTATTTTATTTGGGGGTATTGTTTATTTTATGCACGATGAGATATGTATGATTGTGCAAAAAAACCATGAACTCACTAAACTTTATAAAACTAGTTATTAGTATGCATCTCATGAGCTGGAAGTTCAAGAACGAACAAGGGCAAATGTTTTGCGTAGGAAAGAAAGCTACATTATTCAAGTTAGGATTTATGGAATGCTTGGTATTTTAATTGAATTTATATGTAATGTAAACCTGGTATGGGACAAGTTAGTTTTGAGATATTGATTACGGTTAAATTATTGTAAGACTTATGTTGTAATAAGGTTTTATTAGCCGCTATATTTTGGAGTTATTTATTGTTATTTAAATGATGTAACACAATTCATGATGAAAATGAGGATGTTACAGTTCAGTGAATGTCTGGTTCATTGACAATCCTAATCCGCAGAAGTAAAAACGTTCAAAATCTCCAAAATTCATGTTTAGCATTATCGTTAGAGATACTTTAATAACATAAATTAAAAATATTTTAAGTACTAATTATTAAATGATATGGTTATCAAATTAAAACACGGTAAATTGATAACTGATAAGCATCCACACTCAACTTTTTTTCACATATTTTATGTTACATTATCGATAATTTAAACAGCTTAAAAACCTCGACATATTGTTATTATGATAAAAAAAAGCTGTCTAAAATTCAACTATATTGCTTACTTACCGGATAAGATTATAGTCTACCAAACGACATTGTATGTAACAATTTACCCGGTAAGCGTTAACCATGGTAAAATTTGTCCCAGTCACTTACTGGGTAAGACTCTCGGTCTTTGCTTTCCCTCTTACCAGATAAGATTATTGATCATTGCCATACCCATCTGGTAAAAAAAAGTGACTTGGTAAGCGCTTACCCGATTAGAAATGTTGTAAACGACCCCTATTACTTTTTCATATATTTTTAAAAAAATGTGCAGTTTCATCATTTTAAATTTATATCATTTATATTTTTATTTATATAAACTAATATATTACAATTGATACAAATATAGCTTAAGAGGGTTATAGTTGTAGTAGAATATGTACCAAAACTTATTTTAAAATGTACCATAAAAATTAAAAAAGTGAATTTATTAAAAAATAATTATTTTAAAAGAATCCTTATAATTTATATGAAAATATGTACAATTTTTTTAATTAATTTAAATATAGAGTAAACTCCAACTTAGGTCCTTAAGGTTTAGTGAAATTTTCAATAGTGGAACCAAAATGCCAATAAATCAAGTTTTCACCTATGAAGTATGAATTTTGCTTTAAAACTATGATGTATTTATTAAGGTTGTGTTTGTCAAACTAGTTGATAAGTTAACTGATAAATAAATTATGTTTGGACCAAACTAGCTGATGAGAATGTTAAATAACCAAAAAGGGTATGTTGCAAAATTAATCAATTATAATATTTTAAAATATATTTGAAACAAATATCTAATGATATAATAAATGAATTAATACAAACAAGATAATAGAAAAAAAATAAAAAATACAATATATTGATTAA
>NC_037529.1:70352729-70378829 GCF_001531365.2 Cynara cardunculus var. scolymus
TATTATTATCTATAAAATAAAATAAGTATAACTTTAGTTTTTATGTTGTATAAACATCATTAAAATAGTTATATTTGCATTTTGATAACTAAATATATTTAGATAAATTAATTAAAATAATCATTTTTATCGGTTGATTTCACTTCTTAGCTACTTATTAACAAGGTTTACTAAAATAGCCTTAAGTCCCCAAATTTTTTTTTACAGATTTAAGTGAGAAATGTAATTTTTTACTACTCATTAAACCTTTTTTGACTTTTTTTCATCAATTATCAATTAACTTATCAATTATCAGGTAATTTATTAGTCAATTTTTCAAAAAACAAACAAATCAAATATTTTCAATTATTTTTTTTATGTTACTTATTACTTTTAAATTTAAAACAAAAAATTGGCGAGTTTTACGAGGTCCAAGTCAGAGCATGGGTAGGTGGACGCTCCACAAAACGACACTTTTGACATCAGAAACAACGACACATCCCTCCGGCGACTCCCAAAAATCCGGAACCACCACCGCCGCCACCGCCACCACCACCACCGTTAAACAACCCTTCTTGTTCTTCTTCAACAGCTGTAAAGACGAACAGAGAGAAACCAAACAATTGCCGTCTACCTTCCCATAACAATCTCCGCTGACCTTCGCCATTTAAATACTCCCAAAACGGCCACCTTTCTACCCCTCTCTCTCTACAAAACCCCTTTCTTTTTTCCTTCTCTCTCTAGGGTTTTGAAGAACAGCGACATTCATGGCTTTCTCGTCTGTTCTCCGATCAACCAACCCGCCATCTGTTCTTGAACCATCCCGTCTATCCCTCTCCGCCACTCGATCGCAGGTTACACTTGTTTCTTAAACTTTATCTTCATGATCCACCACCTTAATGTTAATGTTAGGATCACTTGTTCAATACATGTATATATATATACATATATGTAAAGAGATTGCAGAAAATGAAATTCTTATATAAATCTAGAGTGTAAACATCATAACAGCATACAGTTCTATCAGAATTTCTTACTTGATAGGGTAGATTCTTGTAGTTTTTGGAAGAAGATTGAGGTCTGCACCATGATGTCCTAAGACAAAATTCGCGGGTACAGCATCTGTATGCAACAACCCTATCTTTGACATTTAACATGTATTCATGTCAATGACAGCCCACCATGAACATCCACACATCAAAGCCCATGCTCTTAAATTATTCATCTAATGCTCAAGGATTGAGTTCATTCTCCATAAGGCTCCTATCTAGGACAAGTTTTCTCAAATATAAGCCTTTTTCTAACAAAGTTCCAACACTTAATCTTGAATTCCTGATGTTTTATACTCTACTTTTCACTTTTCTTGTTTTAAATTGTGTTCAATTATTTCAGGCATCATCGTTAAAGCTTCAATCCACCTTGTTTGGTGTTGCCGTTTCTGGGGAATCTTTTTCTTTACAGTTGGGGTTTGTTTTTGTTCTTAGATTTTTACATATTTCTATTATAATCTGATCAATTGTTCCCCAATGCTTTCTTCATTTATCCAATCACGCAGGAAATCTAACACACGATGTATTCATCTAATCAAAGCCACTGCCACTCAGGCACCCACTAGCGTTCCAAGTAAGAACATATATAAACGTTCATAAACATGCCTTCTTCCATCAGTTTGATCTTATGCTCAAGTTACTGTTTCTTTCTGACATTTCTACTTGGATTTTCCTTAGAGTCTAGTACCGGTGGGAAGACCAAGATCGGAATCAATGGTATACATTCTTAAGATTCATCATGTTCTTGCTGTTTGAGTGATCATGATCGCAAATAGTTCATTATTGTTGTTATCTTTTGGCATCTATGTGCTAATCTTACCCATAGGGTGTTTATGAAATTGAAGTTGGTGGTTCAGTTCAAGTTTCCAGATTTAGGGGGCTTTTGGTTCATTTCAGGAATGAAAATGGCCATGGGAATGGAATGCAAATCACCTATATCCCTTCCCTGCTCCACCGATCAACTTATGACACTTCTTTTTAATTTATTTAATTCATCTTTTTATTCCCACTTTTCAATAGACTTCCAATGATTTGTTATGGAGGTTGGGACAAGTGATTTATATTAATGGGAATGGGAAAGTTGGGGGATGGAAATGGGCGAGTTTCATGATTTCATTCCCCAATTTGTTGAGGAATGCTTCATTACCGAGTTCGTGGTAGTTGCACGTTCGATTGAATCAAACAAGGCACCCGTTGATGACCTCATCATATGAAAGTGGGCATGTAATGTCTTTGATTATATGATGATCATTTATTATTTTGTAGCATGATTGTGTTAATTTCAACTTTGCAGGTTTTGGAAGAATTGGAAGGTTGGTATTGAGAATAGCAACATTTAGAGATGATATAGAGGTTGTTGCAGTCAACGACCCTTTTATTGATTCCAAGTACATGGTAAGTATGAGGTTTAACGTGACTCCTTTTCATTTGTTTCAAGAAATAGCCGATCAATTTCAATTCTTCTCTTTTCTCTTGATTCTTTTCAATCAAGATGTATGATCCTGCTCATGGATTAACAAAAATATGCAAAAGCTCATGTCTTTGGTTCTCTAAATTAACCAAATAACAAACCTTGATTGAATAGACCATTGGAATTTGAGGTTGTTATGAAGGTTCTCTAAATTAACCAAAGGGCCTTTGGCCTAGCGGTGTCTAGGTTACTGGTAGAGCCCAACCTCCCAGGGGGTCAAGGGTTCAAACCTCACAAAAGGTAAGGAGGGTGCATGATCTTATTTTCCATATATATTTATATATATATATATATACATATATGTATATTATATCCTTCAAAAAAGAAGGTTCTCTAAATTGTGTTTGGAAAGATTTGACAAAGTGTTACCAAATTTGTCTATTGTGCTCGGTATCATGATCAGGTTTGCACAATGTAGATCACGAAGCATATGTGTGCAAGTTAGGACCAGTACCGATTCTTGAACCATTTCTTTGATTACAAGCACATACATCCCACTCTCCCAAACCCAACTTTCGAGTGAGATATATTGGGTTAGTGTCAATTTGGCTTCATATACATATATAAGAGAAAGGGTAGAAATAGAATGAGCAAACAACAATCTTGGATTTGCATAGTGTTTCTTTTTTATCATGGTTGTGTGGTGTAATTGGTTAGACACTTGTAAAAATTGTAACCACTGCGTAACTTGCTCTCATACGCGTGCCTCTACATGATCATTAGGTTCTTTATTGTACTTTCCCCTTTTTTGATGACTTATATGCTTAGACATATGATGATTTGGTTAAAATTGACATCAATTGTATTTCAACTTTCAAGATAACCACGAGATGAACGCCCTTTTTTAGGCTTATATGTTGAAGTATGATTCTACACATGGCCTATTTAGAGGAACCATCAAGGTTGTTGATGAGTCTACTTTGGAAATCAATGGGAAGCAGATAAAAGTGAGTAGCCAAAGGTATTCAAATGGTCTTATGTTGGTAAACAACAGTTATACGTTTGTTACTTTTGAAATGAGATCTTGTTTATTTGATCCTAAACATCAACATCGTTTGTGCTCAGAGACCCAGCAGCGATTCCTTGGGGTGATTTTGGAGCTGACTATGTTGTAGAATCTTCCGGAGTTTTTACAACACTTGATAATGCTTCCGCACACAAGAAGGTAAATGAAGGATTTTAGTTTACTTGGGTAATGTTTGATACGCAGGACAAGGCAAATCAAAAATTTATTGTCCCATATTTGGCACGACATGAGATTGGGACATGACAAGACTAGACTAAGTGGCACAAAAATGCATTTCTTTGGTGGGTGTTGTTGTATGCACTCCTATTTATGTCAGAATCAGAATTAGGTCAAATCATACATTGAAAATGTAAAAAGTGAGTTATAATGTTGATGTGGGCGAGGAAAAAATTAGTAGATAGGGGTGCATTTAGTCTACCCCATTTGTCCAACCAAAATAGGTGAAACAAAAATGTGGGAGATGGGACAAGATTGGTAGATTACTAAACTACCCACGCAAAATTGAAACCCTAAAACCTTACACATTTCTTTCACCTGCTTACCTTGCTCTTGCCTGTCTAGTACCGCCTGTGTACCAAACTCACCCTTAAAGTTCTAAGAGGGCATTTGCACCCTGGTTGATTTTTGTTGGCTTCAATGTGCAGGGTGGTGCTAAGAAGGTGGTGATTTCAGCTCCATCAGCTGATGCCCCTATGTTTGTTGTAGGAGTAAATGAGACCACATACAAGGCAAGCATGGATGTTGTATCCAATGCAAGTTGCACCACTAACTGCTTAGCTCCTTTGGCCAAGGTAAGATTCTTTTGAGTTCTTCTGCAGTTGTAAGTTCAAACGAGAACCGTAAATATTTTGTGAACCTAGGAAGCAACCATTTCATGTATTATTCAATATTCATGATGAATAATCCTCAATAAATCATGAATATTATTCATCATGATTATCATGCATTTTCACAATTCATGATATCATGCATTTTCATCATGGATGCATGCATTTTCATCAGGGTTATTTTGTGAACCAACTATTTTAGGTATTATTCAATATTTTCATCACGATATCTTGCATTTTCACAATCATGATGTCATGCATTTTCATCATGAAAGTCGTGCATTTTTATCATGAATTCCATGTGTTTTCATTATGAATATCTATCACGACATTCATCATGAATAAAACATGAATAGTTGGTTTTCAAGTTCCCAAAACAGTTATACGTCCCCTTATCTAATCATTCATCTTTTCTTCTTCTTTCGTAAGTACAGTAACATTTTCTCATGAAAATTGTAATTGTTTAATAACTTGGATGATCTTTGAATTCATTGCAGTTCCTTTCTTTCATATTAGTAAAAAAGGAATTAAGAAGAAGCAAATAAGAGGGAAAGATGTGGCTTTTTTTTATGTTTGCTGTCCAAGTCTTGTTGAATGCTACTTTTCTGCAGGTGGTTCACGAGGAGTTCGGTATTGTTGAAGGTCTGATGACTACTGTGCATGCAACTACAGGTCGGTCTTCCTCTTCAAATTTGTGGATGTGTCAATGTGTGTACTGTACTGTGTGCATGCTCGGACATATAAGGGCCATATTTGGCAACCATAAGCTACCTCATTTTTTGAGCTTATTGAAAAAGTCTCATTTGATTTGCCATAAGCTAGCTTTTGAAAAGAAACTTCAAGTAGCATTTTAATAAGCTCCAAAAGTTTTTGTTCCACTCTTTTCCAGTTATGCCCTTATATTTATTAATTAAAACGAGGATCAACGAGCTACACACCTAGGTAGTGTTGTGAGGCCCACAACACCACGTCGTAAGCTTTTGTCCTGCAGCACCACATTATTTTTTAAAGATGTCCTTTTAGGTATACGAGCCTGTTTGTTAGCAGCTTAATGAGCTTAGTGAGACCCACAACTTATTCAGTCAACTATGCATGACTATTTGGTAGTGGCTTAATACTATAGAAATTGGCTAATAAGCCAGATGATAATGTGGGTTGTTTGGTTGGTTTTTCATTAAGTCCTGTATGGATAAAGCTGTCTTTGTAAATTAATCTGGTTGTATAGATTGGGAAGATTTTTGTTTGGAAGGAGCGTAGCTAGTTTTTACCAAACAGGACTAGTTTATCAAATGGCTTATTAGCCAACAACTAGCTTTTCAGCCAACAGCTAGCAGATAAGCTAGTTTGCCAAACATAGTGAAACACCCATTTTGAGTTCTCTGCAGTTTCGTTTTAATTATGGATGTATTTCCATGTCTATATTTGTTCAGCTACACAGAAAACCGTTGATGGACCTTCAATGAAGGATTGGCGTGGAGGTCGTGGAGCTGCACAAAACATCATCCCTAGTTCAACTGGTGCTGCCAAGGTACGAGGGTCTTCAAACTCTTGTAACATGAAATTATATATTATATGATCAGTGGAAACTTTTGAAACAAGAACTTGTGAACATGCTTGATTTTCTGTAATTTGCATAAGATTTTGTTCACATGGGAGATTTATTTTAAAATTTCAGGCTGTAGGGAAGGTGCTACCGGAACTAAATGGAAAACTTACGGGCATGGCTTTTAGAGTCCCAACGGCTAATGTCTCTGTTGTGGATTTAACTTGTCGACTAGAGAAGAGTGCTTCTTATGAAGATGTCAAAGCTGCAATAAAGTACACCGTTTGAGATCTTACTTGCCTTTACTACTTTCCGCTTATAAACCAAACTAAACTAAATGAACCCAATATATCTTACTCGAAAGTAGGGTCTAGGAGGAATAGGATGTATGCATACATTTCCTTTGCCCTACATGGTATAGAGGTTGTTTTCGTGAAGAACCCTGGCTTGCAAAAAGGAGTTGCAAAGAAAATTTGTAGAGACAAGATTTGTCAAAAAGATTTTAAATGTAACAGGGCATAATCAAATGAGAACGTGAAAAAGGTTGAGAACCGTGAGAATTAGTGAATCATGTGTTGTTTCACATTGTGAAACAAAATATACACGTATAAAAAGTATTTCACATTATGAGACAAATACATGTGAAAGAAAAATATATAGTATACACACACACACATAGGGGACGTTTAATTTACAAACCATGCAATTCTAACAAACTTTACAAACCAATCTTAGCCGTCCATCTAGTCTAATGAATGAACTTTGTCATCTTCTATGCATATGTATCTCAATCACAATTAATGAATCATGATAATTGTCCATAAATATCTCAATTTTTTCCTATTAATGGTTTGTATGGTTTTGTAAGAATTACATGGTTTGTCTTTGAAATCACCCCTATATATACACACAGAGAGAGGGAGGTTCAGACGAGAACAATAACCAAATAAAAGAATACAAAAATGGCAAAATCACGTGCAAAAACCACATGTGCTTTTACACTAACGGTCAACGCAAGGGTGTGCAGGCGACGTGGCCCGCAGGTCGTGGCCAAAATCGCATGAATCACATGTGATTTTACACGTGATGTTAATGTAAAATCACATGTGGTTCGACTGTTTTCTTATTTTCTTATTTAGTTACTGTTTTCGTATGAACCTAACTATATGTGTGTGTGTGTGTATATATGTATGTATGTATGAAACAATACCTTAAAAATCTTAGTCTTAGATGAAATTGCTCATGTGAAACAAGACATTAAGATTGGTTCTCACGGATTTGTGACCTTTCCGTCGTTCTCATATGTATGTGTGTGTATATATATAAAACAATATCTTTAAAATCTTAGTCTTAGATGAAAAATATAATGTGAAACAATACATAAATTTGGTTCTCACGGGTTCGTAACATTCTTGTGGTTCTCATATGATTAGCACCCTTGAATGTAATTACCAAGTTGCCTCATCAATGCCCCTTCTTATTTATCGAAGGTATGCCTCCGAGGGTCCCTTGCAAGGAATTCTTGGGTACACCGATGAGGATGTTGTCTCCAATGATTTTGTTGGTGATTGCAGGTATCTCTCTCTCTCTCTCTCTCTATATATATATATATATATATATATATATATATTATGAGGTTGGTTATTATACAACCCTTGACATTTGTGCAACCAATACAACCCAATCTCAACCGTCCATTTCATTTGATGAGTATGTAATTTATAGAAGTTTTGATTATTTCCTAATATAAAGTATTAATTATAATTAATGAACCGTAATCATCTTCCATAAATATTTAATTCATAATAAATAAACTCTCATCATTTCCATAAATATTTCAATTTTTTGGGTTGCATTGGTTGTACAAATGCGATAGGTTGTATTTGAAACAAACTCTATATATTATATGCTCTCGTGTGCTTATGGGCCTTCTCATCTAACTCTGCTTTTCATTTTTGAAGTTCTTAACAAACAATTCTATTGTGGTTTCCTCAGATCAAGTATTTTTGATGCAAAAGCCGGGATAGGGCTAAGTGCATCGTTTGTGAAGCTGGTGTCGTGGTACGACAATGAGTGGGGTTACAGGTACATAATACATCCTTCTCTTTGTCATATCCATCCTCCATGAAAATGTCTAATTTGGGCGTGACCGTGCTTGAGGGTGTACCAATATGAGATATGGAACAGACTTGGTCCTTTGGTTAAGTAATCTTCTAACAAGTTTTTTAAATCATGACCTTTCGGAGGTCATTTTGCTAAATAACCCGGAACAAACCCCCAAAACTTTTCGGAGGTCAGCTGTACATGTTTTAGCCCAATTGTAATATTTTAGGGTGTTACTCTTTTAGCTGATTTGACGTTTTCCATCTCTGGTTGCAGTCCCTTCTCCCTAGCTCTCTAGTCTCTAATTTGTAATGTCTACGATTCTATTGATTACCGTAACTTTTATATTTTGTTTTATTTATTACTCGTCGAGTCGATCTATAGTCTTGGTACATGTATAACATGGTCTCTTAAAAGATTGGAAAAGACCCCGGAATCGGGCCCATTTGACTGTTTGTTGTGGGTTATTAAAGGACTGTGTTGTGTGCAGCAACCGAGTGTTGGACCTGATCGAGCATATGGCGTTGGTGGCAGCGGCTTCCAACTGAAGGGCAAAATGGTCTTATTGCTGAAAGTTATATATAGTGTAGAATTGAGTCAATGTTTTTGATGTTTGAACTAATGGCAGTTAATTTGCCATGACTTTATACAAGCTTGGGGGAATAAAGGATAATATGGTGTTGGCATTTGCCATTATATGATTGTTTTGGGAGATCAGAAATTTGAATTAAACGAATTATATTGAAATTTTGAGAATTTTATTCTCGTTAAAATGATATATGCAACCGAGTCTTTAAGTTTGAAATTTGTTTAACCATCACTTGTAATATAAATTCATATGTGAATATGCTCATATTCACCTTTGATTTACATGTAGATATCGTTTATAATGTACATTTTCAGAAAGACGCATCCTCCTTGTTTGAAACTATTTACATGTGAAGATATATGTTAATATCTAAACGAATACACATTTAATGTATATTCACATGTGCATATATTTACAGCCATTTATAAAATATTACTCAAATTCATAGGCACAAATAATCCTAGACGGAGTCAAGGTCCTCTTAATTATAAGTATGTAAATACATAAATAAAATATTTAAATACATTATACTAATAAAGTAATCAATCTATAATATATATATACACACTATATTATAGGAGGGCTAAAATTAGCTAAAATAAAAGTTTGAATGAATAAAGAATAGTGTGAAGATACCAAAAAAAGAAAGGAAAAAAACTCTTAATAAGGAAGGAAAAAATCTTGAAAGAAATAAAGTAAAGTTGTAAGTTTCAACTTGGATGTTATTGGTGGTGTGCATCAACAATTGTACCTTATGCATGTAAAGTTGTAATTAAGAGATTTTTGAAATTTATGGATAAAAGGGTAGTACTTTGGGCTTTATAAATTGCATTCAAGACTTTTGGTTTAAATGCTTATTAATATAATATAGATGAAGAGTTGAGTTATGCAACTCTTTACATTCCTACAATTCTTACAATCAAATCAGAAGCGTCTATTTATTAATCAACGGTTACTATATGATCGGTTGTAACTACCATTTAATTTACAAAAAACCAAAAAAGAAAACAAAAAAACGGATGGTGAATAGACAAATTACTTGCATCGGTTGTATAATTTAGAGGGGTTGTATTTGAACGTCCCTCTATTCTGAAATTTAGTAAATAGAAATTACAAGATGTATAATAGATTTAACAAATTAAAATATAAAATATTAGTAAAGGCAAATCTTTTTTTATTTAATTAACAATTTACATCCAAAATAATATATGTCATATATATTTAAAAGAAAAAAGAAATCTAATTGAAAAGTCAATGTTTTGTTTAAACCCAATCATAAACAATCTATTTTATTAATCCAACCCATTCTATTTAATTATCCAATTACAATATCTCTATATTTTTGGTTGAGTAAGAATAATGAAAATGATAATGATAATGACAGAGAATGTAAATAATAATAGTTTAACCTGAAATCAAAATTTGGATTTTTGGGGAAATGAGTCTATTATATTATATAAAACCAAACAGTTTCTTTTATTTTTATTCTCATTGATTACTGTCTAATACATTTAACCAAACAGTTTCTTTTACAGTAAGATATCTCCAACAACTATGATAAAGTAGGGATTTTGAAGATTTAATGCATTTAAAACGGACTATTCAAATTTGAAACTTTATCCAAATTTGAAAAACTCCCAAAAGTGATTATTATGGGAGAGAATTAAAATTTTACTTCCCACCTTTTTATATCTAAAATAAAAATCTATCAAAGTTCAATTAATTTTCTTTAACTTTGATTTTCCATTTTAGATAAACTGTAAGATGTTTTCAAAAAACCACAAGGGTGGTGTCTGATTGATTTGAAATTGTACTCCAAAGGTCAAAAGTGTTTGGAGGTCCCATATTCGAATCTAAGAGAGAATAAAAATTCTCTTGTGGCCACGAAGGTTCAAATACGCTGACTCCAGGTTACCTGCGAAACGGGTGGTCGTCTTAGGATTAGTCGGCTCGCATAACGAGTTGCATATCCATGTTAATAAAAAAAAAGATGCTTTCAAAAGTTTTTTTTTTAATTCCAACAACTATGCTAAAATGTACTCTAAAATATTGAAAAAGCTAGAATTCTTCAAATTTGGAGAAAAATTCTAAAAGTTGATATGTACGAAATAAATATATTATTTTAATTGTTTTTATTTACAAATTTTTTCTTTTTAAAAAATGCATTGTATTAATAAATTTATAGAATATCTTACCAGTATCATTAATTTATGAAATTATTGAAATAAAATAGATGTTGGAGGTGAATATATTAATTTTTATATATTTTGATTTTAAATACTTTATTTTAAGAAAATAAAAATTATATATATATATATATATATATATATATATAGAGATTGATTATTATACAACCCTTGACATTTGTACAACCAATACAATCCAATCTCAACCGTCCATTTCATTTGATTAATATATGATTTCATAGAAGTTTTGATTGTTTCCTAATATAAAGTATTGATCATAATTAATGAACCATATTCATCTTCCATAAATATTCAAATCATAATAAATGAACTCTCATTATTTCCATAAATATCTCAATTTATTTGGTTGCATTAGTTGTACAAATACGACGGGTTGTATTTGAAACAAACTCTCTCTCTCTCTCTATATATATATATATACACACATTGCATTTGGTAAGTGAAACCAAGACAAACGCTAGATATACAACTTGTCATGTCAGGTCCAATCCTCTACAGTTTTAATCAAACAACACACAAAATAATGTCTCATCAAACAAAATACAAACAATTTGTTATGTCTAGTCTAATCCAGTCTTGTCCTATCCGGTTTTAAGTAAACATGTCATGTCAGGTCCAATCCTCTATAGTTTTAATCAAACAACACACAAAACAATGTCTCATCAAACAAAATACAAACAATTTGTTATGTCTCATCTAATCCAGTCTTGTCCTATCCGGTTTTAAGTAAACATAAGACAAACAACTTGTCATGTCTAATCAAAATCTAAATCTGTCATATTTGGTTTTAATCAAACAGAAGAGAAACAACTTGTCATGTCCGGTTCAATCTTATCCTATTCAATTTTAATCAAACAGAAGACAAACAATTTGTTATGTCCAGTCGAATCCAATCCTACTTTTTTTTTTTCCTAGTGTTTTATTCTATCTAGCTCAGTCCAATCATATCTAGCTATCAAATATTACCTAAACAACCTACAAATCTGATTTTTCAGACATGGCAAGAACTGTGACACCTTTCTTCTTGAACGTTGAACTGTGTGAGAAAGGGTTTAACACTGCCAGCCGCCTGCCTACCCCCCTTCCATTTAAATACTCCATCAAAGGGCCTTCTCTCTATACTCAAAAGCCATCATCTCTTTACCTTCTTATTCTCTCTTAGGGTTTTGGTCTTTACGCAAGAACACCAAAGATCCACCAACCCACATTCATGGCCTTCTCTTCTCTTCTCAGATCTACCAACCCATCTCCTGTTCTTCAAGCTTCCAATCAACCACTCTCCGCCCCTTCTTTAGCTTCTCGATCGCAGGTTACATTTGTTGATTTGTTTTTTCTTTTCTTCATCCACCACCTTAATCTTGAATTCTTGATGTTTTATATGTCGCCTCAATTTCCACTCATTACATTGTTGTAGGTGAAGTTTCCATCCACCTTTTTGGGTGCTGCCGTTTCTGGGGAGTCTTCGTTTGTACAGTTGAGTTCTGTTGTGTTTTTTGGGTTTTTAAATCGCTACGATAATCATCTGATAACTGTATCGCTTTTGTTATTCGAGAAATGATCATCTTGTTCTTTGAATCATACAGGAAATCTCATGCATGCCGTATTAATCCGATTAAAGCCACTGCCACCCAGGCACCCCCTGCTGTTCCAAGTAAGAATATGTATACGTGTTCATAGCATACCTTCCAAGTGTTCGACTAATTGTTTCTGACGAATTTTGTACGTACTTGGGTTTTACGTAGAGTCCAGTACCAGTGGGAAGACCAGGGTTGGAATCAATGGTATGTTTTCTCAAAATTATCAGGTTCTTGCTGTTTTAAATAACCAATGATTGCAAATAGATCATTACTGTTTTTATTTTCTTATTATTGATTGATGTTAGTGTTATTATCTGGCAATCTATGTACTAAACTGCAATACGCTATGTATGAAGTTCAAGATTTACTTTTGAACAATTACTTCATCAGATGAAAATGGGAATATAATGGTCTTGTTTATCTGATGATCATATATCATTTTGTTTATTTACTGGGTAGGCATTGAAGATCAATCATTGTGCTAATTTGAATGAACCTTACAGGTTTTGGAAGAATTGGAAGGTTGGTATTGAGAATAGCAACATTTAGAGACGATATCGAGGTTGTTGCAGTAAATGACCCTTTTATTGATTCCAAGTACATGGTAAGGATGAGCTTCGATGTGACTATTTCTTGGTTTGTTTGATGATTCCTTGTGATTAGTTCAACAATGTGGCCCTCTTAAAATATGTAGCTACTATGAGGGTTCTGTAAGTTAAATTTTGGAACGGTTTTCACCAAGTATTACCAAATGTGCTCTGTAATTCTCTGCACCATGGTTGGGTTTGCACAATGTAGATCATGAAGCATATGTGTGCAAAATTGGGACCAATAGCAATCACTGAACAAAATTTTGATTACACAGCATGTAAATTTCTGAAAGAAATGGTGGAAATAGTTGGAGAAAACAATAAAACCTGGGTTTACATCTCTATACACATCCATTGGACTATGTTGTCCACTTTCATCATCTTTTTAGTACAGAGAAAGAACACCATCAAAATTATGGTTCTAAGCTTTTGGTAAAACCAGAAATTGATTGTCAACAATAGGTTACTTGAGCTATCAAATTTATGGTGTTTTTTTGTCTTGATTGTGTGGTGGGCATACTTGGCTAGGCGTAAATGCAAACCTACACTGATACACTTTGGAGAAATTGACATCAATTGTATTTCAAGATAACCATGATATTTGGTTAATACACTTTGATAATGATTTGGTTCTAATACACTATCTTGATTATGATGATTTGGTTAAAGTTAACATAAATTGCACTTCAAGATAACCATGAGATGAATGCCCTTTCAGGCTTACATGTTGAAGTATGATTCTACTCATGGTCTATTTAGAGGAACCATCAAGGTAGTTGATGAGTCCACTTTGGAAATCAATGGAAAGCAGATAAAAGTGACCAGCCAAAGGTATTTAGATTTTCTTGCGTCTAAATTGATCTATACTTTTTATGGAAGGGTGTCCCGAGCTATCAGTCCTGATAAACTCGATGGCAATTGTTGTGTACTTCTGGAATCGAATCCTGGGCAGATGGGATATTCCACCACATCCCCCAGGACCTCAATGACGACGCCACAACCTTTGTGGTTTTGATTATACTTTTGTTACTTGGTGAAATAAGCTTTTTGTTAATTTGATGCCAAAACTCAACACCATCTGTGCTCAGGGACCCGGCAACTATTCCTTGGGGTGATTTTGGAGCCGACTATGTTGTAGAATCTTCTGGGGTTTTTACAACACTTGATAAGGCTTCTGCACACAAGAAGGTAAACCATGGATTTTAGTTTACTTAAAGTTGTAAGGAGGCATTTGTGCACCCTTAGGTTCATTTTGGTTGGCTTTAATGTGCAGGGTGGCGCCAAGAAGGTGGTGATCTCAGCTCCATCAGCTGATGCACCTATGTTTGTTGTAGGAGTAAATGAGACCACATACAAGCCAAGCATGGATATTGTATCCAATGCAAGCTGCACCACTAACTGCTTGGCTCCTTTGGCCAAGGTACCGTTTTTTTTAGTTCTTTTGCAATTGTCGGCCTCATTTTCAACTCATTCCTCTTTTTTAAAGAAAAAGAATTGTAGAACAACATTTCCCTATCACAATTTTATGTTTCTTTGATGGTTGGGAAGATCTTTAAGTCGGTACAGTCCCTCTCTTTTATAATCGAACGGAAAAAGGAATCAAGAAGCGAATACAAGGGAAAGATGTGCCACTTTTATGTTTGCTGTCCAACTTGTTTTGAAAATGCTACTTTTTACAGGTGGTTCATGAGGAGTTCGGTATTGTTGAAGGTTTGATGACAACTGTGCATGCAACCACAGGTCTGGTCTGCCTCTTCATGTTTGTGCATATGAATCCGTGTGTGCTGTGTGCATACTGGCCTAGCAGCTTAATGATATAGAAAATGGCTTATTCATTAAGCTTCTAAAGGGGAGCTTTATGCAAAAAGCCCGAGTTTTTTTTTCCAAATCTTCCCTTTCCAATTAAAAACATGCTCCTTCCATCTATGAGAAAACCCTCCCAAACAAAACCTTCCCAGTCTATAGAAACAGATTAATCCACACAGACAGCTTTATCCATACAGGACTTAATGGAAAACCAACCAAACAGCCCCTTAGATACACTCATTTTGCATTTTCTGTAGTTTACTCTTAATCAGGACTATATGTCTGTCTAATTGTTCAGCTACACAAAAAACTGTTGACGGACCTTCGATGAAGGATTGGCGTGGAGGTCGTGGTGCTGCACAGAACATCATCCCTAGCTCCACTGGTGCTGCCAAGGTACGAGGATCTTTAATGTGACATGAAATCGTATATTATATGATTGGTGAAAACTTCTGAAGATGAGAAGAGATTGCCCAAATGGAAGATTTATTGTTTTGTATGGTATGTTGTTAAAACTACAGGCTGTAGGGAAGGTGTTACCAGAACTAAATGGGAAACTTACGGGTATGGCCTTTAGAGTGCCAACAGCGAACGTTTCTGTTGTGGATTTAACTTGTCGACTTGAGAAGAATGCTTCTTATGAAGACGTTAAAGCTGCAATGAAGTATGCCATCTGATATCATCCCCTTTAAATTGATGATTGTAATTATTAAGCTGCTTAACAAATGCTCTTTCTTATTATTCAAGGTATGCTTCTGAGGGTCCCCTTCAAGGAATTCTTGGGTACACTGACGAGGATGTCGTTTCCAACGATTTTGTTGGTGATTCGAGGTCTCTCTCTCCCTCTCCCTTGTGTGTTTGTGCTTATGATCATGCTCATCGTAGGCCATGCTTGGCAACCATAAACTATCCTTTTCTTTGTGCTTATTGAAAGTCTTTGGTAAGCTATAAGGTAGCTTTATAAGCTAGCTTTTTCAAAAAGCTACTTCAGATAGTATTGTGTTTTTTTCACTTTTTTCCAGTTATACCCCTTACTTTTTACATGTATGCCGGGTCATTTTATATTGTCGTCTAGCTTACCAACTAATTTTATTCAAAGCGCTTCATCAGCTGGTTTATTAGCCAACAACTATAAGGGTCTGTTTGTTAGCAGCTTAACGAGACTCGCAACTTATTCGGTTAGATATAGATGACTGTTTGGTAGTGTCTTAATGATATAGAAAGTGGCTTATTCAGTAAGCTTCTAGGGGGGAGTTTTATGCAGAAAGCTAAGTTTTTTTTTTCTTTCCAAACCTGCCCCTTCCAATTAAAAAATACGCTCCTTCGTCTATGAAAAAACACTCCCAAACAAAAACCTTCATAATTTATATAGACAAAATAATCCACACAGACAACTTTATCCACCCAATGATTTTTTGGTTTTCTGATATATATTATATGGTTTCTTCAGATCAAGTATTTTTGATGCAAAAGCCGGGATAGGGCTAAGTGCATCATTTGTGAAGCTGGTATCGTGGTACGACAACGAGTGGGGTTACAGGTACACAATACATTCTTCTCTGTCATACCCGTCCTCCTTGAAAACATCTGATTCGGCCATTCAAGCCCATCTGGTTGTGTTGTGGGTTATATGTGAAATTGATTGTGTGCAGCAACCGGGTGTTGGACCTGATTGAGCATATGGCGTTGGTGGCAGCTTCCAACTGAAAGAGTATCATCGGTAGAGGCAATTAAGCACACCGTGTTCGTCTGAATGGCAACATGTTTTGAATTCTTATTTTCTTTTTCTTGTTTCTTGCCATTTTAGGGATGGTGTAGAATCTTGTTTTGAGGTTTGAAGATATGGCAGTCAATTTGCCAGTAGAAAACTTAGGAAATAAAAGGATATATGGTTGGGATCAGATGAATGGATTATTTTAGGCATATATGATGTGCTTTTCATGTTTATTTTTATTCACTTCCATCCCTTTGCTTTGGTAAAACAAGATTTGTCCCCATGGGAACTTAAATGATATGGGGATTTACATTTAGGGTTTGTTTATTAGAAGCTTAATGATGACTCGTCTTATTCGGTCAGTTATACATGATTGTTTGGTAGTGACTTAATGATATAAAAAGTGACTTATTCAATAAGCTTTTAGAAATGCTTTGTGCAGAAAGCCATAAAAATTTCAAACATGCCCCTCCTAGTCAAAACAAGCATGTTTCATCTATGAACAACCTTACCAAACAAAAATCTTGCTAATGTAACAGATAGCTTTATCCATATAAAGATTTAATGAAAAACCAACCAATGTAACAGATAGCTTTATCCATATAAAGACTTAATGAAAAACCAACCAATGTAACAGATAGCTTTATCCATATAAAGATTTAATGAAAAACCAACCAAATGACAATATTTGGATGCATATACCGAGTTTGTTTGGTAAAACCCACTAAAAACACAGGTTATGCTTGAAAAAACCTTGCTTGAAAAAGCCTAATCGGGAATTGTTTCAACCCAAAGCCCAACTTCGATTAGTTAAAAGATCCCAATGCACAAAAAACGCATGTTGGTTTTTGAAACATTCAAAACACCGGTGATGTCTGAAAAAACCTTGCTTGAAAAAGCCTAATCAGGCATTGTTTCAACCCCAAAGCCCGACTTGGATTAGTTAAAAGATCACGATGCACAAAAAATGCATGTTGGTTCTTTGAAACATTCGGATCGATATGATGACACGTTTGATATGTTTTACCAAGGAACTCCTGAAATTGTCTTTTTAAGACGCATCTTTCACTTGCTTTGTTGGGATTTGGGGTGTTAACCATTCTAGCTTTTAACGAACTACTTGAGCTCGATTCGATTCCGCACACAAAAAAGAACTTGTTTAACTTAAGGAGTTGAGCTTTCATAATACCAATTTTTGACTCCACTTGTTCGAAAGCTCTAAACTTTTCAAGGTTGTCATTCGAGCATTCACTTTTTTGAGACAAACATGTCATAAATTATATAATCAAACTATAAATGTTATCAAGCTCAAGCCAATGAACGAGTTGATCTACCTTGAGTTAGAGCCTGTAAACGAGCTTTGTAGAGTTTGAATTTAGGTATAACGTTCAATTCAAATTTGATCAACAAGCTCACGCTCCAACACTGAAAAATTATTCGAGCACGAGTCGAGCTTGATGTAATTTCGTTGAACCGAGCTCGAACAATTTACTATTTGACTCGACCAAGCTAGTTAACACTTAAAACCCATAGCTAAAGATGTACAAAAATCCCCAGCTTGAAAAAGCCTGGGCCTAGTGAGCATAAAGCCCAAGTCCAGACCAGGACTCAAAGCCTATCAAGCCAAAATTTTGAGGCCCAACTTAAACAGCCTGATTAAGCCCAAAAAGCCCGGTCTCAAAAGCCCAATTGGCCCTTATTAAACCCCAAGGCCCAACCCAGCATAGGCCTAAAAAAACTCGGGCCTTTTTTGTCTCCAAATACACAATGATACCCTTTTTATCTTACATTCAAACAATGACTACCATTTTTCAATTACTAAAACATATCAAGTGCAATAAAAACAGAACACGAACCGAACAAACAAACAAAACAAACTCCTTGAAGGTTTTGACAAATGAATTAAAAGTTCTAACAATCGCCGAGCCATCATAATGCATACACACGCCACTTCCTTTTTGTGAATTATACATATATTTGAGTTTTTTCAATGATGAATCGATGCGAGACTTACTTGCAAATGAAGAAGCAGAGACCAAATCTGGACTCTTAGAATTTCTGACCCCAATCCTTCACATGACCCTTCTGAATTATGTTGTTTTCTGTTAAATACTCGACGAATTCATCGATTAGATACGGCCACGCACCTTCAGCATCATAATTTGATAGTGTAGGATCCACACTCTGCATAAATTGTATATAAACATGATTTAGAAAAAGACCTCTTTGAGATTGACTGAGAGCAGGGATATAAATCTTTGTATAATCTAAACCTCAAACATATTCAAGTTCTATTCATTTTCATAATGGCACCAGATATTTCATACCAGTAAACTAAAAAGTTAAGTAAAAAAAATACTCCCTCGTCCCAAAATAAGTGTCCATATTTCTATTTTAGTTTGTCCAAAAATAAGTATCCATTTTCAAAAGTAAGTTACTAATTTCCAATTCTACCCTTAATTATGAGATGGAGAAATTCATTACTCTCTCGGCTATTAAGGGTAAAATTGTCATTTAGTTAATTAAAAATTGTAATAATTATTTAAGTCTAAAACTATATGGCTTTTTCATTGTGGGCATTTATTTTGTGACAGAAAGGAAAACAAATAAAAGGCAAAGTATAAGGGCCTGCTTGTTAGAAGCTTAATGAGCTTAATGGGACTCATAGCTTATTTGGTCAACTATACATAACTGTTTGGTAGTGACTACATGATAGAGTGACTTATTCAGTAAGCTTATAGAGGGGAGCTTTATGCAGAAAGCCAATTTTTTTCCAACCTGTCCCTCCCAGTTAAAAAACACGCTCTTCCATCTATGAAACAACCCTCCCAAAACAAAAACCTGTCCTCTACTCCAAAGAGTAGAACAGTTATTTCCGTGAAGAAATGATCTTCTAGGCACTTAGGCTGCGTTTGATACATGAGACTGGACAAGAGGATAGAACAAAACTCATTCTCCCACATTTGGCGCAACATGGGTTACGGGTTGGGACAGGATGGGAGAAAAAAGGTTTTTTTTGTTCCACCAAAATAGACGGGACAAGAATGGGACAAAACTAAAAATTTATCAATCTATCCTCATTTGATATAACCTTAATGTGGTATTTGGTTCAACGGTCAACAATGCCCATGGCTTCTGTGATCAATTTAAGGGGTTGGTTTACAAATGGACAGATAGTAATGCACATGGTTTTCGTGATCACTTAGAGATAAGATAAAAACAAGAAAACAAATATCAACAAGATTTATGCAAGCATGCATGGGATTGACGCTCGAGGTTTTGGATCTTACTCTTGCAAATTCCAGTAGTTGAGACCAAGTGTCTCGAGAAATAGCTTTATTATGCCGGGCCTAACAACAAGAAAAGAACGAGAAATATGATCATTTGATCCACTATAACGTGTAAACAACCACCGATCTCATTGCGTGATAGTAGTCGAGAAATACGAAATGGTGAAGGTACGGATATTAGGCTACCTGCAAGAACTGGCACCAATGATCAACCAACGGCCACTGCTTTTCTTCAAACAACAGTTGCCACATCCCGATTGCTGTATCCAATGCCAAAGATTTCTGACCCTAAAATCATAAAAGAATGCAAGTAACGTTATGATCATTACCTGATCGAGGTAGTTGAATGATTACAATCGGAAAAAGAGAAGAAAAGACTGCTGGAAGATTTCCCAACTGGCCAAGTCAAACAATAGCCAAAAGATACCCTACCCTACTCACTGCCTCGACTATTAAAGCTCATAACCTCACCCCCAGAAACAATTACCAAACTACCCTCATCATAACCCTGTATTATATTCCATTACTTATTCTGCTTACTGTCTCCTTTTACGAGAACAAGTGAAACCGGATTGAAGGTTGACCACATTATACCATGGCACCTAAAGCGAAAACTTTTTTATTAATGAGCACATTTCTGTGCCATTTAAAAGTATTACAGAATAGAGCTTTTTGGAAATTCCAAAATTGTACAATTGATAATTACCAGCATTACTCATGGTATGCATATTCTAATTCCTAATCACCCTTTCATTGATAACAAAGGGGGATAAGATTCCAAAATAGTCGGTGTTCAGAAAATGATCCCGAAGTAGTTAAGCGTTGAAATGGAATGTAATATAAGTGTGCTACAAAGTTATTGGTACAAAATGGCAAAAATTTGGTAAAAGAAAATATCTCCCCAGCTATTTCAACTTCTCCAAGAATTAAAGTGGTTTTGAATTAACGAAAGAACCATCAAGATCAATATGAGACAGTGCACAAAAGGAGGTAGTTCCTTGCAGATCACAAACATTTTCATAGATTTTCTGTTAATATTCAGTTCAGGAGATTAGCACACACATGTTTATGTATATGTACTTAGGTATGTATGTATGTCGTCACATGCATATGTATATATGAATGTAATGATCTACAAATAGTCATAAACACATTAATGTGTGCATACAGATGCAGATACACTTTACAAGCACGCACGCACGCACACACACACGTATATATATATATATATATATATATATGTATATGTATATGTATATGTATATGTATATGTATATGTATATGTAAGTGTGTGTGTGTGCATGATTGGATATACATATACATGAAGATACTATCTGTATGTATTTAAATTAGCACATATTCATCTATTTAATTTGATGGTTTCTTCCTGACCTTCGGTAGCTTTAGTAAAAAGAAAAACTAGTACACAAACAAGAATGACTTCTTTAGCTCTTCAAGGTGTATGACAAGGTAACAAAAAATGATGCAGTTAACATTAACTGACGTAAACAGAATATGCTACATAAGTACCTTCTCCTTTGCCCAGCCGAATGCAAAATTATATATCTCCTTGAATTTTTCTAAGGCAACAAGATAAATTATCAGAAAGAGAAGATAACATAACGTGCAACATTATTCAGTAATCTCAGTGTAAATACTTTCATGGATTCAAAATGATTTAAGTGCATGGACTAAATACACCAAAACAAAATTGTTTTTTTAGGAGTGGCGACTATAATTAAGCTCGTTTTAAACTAAAGACAGAAAATGCTATGGTATGATACAGACGATCATCTTTCAGCTCAGAACGCATAAATGGTATCCGTTCACGGAATTTCTCAAGTGAATCTATCCTGTCATGAAAAATGGTAAATAGTATTCAGTGAACTTGGTAACATATCAGATTCAGTCTAGAAAAAAGGTGTTAATCAAAATGTAAGTACCCAAGAGATTGCAAGCCACCGACAAATTCCTGCTTTGAGAATTCACACATGGTAGCAGCCTTCATATGCCAAGAAACAACCAACTGAAGTAGCAACAGCAAAATGTGTCAGTCAAGTCAACAATGTAGGTCCATGTAGGTCCACTTTTAAGGGTTTATCTAATAAAACGTTAATAAAACATTCTTTAAATAACTCTTCCTTTAATAGGGTATTACTTGAATCAAGAAAGTTTATAAGTGCATAGTGATGCACCTCTCTCTGCATGGTCTCGACATATAAGAATCCCGTAAATACATCAAGTGAAAATTATTAAATAGTTGTTGGGGGTTTTACTTGTGATAAAATTGTGGTTGGATTTTCGACGTATAGAAAGAGAAAATCCTATTTATATGTATGTATGTATGTATGTATGTATGTATGTATGTATGTATGTATGTATGTATGTGTGTATATATATATATATAAATATATATGTCTGTATGTGTATATCTACATATATGTATGTATGTATGTATGCATCAGGACATACCATAACGATATCTTGAGGATCCACCTGTCAGAAAGATAACAAGTATCAGTACAGCATTGTGAAGACTCGAGCATCAATTAAATAATTACAAGAAGCTTAAATCTTAATGGTACATGTTCTTCAACCTAGCTTCTTTGTAGCTTATACATTAAACCAAAACGAGATTATTTCAGTAACGATTAATTTGAGAAAATGTTTGCTGGAGTTACCTGAACATCATTGCAGAGGGTACTAATACCATCAGCCATAATCATATCAGCATAAGGATCTAAAAAGCAAGATAAACATAATCAGATTAAGATACCTTATGTTCTAAAGAGAAGCAAAAAAAATATGTGGTGCTTGCTACTTCGGATCCATGTTTTACATAATCCATGGAACTCTCGGGTAAGCAGTTTATTAAACAGCAGATCATATGAAAACACCATATGACTAAAACTAAAAACCAAAAACCAAGCTGCCTCTGTCTGATGGGGCAACATCATCACTCTGATATAAGATGGGATCATGGATGATTTGATCACCTTAGCTTTGCAACGAAAAAAGGATATTTATATATTTATATGCATGTATATATATATATATATATATATATATATGATGAGTGCTCTCCTCAGACCAAGAGACAGCACAGGTTGGTGTATTAGATAACACAATCCCATATTTCCTCCATAGACAGAAAAATATAGATAACATAGTTCCTCATGCATGTCAGGACAAAAGTAATAATGAATTGGTAAACGTGCCTTTGTATCTATTGTACAATTCCTCTAAATGTCTCGTATCAGTAAATGATTTGGTGTGAGGCTGACTGTAGAATGCATCAAAAGCTCCATCGAGATGCCATTCACTGCCCTTCAAGGCCTGAAGAGCAACTTTTTCACTGCATTCGGAAATATGGAAAAGGAAACAAGGTACACAAAATCAGGCAAGTGGCAACCAACACTAGGAATGTAAATAAGAGTTGAATCACGTGTTATCAATTAAGAGATGCTAAATCCATTAACAGCAAACCGTCTAGTAATACACTTATTGATTAAAAATCATCTTTATCTTACGGCATCAAAAATTGTACAAATCTGCAAGTTTAGTATCCACTGAAACTTCTCAATTTGCTCAGAATAGACAAAAAGTTGAGTTGGATTTACCATCAGAAGGTTACTGATAGTACAAGTGTATGGAATTGACAAATAGTGGAAAAGTACGAGTCATTAAAAGTTTTCATACAACATGTCAAAAATTGCCGGCTGTGTACAACTCATACTATTATCATTATAGAAAATGTTAACCAAATAATAAGAAGAGTGGGTCACCTTGCCCCAGTAATTGTCATGAACTGTTGAACCTTGTCACGATGCCCCCTTCCCAATTTGTTCTGCCAGTAATAATGAAAGTACAAAGTGAGAAATAAGATCAATAAATCTGTAAGCATATGCACTAAGCCACTAACCCGCTTCTGAAATGAAAGTACCATTTCCACAGTTTTACATGTAACCATCTAGCACCCCGAAAATATACTCACCTTGTTTGTTCCATCATAAGATTCTTAAAAAGCTACTTCTAAACTCCAATACAACGTAAATTAAGTTAACTTTCAATATAAAATTATTTGAATATGAAAATAACTTGTTTTGATGCCAGAAATGGGGAGGATATATTTGTTATGGAACTATGTACCAAGAACTAGAGTTGAAGCATGAAAGATGAAAACCATCAAAGGATCCCAGACTAAATCCAAGTTATTCTACACATGGATCTTAAACCTACTTACGATTAGAAATGACATTCTTGTAATCATACATAAAATATGATTCCAAGTGAATAAGTAATTAATCCCCCAATTCCAAAACAGAACCCAGTTTTCACTTGTCAAATCAATTTGCTTTTAACTTCAGAATCGGTAAGAACATAACAAGCAAAAGATTGATCCCACATGAATGTCCAGTTAAAACCATCAATGTAATTTTCAAGAATAAATCTATTCTCGCGCTGACTGGTATTTCAATATAGAAAAAGGAAAAAGTGTTTGCATGCTTGTTATCTGAAAACCAATAATCATGGTGGACTTTGGTGGTGTTCAGCAACTCTGAAATTGGGAAGTATTACAATCAAAATCACTTTAATTATGGAAAGAAATACTGAATTAGCTAGAACCACATCCATTAACTTCAATTATAACCAAATTGTTAGTGATCTATCGACCCCGAGGAACTAGTTTACGATATCAAAGTAAAACAGAACTAATCATATAGAGAAATCAATAACAAAAAAAACAAAATTCAGCAAACAGAAGTGCAGATTTGTAAACTGTAAATCGAAAACAATATTTCGTGAACGATGACTCACCATCTTCAGATTGCTGGAGAAACCCTAATCACCAATAGCTACCTTGATGATATGCTGAAGTAGTAACACCAAAATTAGGGTTCTGATACCTTAGGGCTTTAAAATCACTCTTCCACACCACACAATTTCTCTTGAACCTTGCTGTTGTTCGCTGATTACAACCCTGACATATGCATCTATCTTCCCCAATTTCTGTATTATGAACTTGCCTCCTGTACCAGAAGCATCCACGGCTTAAATTCATTCCAAGTTGCAAAAATTGCCTTATATGTTCGTAAAGCTAAAAAGGTGATTTTTTAATTAAAATATAATTAACTTTTTATTAAATATTCTATTTTTAAATTATTTTTTATTAGAGCGTTACAATATTAAAAAATTATTTATTATAGTAACGGATAACCTGCCAGCTTTTAAATCGATTGTTATTTACTTTGAATTATCATGTGCATCTCGGTGTACGAATTAGGAGGTGTGTGAGATTGTTTATTTGAAACAACTTATGTTTTTCTACAAAAATGTTTATCAACTTATTATAATTAGAATGGTTTAACTTCTTAAAAACTTTTTATTACCGGTTTGACACCAGTATAAGTTGTTTATCCAAACACTCAAAAATTCTTGTTACCGGTACCACACCAGAATAAGTCTAAGTTGTTTTTATAAGTAATCCCAAACACCCTGTTAGTGTTGATCTTCAATTAGAATTTATCTAAGAATAAAGATACATTCTTATCATTCTCATCATAACTTTCATTTTCATCGGAATTTAACCATCATTGGTTATTATTTACTTTGTTTATGTGGTGCGACTGCCAAATAACCTTTATATTTTAAGTATATGATATTAGGACGGTAATTAAATGAGAATCACAAAAAGGTTGAGGGCTTAATAACCAATCTTAACCATCTAATCATTCTAATCTAACAATTTTAATTAATGTTTCATCTATAATTAAGGAAGGATATGATGGTAGTTTTTCTTTTTTTGATTATTTTACATTTCTTTTTTTAAGGTATCATTTGGTACGCAGACATAATTGAACATGACTGAGCATGACAGAACTTGATAGGACATGACAAGAGGGTAGGACTAGACATAATATGAGTAAGTTATTATTTTGTTTTAATTCATTCTTATGCGATGTAAATTATATTAATTTTCAACCACACCTAATTGGTTTGAGCTTGCCTCTAAAGGTCAAAAGTATTAGGAGGTCCTAGGTTTAAATCCAATGAGGAATAAAAATCTCCTTGTGACCATGGAGGTTCAAATACGGTGACTTCAGGCTATCTGCAAAGCAGGTGGTCGCCCTGAGATTAGTCGGCTAACATAACGGGTTGGATATCCAGGTTAATAAAAAAAATTATATTAATTTTCATTAATTGAAAATGATCTTTTATATTATTTCGTTACTTTAATGTATTATTAATTTTATTTTCACTCGTTTATTTTCTTACATATATAGTATTTACTGTTAATGTATGGAAAAAACTTACATTATTATAATAT
>NC_037529.1:70378854-70386034 GCF_001531365.2 Cynara cardunculus var. scolymus
ATATATATATATATATATATATATATATATTTGACTATTTTAAATAATAAAAATATCGTATGAGAAAACAAAGTATACTAAATATAAAAAAATGTCATCAAAACATCATCCGTAAGCATTAAAGTTTTATTTTCACGCAATTAAATAATACAAAACCACTAACGTGAAACATAATTAGTGTTTTTTGATAATGTAAAAATAAAACAAAGTTGATGTGAAAGTGAAATCTAAAGCGTTATTTCATGTTGTGAAACAATATAATGTCGTTAATGTTAAACAATGTAGTGTTGTTTCACGATTTAAAAACAAATCAAAAGTTGATGTAAAATGAGATGTAAAATACCAAAAATATTGTTTCATATTGTGAAACAACACAATGTTTCACATGGTGAACAATATAATGTCGTTTCACGTGGTGAAACAATGTAGTGCTGTTTCATCATATGAAAAGAAACAAAAAATGATGTGAAATGTAATGTAAAATACTAAAGTGTTATTTCACGGTGAAATAACATACGAGTTAATTCACTTTTATTGTTTCATGTAAAAAATTGCAATTATTAAATAAATGTAAAAAAATAATGATATTCGTATCAAATAAAAGAAGATAAATCGCTTGTTTTGTTTTTATATAAAAATTTTAATAAAAAATTTATCGTAATTAATACATTTGTAATTTAAAATTTTATTGTAATTAATATCATTTTGATAGCCGTTATTGTTGACTATAGATTGGATGTCAAATGCCCATAATGCCCCTTTCAACTTGTAGTTTATCTAATAATTAGTTTCAAATTTCAAAAAGTATTACAAAAATGTCATCGTCTTTTGTAACCACAAATTAAATTCAATTAATCATTAAGATTGATTCTCACGGTTCTCAACTTCACATGATTAAACCCCTATGATACTGATAATAACAAAACAAAACAAAAATGGTCCCAACTCGTACCCTAACCCTAGTCTTAACCTTGATAATTTTATGGTCTATCGATGCAAACCGTTGCTTTGTTGTTAGATTAATTCGGTTCATCAAACAATTGCATCATGTAATTTCTTTACCTTAAACGACCGACTTCTTGCAAATTCTGATACCGTTTTTATGGAGTCATGAGTTTGTCGATGCTATATTACTATGGCTTAGATTGTATCTATCCGGCTGGGGAGGTGATGGATGTGCTACAATGGCGAAAACCGGTAATTGTTGCCTCAAAAAGGGCCTAATAAGGTTGGTCCAAAATTCGGAATAACAGTGATTATCGAAATCGTTGAATTGTGTGTTATTGAACGAGCACTCGAAGCATCTTATTTAGGGAATTTGTTCGATAAACAGTGTTTAGTGGAGGCGTTGTTGTCAAAGAAACTGTCGAATGAGTTTTCCATATAAACAGTTTGAAGGATATGATAGTAGTGTTTAATATTCGATTATACTGTTGGAGTTTAAATGCAAGTACAAATTTCACGTGTTAAAAACTCGTGGGCGTGCGTTAAGTGGCAACGCTTTGAATAAGAAAAATAATAAGTAAAACATTTTAGGTTGCGAAAGTGTTCCATAAAAGAAAAAAAATACGTTTTTGCCGACTCATAAATATATTACACATACAAATAACACGGAGAAATGATGATTTTAGTAATTTTTGGTTGAATTTATGCTACAAAATATTCCTAAAAACTCTTTCTAGGATAAATGTTTTTAAATTTAAAGAATTCTTTAAAATTGATTGCTAATGAAAGAGAAACAATTATTATTATTATTACCCATAAAATGAACTGAAATTAAATGTTTGGTAGAGAGAAAATAATATTTTACTAAAGAGCAAATTGTATGAAAAAGTAACATACTTTAATTTGATTCTTATTTTGGGTATCATATTTTCAAAACTTTCATTTTGGTACATAATATGTAAAGTTTTAAGCATTTACTTACTCGGGTAACCGGTTAAAGCATTAACCAATTATCATGCTGATGTGGCGAATGATGTGGTATCCAATTTAGTATTATTTGCTGACGTGGTTAGTGACATATATTTTTTTAAATCTAAAATTAGTCTTCAACCGGTTACCCGGGTACTTAAATGTTCAAAACTTTACATCTTAGGTACCAAAATGAAAGTTTTAAAAGTACGTTACGCAAAATAAAAATCAAGTTAAATTACATTATTTTTTTCATGCAATTTGCCTTTTATTAAATGTAGCAAATATTTTAATAATACAATTAATGTCGTAATCTATAAAATAAAAAAAGTTGTTGAGATTTAATGTAATTTATTTTGAGAGCTTTTAATATTTTTCATTCATAGAAATTTTGGAAATCTATTGGAGATTCTCTTATATTGCAAAGACATTGTTTTACGATGTTGATATAAAATATCAACTTGAGTGAAATGTGAGCGGTACCCTATATCATATCTTTGTGTTTGCCGTATTAAGAATCACAACGATTTTAGTGAATCGTCTCTCGAGATAGGTTTCAAGGAAAGCAAACTAGGATAAGGGGTCTGGACCACTCTAAATCTCGTGTCATTTCACAAACATTATATTTTTTGTATTTGTTAGAATAACATATTTCGTGTATTACATTATAATAACCGTCAATAATTGAAAAATAATGTAACCAACCTACTCACCCTCGTCTAGGTTGTGAAATAACAACCTATGATAGGGATTGTGCATGAGGTTGCACATAATACTGATAAATCGACTATCCACTCGATTAAAAAAATGGGTCGACGATCCAAACCTTGACTAGATCGGAGTAGTTAACTTTGAGCTATTCAAATGACCTTTACATGGTTAACCAAACCTATGAGCCAGGCACGATACCAGATACTTATGTGACGTTTTAGGCTATGTCTTTGCACTTGATAATCGATATAGTGGAAGAGACTCCATAAATGAATGATGACGTAAGCAGATTCAACAGTTTTATCGCTCGTAACTTTCTTGATTTCTAGCCATTCCAAGATTCTTTCTATACCTCCAATCTTTTCCACTTCTTTAACGTTTTATAAGTTACTTTTTAAAATGACTAAAATGCCCTTCACGTCATTAAAAACGATAAACAAATCAAAGCAAAAACAAACACGTATCATCAACCACTACATCTTTTAAAGTTATAAAATTAAACAAAACTCATTCAATTCAATATTTATAAATCATTAATATTTTTTTATCAATTTAAAATATTTAAATAATAATAAATATGTTTTATAACCATACATGACCATTTGTTATTTGTGTATTTAAAAAATGACATGTATAGTTATTAGATCAAATGTTATATAGTTGTAATTTAATATTTAAATATTTATTTAATAAATAAAAAGGTTGAAAATATAAAGGCACGATAAATGCCAATTTAGAGATTTTAATTAAATATTTTATGGAGTATGTAGCACACCATACTCCTAAAAAGGCATGATAAACCATTGTTGTTAAAAGGTAACGACAAAGTTGTTGTTCTAATTAAATCACCAACTCAAAATAATTATATAAAAATAAACCATTTTTTATAAACAAATATTCGTATAAATACGTCATCCAAATTATTTATATTTATACTATATTATAAAGTATTTGACAAATACTCTTAAAAACTATTTTTTATGCATGAAGTGCTATTTATTGATGCATATTACTTAAAATTCAACATTACAAATAAATTGTGAAGGTAACTTTTTTCGTGAGACAACTTTTTTACATTTGAAACTTCACAGCAAAACATTGTGAAGGTAAAAAGAAGCCGAACCTTCACAGGAAAAACATTGTAAATGTTACATTCACAACGTTTTGCTGTGAAGTTTCAAGTGTAAAAAAGTTCTCACGTATCTCACAAAACAACCTGGTCTCACGTGATCCCAAGCATATATATATATATATATATATATATTTATTGTATTCATTGACAACCGGTGAATATTGGGAACATGTAGCATGTTTATATTTATAATGTTAATTTTTTACAATATTCATCATGAATACTATCATTCATGATATATGTTATGTCCATATTCATCGATGAATATAGATATGTGATGTGTTCTCGATGGTTTCCCTTTTTTATAATAAAAATAAGGCTTCTAATAGAAGTTGTGTATATATTAAGGGTAGAATTGGTATGTATCAAGTTTTTTTCTTCACTAACGTGTACTACTAGTTATAATTGGTACACAAAATCTTACATAATTTACTAACCAACTGTATTTGGTACCAACTTTTTCGGTTGATACATGTTGGTAACAATTTTGTACCAGCTTCAAATTACATACATGAAAAGCTGCTATTATGTTCAAATTTTGAGTGACTAATTGAGTTTTTATCTTTTAGGTACCAGATGTGATGTTTAAGAGTTTTTAATTACATACAGTAATACTTGCAAACATTCAAATGATCAAACAAAATAATTAAAGTCATGAAGTTTAATATCAATGTATAAAAAATTCAAAAACTAATAAATAATTAAATAAGTTGGTATTATAATACTACCATAATACGCAGCTTCCAATAAATGTACCAACCAATTTTGTATACATGATAAACATATTGATTGGTTTAGTTTGGTACAAAATTACAACTCTTAACATACATACATACATACATACATACATACATACATACATACATACATACATACATACATACACATATATATATATATATATAGGGCCAAGATTAAATGCTAACCATCATTTTTGTGTTAACCTTATTAACTGATTTTGACCATCCAAATCTATATTCAACGGTTAAGATTAATCAATAAAAAAAATTAAATTTTAAAATTTGAATTTTAACGAGGCATAGTGAACAATGATGAAAGGGGCATTTTGGGAAGAAAAAATACAATTATCAAGGGTATTATAATAAATTGAATTCATTTGTAACCCCCAAACAATTAATGAGGAGTTACAAACAATCAAATCCCAAAAAATATGCATTCATATTATTATTATTTTTTTACTATTGATCTTCCATGTTCATTCTTGTATGAATTTCTAAATCGCAAAAGAAAAATGGTAGTAACAATTTTCGGTATTGATCAATTTGAACAAAAATGAACCGTGAACACAATTTAAACAAAAATGAACAACCGTGAACACAATTTGAACACAAATGAACTGTGAACACGATATGAACACAAATGAACAAGATATGTGCAATTTTTGGCCCATATATTCACATACATAGACGTTCCACAAAATTAAGGTAACATTTGTTAATTTGTGTTAATTTGTTAATTTGATCAAATTGTGTTCACGGTTCATTTGTGTTCAAATTGTGTTCACGGTTCATTTGTGTTCAAATTGATCAATACCAAAAATCGTTACTACTATGTTTATTATGCGATTTAGGAATTCATACAAGAATGAACATGAAAGATCAATAGTAATTTTTTTTAAATAATATGAATGCATATTTTTTGGGATTTGATTGTTTGTAACTCCCCATTAATTGTTTGGGGGTTACAAATGAATTCCCCTTGTAAGGGTAAAATGAACAAGAATAAACCTATAAGAATAATGAAATTTGATTGGTTGAGAGGGTTTTCAAAGTTAACACAAAAATGATGGTTAACATTTTATCTTCCCTCCCTCTCTCTCTCTCTCTCTATATATATATATATATATGTGTGTGTGTGTGTGTGTGTGTGTGTGTGTGTGTATAATAGAAGGGAAATTTTGTAACTTTTTTAAATAGACGACAAACAAGTGCATATGTGAACTCATAGTTCATATGTGAATCCGTTAATTAGTTCATATGTAAATCAATTATATATGTTTGGAAGCCCTCGGCCAAACGAGTATTTCATAGAGAACCGACAAGGACTTTCATTAATCACCGGTGGTTTTGATTCTTTTTTATAGTGCGATGGTTGGCTCACAACCTAGTTGTACATACGGTTTCTTTTTTAGGGTCAATGTCAACAATGCAGTTCATACAACGATAAATCTAATCCAAATTATAGAGCTACGACACAATCAAACCCAAGCAAACGAAATGCTGAAATGAAAATAATTCATACGTGAATCACACACAGGTTCATATGTGAATGCGTTAATTAGTTAATATGTGATTTAGTTAAATAGTTCATATTTGAATTACATGGGTCCATATATGAACACATAATTTATATGTGAATCACACGGGTTACATATGCTTTTGTTTTGGCGTTTATTTGTAAAAGTTAAGAAACTATCCATCTATCTTCTGCATTAATGGATGAATTATCTCTTGTTTCACAATTAAAACTATAAATCTTAAACAGATAAAATATTAATGATCAATTCTCCACGTTCTCAAATAAACATATGAATATTGACCATATAATATACAAATTTTATCTCAACCATGTGAAACGAATAAAATGCCGAGGGAATAAAGAGAGCAAAGTACTAATTTTATTGTTTACTATTTTTAGTATCTTTTTTTTATCTTTATAGAGAAAAAGTTACAAAACACCAAAAACGAGCGGAATGAAAGGATTATTTATATTTAATTAATTTTTACAAAATAGTTTGTTTTAGACGTGTATTTTCAAAAACAATTATTGTAATTTAAAAGTAAGATAATCTTTCATTTAATATATATATATATATATATATATATATAAAATCAAATGAGAACTAATTAGTTTGTGGTAACTGTGAGATCTAATCTCAACCACAAATCAATAAATAAATTACGAAATTTATAATTTTGGTAAATTTGAATTAAAATTTTAATGCAAGGACATTTTAGTTATTTTAAAACTCTCATCTCTCCTCTCTCCGTCCCCCGTCCTTTGGCCACCGTCCTCTGGTGATACCACAATGGTATCACAATGCATCATATATGTGCTTGGGTATCACACTGAGGTCGTTTGTGTGGTCGATCGGAGATGTAACACAGTGGTATCACAATGCTTCTTATATATGCTTGGGTATCACAATGTATATTTTGTTTAACAGAATCAATATTTTTAGGTATCACAGTGGTATCACCGGAGGACGAAAAGAGAAGAGGGAGAGAGGAGAGAAAATACCTAAAATGTCATTGCTTTAAAATTTTAATTCAAACCAAAATTATAAATTTCCTAATTTATAATTGATTTGTGGTTGAGATTGGATCTTACGGTTATCACAAACTAATCAGTTCTTCCTTGAATGAGCCCCTATATATATATATATATATATATATATATATA
>NC_037529.1:70386404-70413541 GCF_001531365.2 Cynara cardunculus var. scolymus
GAGGGTGTTAATCATGGATATTATCATCTTCATTATTTTAATTTTAGAGAAATACATGAAACAGTTTCATTAAAATTTCATTAAGTAGTATATGAAACAATTTTATAACCACATATGAAACAACTTCATCAAAAAAAGTATTATATGAAACAATTTCACAAGATTAACAATTTCATGAAAAAATTTCATAGATTAACGATGGATGAGAGTAGTTTTTACAAATTGGAGTGGTTTTCATTTGATCGCTCATCTATATATATATATATATATATATATTTGTGATTATATGATACCGGTATGGTTTTGTGAGACTCGTAAGACCATTTTTTTACATTTAGAACTTCACAGCAAAATACTGTGAAGGTCTTCACAATCTTTTTGTTGTGAAGGTTCAGATTTTTTTTTACTTTTACAGTATTTTGCTGTGAAGTTCCAAGTGCAAAAAAATGGTTTTACGAGTCTCACGAAAACAGACTAGTCTCACGAAAACAGACTGGTCTCACGCGATCCCAACTCTCTCTCTCTCTCTCTCTCTCTCTATATATATATATATATAAACGAGAACACCTTCATTTTACAAGAACACCCTATAGACAATCACATGCGATATTATTATTCTATCACATAAGATACACATGTGATACTAAATCAGATACGTGGACAATTTCGATGCGATCTTGGTTGCGGGCTAAGTCGCCCTTACACCACTAATTCCCCTCACATGTATTATCACATGTGATAAGGTTGTTGTTGATATGATATTATAATTTATCAAGACCATCACATATGATGCTAAATCATAGACGCAGACAACCTTTGGCATGAGCTAAGTCGTAGAACACTTCGTCCGCACATCACAAGGTCCCCTCACGTGTATTATCACATGTGATAAGGGTGTTTTCGCATTATTGTAAAATGATGGTGTTCTCGTTTGAACCTCCACCTATATAGTTAAGGTTTCAATAATCGATCTTAAGGATAAATTGCAACAACATAAACAATACTTTATTTCTATTTTCATATAAGTATTATGTATTTGAACGTGATTAAAACAATATACAAGATTTTGTGGTACATAACAATGTAGGTAATAGTTGTATTATAAAACTGATTATTTTGCATTTTAATGAAAAATAAGTGGCCATTTGCCGACCCTTACCGGTCATCATAGTAGATTGTTGGTAAACACCTCGTAGGTGTCGTTTACCAAACACTTACCCCATAAACGTTTAGTGGTAAGAAATAACATTATCGTTTATTTACTGCGTAATTAAAGTATTTTAGTCCACCAAAATGACATCGTTTGCAGAATTGATCCAATAAGTGTTCACCGTGGTAAGAGTCGTCGTCCTTACTTATCGGATAAAACATTTGGTCATTGTCTCTTTCTTGTATTTGGTAAGATTCTTGGTCATTACCAAATTTATCCGATAAAGTAATGTGACTTGGTAAACACTTACCTGGGTAAACATTTGGTAAACGGCTTCTTACTCTGTAAACGTTAATCGAGTAAGATTATCAGTCCTTAGAATGCCTCTTACGGATGAGATTCTCGATCATTACATGCTCATCCAGAGTCACCTCTTATATACTTAACCCGCAATATTCTCGGCCATCAAAATTGATAGTTGGTAACCATATTTACCCAGTAAGCGCTTACCGAGTAAGAGTTTTTTTTCTCACATAGGGGATAAAACTCCCGGTTCTTATGTCACTTCTTACCGAGTGAGATTTTTGGCCTTGCCATGTTCACACAATAAAGTAAGGGACATCCGGTAAATACTTACCCGATATGTATTTAAGGGGTGTTTGAGATTGCTTATTTGAAACAACTTATGATTTTCTACAAAAACACTTATCAATTTATT
This sequence comes from Cynara cardunculus var. scolymus, assembly GCF_001531365.2. Taxonomy (NCBI): domain Eukaryota; kingdom Viridiplantae; phylum Streptophyta; class Magnoliopsida; order Asterales; family Asteraceae; genus Cynara; species Cynara cardunculus. Next base: position 70,388,273 of record NC_037529.1, read on the forward strand.
ATAAGTCAGAAGGGTTTAACTTCTTTAAAAACTTCTTATTATCAATTTGGCACCGATATAAGTTGTTTATCCTAACACTCAAAAGTGCTTATTACTGGTGTCACACCGAAATAAATCAATAAATTATTTTTATAAGCAATCCCAAACACCGCTAATAAACGGACGTTATAAAGCTATGAATTAATTACAAGATAAAGAAGCGGATTGGGAGCAAACTCCATTCATGTTTTATCGGAAGGTTATTATAAATGGTGGGGTCCAATCCAAGGTCTCCACTATTCCCTAGACTGGCCTTGTTTATATATAGCAGCAATGGAGGTTACACGGAGTATGTATCATTCTCCCTAAATCAAATCGCCTGTGTACTCTTGCTCTTGCTCTTGTTGATATTGCCGTAGTGGTGGTGCTTCAATCACCATATATCTATCGTCACCTACCTACACCTAGATTGTGCTTTTGATTTTGCCGGATCGATCCATGGATGATCAGGAGCATTGCGGTGGCGATGGTGTTGGTTGTGGTGCTACTGATCAGACTACCGTCGGTGATTCTTACACGGATCAGTATCGATCTCCTTCTGCCGGTAAATTAAATGATTCTCTTTCGTGGAAACTCGATATCAGCAATTTCCGATTACCAGAATCCTCCTCCACCATCGACGATAAAGCTTCCACTCTCCGCCGACTGTTCCTCCTTGCTCCAAGTAATTGCATCCACGCTATTTCTTCTTTTTATATATACATGAATGGTGGTTTTCCCCTTTCATAAATTCAAATTTGTTTATATGGACGCAAATGTGTGATTCATCGATTCTAGAAAATAAACAGGTTTATAACCTATACTTCCTTCTAACAATTGCAAACATTTTATTGCACTTGATTTTGTTTATGGTTTGATACAATTTTTGTTTACTGATGATAAAATACATAGAATAATTTAGATCTATGCTCATGGTTCATGAAGTTAATACACAGAGGTCAATTAACTAAATGTTTACCCGGTAAACGCCTATTCGTAATAGTCACACTTTCATTTTACTTATCGGGTAAGATTTTAGTTTATTAAACGACATCATATGCAACATTTTTATCCTGTAAACGTTTACCGGGTATGAGTTGTTGCTTTTATTTACAGCGTAAGACTCTCGGGTTTTTCTCTTGCTCTTACTGGGTAAGATTTTCAATCCTTATCATGTTCATCCGATAAGTTAAAGTGACAAACATTCATTGTTTAGTAAAAGGCATCTTAATTAGCAATACGACCAAATTAGTCTTTGAACAAACTATTAATTCTTATTAAAATTTCTTTATTAAAATTATTTTATATATCCAATGAGAAATCAAATTTCAACATGGAAAAAAATATGGGTAGCTACTAAAACATCTCTACTAGATTTTTCAATATTTTCTTCAAAACAGATAATTAGAAATCAACTTTGAAAATAATTGCAATCAATTCTATCAGAACATCTCTAACAGGTATGAAAGTATAACTTTTAAATAGAGAATGAACCTAGAAGTCGCCAAGGAGAAATCTCTAAAACTTATTATTTCAATTGTTTTCACCGATGATATTGAATGTGTTATAATTTTTTATAAAGTTTTTCTTTTAAAATGTTATGGAATCATGAATTTATGAAATATTTTAATAATATAAATAATATTGGAATTGCTAAAATAGACTAGCTACCGGAAATACCCTCATACTTTTTTCATTTTGAAAAAAAGTTGTGGAGAATCTAGTGGAACACCAAAATTTGAGTTCGTTCGAAAGGCTCTTTGTGTGTCATTCAACAATTTTTCTAGTGTTTGTGAAACTGATTTGAGATCATGTGAGACCAAACTGTTTTCGTGAGAGACCATATAAATAACACTGAACATTCAAAGCAAAACACTGAGCAATGTTTTACTGTGAAGTTTTTGTGTTTTTCATACCTTAATAGTTTTCTACTGTGAAGTTTCAGTGTTACTTTGTAGTCTCATGAATCTCAGAAAAACAGGTTGATCTCATGTGAATCCAAACCCTATTAAAGTTTAACGTATATATTTCTTGCATCAGGAAAACAAAGAAAAGTCCAACAATATTACAAGAAACAAGAAAGACTCTTAGAAGGGTATAATGAGATGGAAACAATAAGCAAAACAGGTTGTTTACCTGGAATCCTGAGTGAGGTTCGTCTTTTATTTAGACAAAGTTGTTCTATCTTTTTTACCAACTGAGTTATACGTTGAAGGCATAAAAATGTTGCATATTAAGCGACTTTCTCACTCTTTACAGGATGAAATGAAGAATCTTGCTCAAAATGAGAGAATGGCGATCTACATTTCCAACGTCGCTAACTTGGTTCTTTTCATCGCTAAAGTCTACGCATCTATCAAAAGCGGATCGTTAGCGGTTATCGCATCAACTCTAGATTCGTTTTTGGATTTATTATCTGGATTTATTTTATGGTTTACTTCAAACGCCATGAGAAACCCGAATCAGTATCACTATCCAATTGGGAAGAATCGAATGCAACCTGTTGTAAGCTCGTCTGACCTTCAACTGTTCAACATTTATATTATTTTCTAAATACATAAGGAATCGATGTTTAAAGGCCTTGAAAATGTTAATATTATTTTTATGCATTATACGAGTAAGGGGTCGGTTCAAATAAGAAGACTAAATGAGACGGCAAGAATAAAGTGCTTATATGTTAATCACTGTAAAAATCCGAAAAAAAATCTATTTAAAGATGCATATGTGAACGGATATTACAGATTATTCATATGGGTTCATATGAATCTTCAAATAATTTTTTTCAATGATTTACATATAAACTTTTCACTCGTACCTTCTCACGATATTTAGCCTTATTAATTGAACCTCTCACGTACCTGTAAATTATGCATTGATGGATTGACTACAAAAAAATTTATACGACCTTCAAATCTTATAAAGAATATATTCAAATAGTTGTTGATGTCCAGGGTATAATCGTTTTCGCAACAATAATGGCGACTCTCGGTTTCCAAATATTGCTAGAGTCCGCAAGAGAACTCGTTGTCAAGGTTCGTGCTCTAGATCCCTCTTTGATAGAGTATTAATTTACAATGTTTGAGTTTTCTATTGATTCATTTAGCACATATTGTAATAGAGCGTCGAGTCCGTAGAGTGGTAAATTTTGCTTCTAATACCATATGAGAATATGTGGAACCCCAGATTAATCTCCATAAGAACTTTAAAAAAAAGGGAGTTCCAACGTATAAAAAAGGGGCCGTTTACCAAACGCTTACCCGGGTAAGCGCTTATCAGGTCACATTACCTTACCAGATGAATATGACAAGGACTAAGAATCTTAACTTGTAAGAACGAGACAAGGACCAAGAGTCTTATCCGGTAAGCGAGAGCGACGACTCTTACAACTATAAATGCTTACTAGGTAAATTGTTGCATACGATACCGTTTTAGTGGACTAAAGTCTTACCCGGTAAGTAATTGGTAGTGTTAAAATTTACCCGTAAGCGCTTATCGGGTAAGTGTTTAGTAAACAGCCCATAAAGTTAACCAAAACAACTTTATATGCAACAATTTACCCAGTAAGAGCTGACCATGGTAAGAGTCATTGCCCTACTTACCGAGTAAGACTCTCGGTCCTTGTCTCGCTCTTATCGGGTAAGCTTCTTGGTCCTTGCAATATTCATCCAATAAAGTAATGTAACTTAGTAAGCGCTTATCCAAGTAAACATTTGGTAAACGACCCCTAAATCTAGCTGATATAAACTCTAATAGATTTTAATAGCGTACAAGTTTCAAAATCAACAAAAGATACGCATATAATAACATCCACCTTATTTTAATTTAAAAAATTTCTTAGAAATGAAAACATTTTTATTTATATCATATAACACAGAAGGTAAATGTTAGTTGTTTAATGGTTTAGATGAATAGAAGTTATTTTAGTAAAATATATCAATCGGTAGAACCCTGATAACAGAAAGAGATGCTTTTATTTTGACCCTAATAAAATTGTACTAATTGCAGACTCATCCTAACGACGATCATGATAGTGAAAAATGGGTGATTGGTATCATGGTGTCTGTGACGGTAGTGAAATTTATGCTCATGATGTATTGTCGAAGATTCGAAAACGAAATAGTGAGAGCGTACGCTCAAGATCATTTCTTCGATGTCATCACCAATTCTGTTGGATTAGCTGCAACAATCTTAGCCATACATTACCGTTGGTGGATTGATCCCGTTGGAGCTATAATTGTGAGTACACACGATCAATATCTCATCATTTATGAATTGCTCAATTAATTACCATGTTACGAGAGCTCATTTAGGTATAGCATTAAATGAGATTTTAATTAAATCAAACACTTATCGACCTTTATTAAATGAGACTTCTATTAAGAGCATTATCTCCATGACAAATTTAGCAAGCATTCTTTTATATGGAGGTGACGTTCTTAAACTTGCTAAAAGTTATGGATTTAAAACAAGTTACTAAACACGTCTGTGTTTCCATCTGATCTTGTAGATAGCGTTATATACAATAAATACATGGGCAAAGACTGTTATAGAGAATGTATGGTCGTTAATAGGGAGAACTGCTCCACCAGAATTCTTGGCGAAATTGACATATTTGGTATGGAATCATCATGAAGAAATAAAACACATCGATACAGTGAGAGCCTACACGTTTGGGAATCATTATTTTGTGGAGGTAGATATTGTGTTGCGAGAGGATATGGTGCTCATTGAGGCACATAACATCGGAGAAATGTTGCAAGTAAAGCTGGAGCAATTGGTTGAAGTCGAAAGAGCATTTGTTCATATCGATTTTGAGTTCACACATACACCTGAACATAAAGGAAAAGTTTGAAGTTATATAAACATTATTTCTTACACCTCAGTTAAAAAAGAGAGGATAAAACTGATAGTGAATAATGACGATTATATCTGTAATTCTTTTAGACACTTACGATAAATGTTTGGTGTTTTCGTTTATACTTCTATTGTCATATCAATCAAGAAATACATGATTAAGTTTTTGCATTTTGCGCTAGAGAATATTTTATACTTCGATTTTTTTTATTTTCTCTATACATTTAGAGAATTTGTTACAACAAAATTTCTATTTTTTCTACTTTAGAGAATCTGTTAGAATTGCTCTTAATACACGATAGAGAAAATAAGAGAAAGATAATCTAAAAAACTCCAAATTTATAGATCACCCAAGAATGAAATAATTATAATGAAAGAGAAATATTATTTTAAATAATATTATAATTTTTAAAATAAAAAAAATTATTTTTAAAAAGTATAAATTTGAGTGATTCAATTATTTTACGTAAAAGGATATAAATATTGGATCCGAATATTATAAAAACAAAAACCACAAAATCCTTTAGAAAAAAACACAAACACACGCGTCTCCATTTACGTGAAGATGATGAACACACGCACACATTCTTGAAGAACATCTTCAACCCCATCTTCATATCATCAAACTCGATTGGATTAGGTTTAAACTATAAACCCTAATTTTTTCGCCCATCGATCATGGCTTTTACTGTAATCCCCAATCTCTCTCCTCCATCTTTTACTCGACTTCATCTTCATCATCAATCCTATTCCTTCCATAAATCTTCATCTAATTCTGCAATTCACCATAACCACCACCATTCCTCCCACCTCCCTCTACAATCATCCGTTGAATTACCACCGGTTCGTGTTCGTGTTTCTCCGCCGCGAGATCCTCGCCAGGATTTCTACGTTAATCTCGGTTTAGCTGTTCGTACTCTCCGCCATGATCTACCTCTCCTCTTCTCTACGGATCTCAATTACGAAATCTACAGGTACACATGTTTTTATGTTTATGTTTATGTTTTAATCGATCGGAAACCTAGACATTTGGTTCACAGAATGGAATTTGATGGAATTGGAATACATCGTTTGAAAGAACTGGAATGGAATTCGATGGAGTTTGATTAGGTGTTTGGTCGGTAGGAATTAGAATGAAATTTGATGGAATTTGATCAGGTGTTTGGTCGATAGTAATTGGAATGGAATCTCCCGGAAAAAGTTGGAATCTCCATTTTTGTTTGGGGAGAATCGGTGGTGATAGCTATTGGTGGTAGGTGAGGTCGCAGGATGGTAGCTGTGTCGATTACAGTTGTGGCATGGTGGTGGGGTGGGGGAGTCAGGTGGGGTGTTTGTGGGTCGCATGGGTGGCAGGGTGAGGGTGGCAGCTGTTACCGCGAAAGTAGTGGTACGGTGATCAATGTTGGGTTAGGGGTTGGGTGAGGGTTGTGAAGGCGAAGATGGGGGTGTGATGATAACAGTAGTAGTATGGTTGGGGCGAGGGTGGCGGTTTTGGTTAAATTGGATGCAAAAAATGGAATTCAATCCCTTCCCTTATACAATGGAACGATGAATTCATTAATTTATGGAATTCAACGGAATTCAAAGAATTCATTGTTTTCATTTCGTGAACCAAACATTGGATTCGGAATTCGGTCAAAGGAATTATCCATTCCAATTCATTCAAAATCCATGAACCAAAAACACCCCTAGATTACTTAGATTTAGATTTCTATGGTTGTGTTACATAATCATGTTATGTGGTTGATTTCGCAATTACAGGGACGATATCACCTTCGTTGATCCTCTAAACAAGTTCACCGGTATACACAACTACAAACTCATCTTCAGTGCATTACGTTTCCATGGTCGTATCCTTTTCAAAGAAATCTCCCTAGAGATTTTTCGGGTTTGGCAGCCATCAGAGAACCTAATATTAATCCGTTGGAACCTCAAAGGCATCCCTCGTGTACCCTGGGAAGCCAAGGGTGAATTCCAGGGCACTTCTCGCTACAAATTGGATCGAAATGGGAAAATTTACGAACATAAAGTCGATAATTTGGCTTTCAATCTTCCACAACAACTAAAACCTGCTATATCTGTTTTGGATTTGGTGTCTGCTTGTCCTGCTACCCCTAACCCTACATTCTCTTGGGGAATCGTGGATTCTACTACCTATTCGTCTTCGTGGCTAGACTTCTATCGGGCAGTTAAGAACACGTTGGATCCTAGCCAAGATTCTTCAGGTTTGCAAGATTGCCAACTAGTTGCTACTTGTTCATAGTGAGTGATTGATTAGCTATACAAACTCTTTTGCATATTGTTATGTATATGCATATGCATATATACTTACACTCTGTTGCACATACTCTACATATACGATATAACAACACGATCTTGAAAGCTATAAAAAAGGCGTAAGCAAAAGATAATAATGTTGTTGGATTAGAGGGCAAAGGGATGTTTGCAGTGTGTATATAGATAGAGTTGTTTATGGGTTTTTTGTTTTACTTCTTGGGTCAGCTAGCAAGGATATGAAATGATGAATATGATATGTATTATATAATATGTATACAAATATGCATCAATTCTTCTGTTACAGATTCGGTCAACCACAATTCTTGATGTTCTAATCACCTATCGATAGATTCAAAGGCGATAATACTTCAAAAGAAGTTAACTTGAGACCACGATGTTAAAAGAGGATGATCTCACTGCTGAAAGTTTCGCTATGCTATCCAACTAAGTGTTGGTTTCTAGAAATCAAGTAGATCTTACCGGGTTTCTTGGTTAAAAGACTATTGAGTTGGAAGCTTGTCGAGAGGTCTAATAGTTGCAACTCTGCAGTTATCGGCCCCCATGTATTTGTCATACGTTACTTTCAGCACTGCTGTTCTTGCAGCTTGATGAAATCTCAAGATCATCTCCGCGCAATCCCTAAGATAGAAGTGTAAAAACACATTAAAAACTTGATGTTCAGGTAAGACTCAAGGTTTTAAAAGGCGGTATGAGGCATAAGGCAGTGGAAATATATACACCTAAATATGTATATACCACACAAGGGTCACGTTCAAGTGAAAATCGCAAAAAATGAAAAACTGAGGAACACTTTGGTAATGAACAATATACACATGTGCATACAAGTAGAACCGTATGCATATGTGCATACAAGTAATTTGTAAGCAATTTATCTGGTATGCACCCGTGCTAAAAACCAAGACACAACTTCAATTGCTTGTATGCACATGTGCATACAAGTAATTTGTAAGCAATTTAGCTGGTATGCACATGTGTATAACATGCACTCGTGCTAAAAACCAAGACACAAAATCAATTGCTTGTATGCACATACCGTCCAGATAAATGGTTACTAGGGTTTTCTTTAGTTTTTCATTTTTTGAGGGTTTTTTTTAGTTTTTCATTTTTTGAGGGTTTTCTACTCAAACCTCCCTCTACTAAATTTATATATATATAGGCGAAGGATCGTGTGTGAGAAGGGTAGTTATGATGAGAAGTAAGAAGAGATCTAAGGCTTGATCACTTTTAATCTCATGTCCACTCATGAATTGCATTTTAGAAGGGAATTGATCCGGTGTATCTTGGTGCACCTCATTAGTATTGACATTCAATTAGGATTGATCCAAGGGTGGAGATCTCTTCTTACGCTTCTCACAATAACATCCCTTCTTACCGCAACCCAACCCTATATATATATATATATGTATAAACATTTATGTACAGTATATATACAAAAGAAAAAGTGAAACAATGAGATAGGCTGGGAGGGTGTGAAAAATCAGTGGCTTGGAGGAAGAGGAAGATTGACCCACACTTTTTAAATAAGAGGAGAAAGTATTAGCTTTTTGGCTTTTAAAATATTCAAATTACACATTGGGCCATTAGGCTTTGACTTTTAGTTTTTCTAAAAAGACATTTATACTATAAAGAGAAGTACTACTACTGTCATAAAGCTTATAAAAAAGCCAAAAAAACCATTATCAAACACATCATCTGAGGCATACGCCTCGACAACGCCTTACTGAAGGCGTAAGCCTCGTCCATGGTCCAAGAGGCGGCGCCTCAGGTGCGGTTTTGGGCCTCCTCGCCTCAAGGCGTACATTTTAAGACCATGGATAGACCTCACAAAATATGTGCAAAAACACATTAAAATCTTGATCACAGAAGAGTGAGAGTACCTGATCTGAAACTCGTGATAGTGAGAATGCTTGCATAGAAGTGGAGTCCATGGTGGGGTCAAGTGCAGGGTACACCTAGCAACATAAATAGCTGATGCACATAGCAATGATGGCTTGAAATGTAAAGCATCATACTCCACCAAGCACAACTCAATCAGGAAGAATGCTAGGTTCTCAAACTGAAAAAAATGGTACTCAAAAAGGGATGTTAGTATTACTTTATCAAGATTGAGTTGCATCTATTTTGTAACTGTATTGCAGCAGAAATTGTAAATACCTTTTTGCCTGCCTGAGCAGCTCTAAGAAATCTCAGCATAAAGACATAGGGCGTGGGAAGATTAAGACGAAAGTTTAACTTCTTTAAAATCGTCGTTTCCTAAGGAAATAAAAATATGGGACTATAGTGAATCCACGATATGATAGAAGCAAATAATGGTGACATATGGAGGTGATTCATTATAAATAGAAGTTCAATGCATCTCCTGATATTCGAAAGAAAGATAGGTGCAAGCCTAATATGATGAACCAAATGTCCAAATCTAGGTCACAGTGTTTACAAGGAATAGACACTAGAATTTTTGTTTCAAGTGAATCCAGTTTAGACTATGAGAGTTGTATCAACTCTCAATAGATCTTTTGAGCGATAATACGTTTGGGTTGTGGTTGTATTACATCGGTATTAGGTACCTCCTTTCTCTAGATATATATATATATATATATATGTATATATATATATATATATGTATATATATATATATATATATATTATAAATTGGCTAGGGCTCCATTTTCTGAGCAGTTTTCAAAACCAGAGTTCACCAAAGTCTTGCAACTAGTAAGTTTATCTGTGTTCCTTGTATTAACAAGGGTGGCATATCATCTTATCTAATGTGATTTCTTACGTCAAGAATCTAGTTGTATTTCTATGGATAAATGAAGAGTACCTAAAAACCGTGATTTTAAAGACCGTTTGACGCATTAGCCTTGAGGCGGCCCAAAACCGCACCCTCGACAGCACCTCTTGGACCTTGAACTAGGCTTAGCCTTGGTTTGATGAGTGGTTCGGTAAGGCGTGAGGCATACAAATGATCTGTTTTGCTAATGGTTTACTCTTCGCCTCATTGAGGGAAAACGCCTCAAGGCCCGATTCTACCTTTTAAAACCTTGCCTAAAACTAGATGCTGCAATATAAAATAGAGAAACAATAGACATACCATTCCAAGCATTTGATCTCTTGTGTATACCTCTGCTGAGATGCTAATTAATTCCATAACCTGTTAAACATACAAATGATGTAAACATGAAATGAAAAAACAAAGACTCTTTTTTCTGTTTTAAAAAACTATTGAAACAGTTACCTTTGGATGCCAGAAATCCTCATACTTTGATGCTAGCAATAGTGCGGTGAGACCAACTAATTGCATTTCATTTTTCTTAATAGTAACAACAGACAAGTAACAGTCCAAGAGGGTGACCATCAAATAAAGTGTCTCTTGCATCAAATCAAATTTCAAATGTACCTGTCGCATCAAACCAACAGATGCAGATTTAAAACTACCAGATAAGTAAAACCAGTTCTAACTTTGCATTGAAGGAACTTAAAAAAAAGGATGTACTTCTATGAGCCAATTGATCAATATGCCTCGCATTTGAGCTGTGATTTCTGTCTGGATCTCCATATAGTTTTTTAGCGGCTGATTATGCGCCTGCAGTCACACGCCCGTTAAAGATACACAACGTCAAGCTCATATATATAAATCAAACTAGCATCAATAGCAAAACAACGCGACGGCATTGTCAAAAAATCAGGACCTCGAGGCAAGGTTTTAAAAAGCAGAACTGGGCCTCGAGGCGTAACCTCAAGGCGGTCCAAGGCGTAAGCCCCGAGGCGGATATATATACACACTAAATATATACAAAGTGGGAGACTGATAAGAAATAATATATATATACGTATAACTACCATACTATTCAAAATGGGAAACAAAATATATTATGATTTTCTTTGTTTTTTCATTAATCCGGATATCCAACCCGTTATGTGAACCAACTAATCTCAGGACGACCAGTTGCTTTGCGGGCAGCCCGGAGTCACCGCATTTGAACATCCGTGGCTACAAGGGATTTTTATTCCTCATTGGATTTGAACTTGGGACCTCCAGGCACTTTTGACTTTTGGAGCCCAAGTTCAAACCAGTCAAGCACCACCCGTGTGGTTAAATTATGATTTTTGTATTTGTGGTTTGTTAATATTTTCTATTTTCGTCCTTATGGTTTAGAAATTGCTATTTTTGTCCTTAGACTAAATTCCTACCTTCAAAAGTACAAGGGATCAAAACAGTAAAGAATTATAAAGCATAGGGACTGAACAACAATAAATTGTAAATCATAAGGACGAAAATAGCAATTAATTACAAGCTACAAGAACGAAGACCATAACTTCTCAACCATAGGGGACGAAAATCATAATTTTTAACAAACCACAGGGATGAAAAAAGTAATTTACTCTAAAATATATGTACATGATGCTCTTTAAATTGGGAGACTAGTGAAGAGGTTGAAGATGACAGATGAAACTAGGAGGACGAGCAAGAAAATGGTTTTTTTTTTTTTTTGAAGTATATAATATTTATATACTGCAAATAGAACAAATAAACTCACACACCCTCTTCACCTTTGGTGAGGTTTGAACCCTTGACCTCCTAAAAGTTCAAGGACTCACATACCGTTAGGCCAAAGCCCTTTGGTGGGTTTATTTTTATAGAAAGTAAGATCAGTAAGTCAAGTTCTAAACCATAACATCTAACCCCCGCCTCAGTCTCGCATCCGGCGCCTCAAGGCCACCTCAGTGGCTCAAGGCATACGGCTTAACTAACCCATGACAGCCGCCGCCTGAGACTCAGATTTTTTTAAAACCATGCAGCAGGGTCAGTGACTGGTTCTGATATTATGAACATTTATCTGCATTTGCATTTGACATACTTATGGCGCACATTGAGTTTGATTGCAATAAAGTGATGTGGTGCATTCAGAATGGATGTAAATAATACAAAAAAATAGCAAGAAAGCATGGTATAGACTTACTTCTGTAACCCAATAATGCTGATAGATCTCATCAATATATTCAGCAACTTCAAGGTGATTGCATTCATCATAGATATTGGGTAGGATCTCCTGCTTGGTGACATTGTCATTTTCCTTTAACAGCTGCAGCCCAGTGTACTTTGTCATCATTTAAATCATCAAATAATTATATTTAATGGAGACAACAAAAATTAAATTTTATCCACCGTTGATCTCGCGATTAGCAAAGATGTGTAGGATTTTCGACGACCAGATTTCCTTTTGGCAGCGACGTTTGATGTACTCGCGTCTAAGTTGCTGTTGCAAGCAGATGGAACACCTTCTGCAGGTTTCTCACAAGTTACAGCTTCAGTATGTTTAGAAAACGACGACCTTGATGCCACCTCCTTCCTCCTAGATGAAACAGAAGCTGCGAATGTTGATTTGCTAGAAACAGAGGTGCTTTTTGATACCCTTTGAGCTCGGGGAATACCAATTGTAGTTTTCACAGTTGGCTGGTAGGCGAAAAGGACATACAATGTTTTGAGTACACAAACTCACTAATTCAGTGATTGAAGTTTAGAAATGAAGAGCTAACTACAAAATGGTGAATTGAGTTCATTGATGATCTTAACAAAGAAATAGAACTGTAAACATACCTTCATTGATCTCCTAGACAATCTATGTGCATCCCCTGTTGGCTGATGACCTTCTGACACCCTAGAAGCAGATTGATAATATAGATTTAACTTGGTGAAGAATTTGTAATTCATACTGCATGGCTGCATGCAAACTAGTAGACATGGTTTTTCGGGTAACCACAAATTGCCTGGAGTCATCGCATCCATGGCTACATGGGCTTTGGCAGCGCCTGTATTTGAACCCGGGGAAGATGAGGTTTCCACTACATCCCCTGAGCCTTAACCAGTGTATTTGAACTAGGTTGCGAACAAGGGTGAAGGCCAAAATGTCTTTTAATGCAACAAAATTATTTCAAAAGAAATTCACACTGCATGCAAACTAGTAACCTGAAATGAAAAGGGTTTATGACTAGTAACACTAGATTTTTACATGGTGTACTCACATTTTTATATATCCATCGCTAACCCTATTCTTCCAACGGTAGTCCCTGGCATTGCTTACTTGCGGTACAACTTTCGTGCCCACTTTAGGTTTAACTGAAAAGTCAAGAACGAAAATAGTTGACGGGTTAATATGTCAACATTATCAAAATGATACCGTGAATGACTCACTTCACCGAAAGCTAAATCACTAACCAGAAAAGCCACATTTTTCTTTGCTCTTCACTTTATTTTCCAAACTTCCCTGCAAGTAAAGGATAATGATGCATTTAACAGAAAATTAACTAATATGCAGGAAATGGTCGATTCTTTGTTGCTATGACGACCTATACAAATTACTAGACGAGAATACAGTAAAACGTAACAGAATATAATCATACGAGAATACAGTAAAACATAACAGAATATAATCATACTTTGTTGAGATCACATGTATCCGCCTTGTCGACGTGCTTTAGAACTGGTAAAGATTTCCTTCCAAAAAGAAACAATTGGAACCATCAATTTAAGGACATTGGCATATTAGGGACACACTGCAAAAATACAAACCTTTGTGGCGGGTTATAAATCCTAGCAGATTTCCTAAACAAACAGAAAAAGTAAGGATCAACTAACAATCACAATATAATCAGAGAGGCAAAGAAATCAATCAACACAGTTGAGCAGAAAATTATGTTGACTACCATTACCTTGTAGCATCACCAACAGTTTCTTGACCCTGTAGCCTTGTCCTAGGATTGCCATTGAAGACCTTCAGATCCTTGGCACCGACTACTTTTCAGGAACGAAGTAGAATATAAGACACTAATCGATAGGATAGATATGTGAACCTCCATACTGAAAGTTACCTCGTCTCAGTGTATTTCGGCCATCAACAGCTTCACTCTGGCTTCCCACATGTGTTCCCTATTAAGCAGAAGCCGGTTTGATATAAGAAAGGAAACATAGATAGGTAGATACAGTGTGCATATAGTACACAGCTGGGAGTTGGCCGTGATAGTGAGTTAAAGGAAACCCTGTACTTCTGGACTTGTATATATGTGCAATTTCATAAAGAATAATATCTCACTTTTTCCGTTTCCACAACTCAACATTATGGTATTCTGAAAGCAAATCTGATTCAACAAGAAAGCAAGCAAGAACCCAGTAGGGAAGACGGGAGAAAATGAGGGTAAAGACTAAAGACTGATATCAAAGCTACCACCATCTCTTAAACTCTCCTCTTTTAGAAAATGTACCCACTTCTTGGAGAAGAAAGCTTGATAATGGTTGGTTAGCCACCGAACCTGGGATTTGTTTCTAAAATGACTGGCAAAGGTAGAATCATTTTTCTGTGAACTTATTCTAAAACACAGAAACCGTCACCACTAAATGTAAAACCCTGTCAAAAGCCAAGAAGGCATGGGGTTCAAGTTTGTTGGGAGTACCATTGATGGTTTGCCTGATGAACTTGCAGTCCTGACTCTCGTACCAACTGAAGCCCTACAAATTCGCATGATACTGACAGTAAGTCAAGGGAAGAACCAAATTAGAAGATAAATGAAAGAAATTTATCACAAGAGGTGGTCAAAAGGCCCAAAACTAACCACGGATGAACAAAAAATATGTTTCTGACGAGATGTGCCTCTAGATGGGATAATGTCAAATGTAATAGTGCATTAAGCTACTGTTCCATAAAACAATAAGAAGTCCTCCCTCCACATTCTGTGCATGTTACAGTGGTGGTATCTGGTTTTCTATAGGACTGGAGGGAGGGGGGAGAAAGAGAGGAGACTCCAATGATGAATCCGTATGCATTTTATCACTAAATTAATGTGTATGATTGCTAACACAAACTTTTCAAGCAATTAGAGTAACAAAAGAGTGTGTAATAATAATGGGCATGGTGGTGTGCATACCTTTGTATACATGCCATCTTTTCCAATTTACCTTTCCTGCAATGTTTTGGACGAAGAGAATTTGTTAGTCAAAACAAGGCAAACGGAAGATTGGAAGAACTTCAGCACATATTTTTCATAACTACAGAGAAAGCTCTGGATAGCCCAAGTGGGATAATCATCCTGAACTAAAACTGTAACTGTACTCTGAAACACTATTCAATAAGTGGCAAAGTAACAAAGATTCCAACATGCTTCAAGAAGAAAACTGATCTATTCTATTTGCCCTCTACTCTGAGCTCTAGAAAAAACTTACGAGAAGAGCATGCGATACAATAAGATAATAAGTTTTTAGATGGGAAGCAGCTCAATGTCACTCACCCAGGTCTGGAGCTATCAAAGGTCTCATTCTTCTGAATATTGGAATTGCTGATATCCGCCAACACTTTCCTTCCTACTTTAGTTTGAGCAGTGAAGCATGAAATTGTTAAATGGTTTTACAAACAAGAAAACTTATTCTACTGAAGGTTAAGCTACATAATGCTTACCAGAGTTGATGTTTTTCCCATTAATCTTCTCCAACTTGTTGACGTCCACCTTCATAAATTTTACAAAAAATACAGGCTTAATTCCAAATAATATATGCTCTCTGCGTTAAAAGACCACACTCTTCATCCACCTCTATGTACCCAAGCTTTGTAAGAATTAGAAAAGTGGTATTAACCTTATGATGATTGGCATGAACATGACTGGTTTCAGCTTTGACTGGAATAGATTTCCTTCTACAAAAGAACAAGGGTATTGAAAGAGTTATAAAGGAATCAACATGCATCCTCAAGAACACTGTAGTCAACTGTCAAAGTGGCTAATATATGTCAAAGACCTTCCAGCCTAGTGGTAAAGGCTTGGGCATGGCATAGTCATGAACCCGAGTTCGACCCCTGGGAGGGGAGTGTTGGCGACATTTAAGTGGGGCCATGTTTAGCCTCCAAATTTGCCGGGGATTAGTCGGGCTTTGGCCCAGACACCCTTACAAAAAAAAAAAAAGTGGCTAATATATACAAGAAAGAATAAAATGGAAGAAATAAACAAGCTTCTGCTAGCACATTTTTTGCAGGCTGTGGAACTATGAAGTGACTAAATTTTCTTCAGCTTCGGTCCTTTTCCCATTTCAAAACCTAATCAACAAGAATGGAGCGTAATCAAGGCTATCGAACATGAACAGATTGCTTCCCTGCCTCCTATCTAGATTAAATTCCTTGGATATATTCCACTCGTTCAAATCGTTTGTGACTTCTCCCCCATGTTGTTAGCCTTGGCCTTCCCCTAGCTCGCTTTGCCTTCCTGTTAAAGCAAGTCTACCCTTCTCATGAAGGGTCCAAAGATCTATGTTCAACTATACCACGCCATCTCAAGCCAGTTTGCATAAGTTTCTCGTTAATTAGAACCACACCAATACCTCAATCATTAGTGCATTGTTTGATATCTCATTCATCCTCAAATAACTCGGACAAACATCCTCCACTCATCAAACATTTGATTGTCCTAAAATTGCTATTAAATAGCCTAGTAAGCTGTACTATGTATTTGACATATTTACTTAGGTTTAATATCGCATTCCAAGCAACCACATGTTTTGTACTGACTACCGACCACTAATGGAATCCCTATTAATTCCACAGGAGTTCCAACAAATATGCATTTGTTCAGAGAAAAACTTACAGGACTCTATGTTCCTTGGACTTCAAACTACAAAGTACAACTAAAAAAGAAGTGCACTACCCATCAGTAGGTGAAAAAGAACCCTACAAGTGAAGGAAAACCGAATTAAAACTTACTTGGTTTCAGCGGCAACAGGACCCCTGCTATCACTCTTAACCTTCTCGTTTTCTGCATACACCTTGAGACTTCTGACTCCACCTGTTTATTGAAGCAATTTGAGAGCTAATAAGAATAACACAAATTGCATACAGTAAAAAAGAAAGATGTTGCAATTAGAGAAAACTGGCATACCACTCTTCCTGGTGTCTCGTCCTCCTGAAACCCTACCCTTGAATGTGCTTAAACCCTTGATTTAAAGAATGCAAAATTCAGTCTACTCAGAGCCAGTAATTAGAAGACGTAAAAGAAGATGATTTATCAGGGTTTCAAACGTACCTTAACAACTACCATTGTGTTTCACCTCCTCCGCATCTGTAACCAGTCAGACGAAAAGAATATAAGAAAATCAATCCTCTAAATACGCTAAAGATGAATTCGAGTCAGAAATCTTCAAATATATCTGCATTCTGTCAATCGCGTAATTAAAACAAAAACAAAGAATTGAGTTTATCAACTCAACCAAATCATCTACGAAGAAAATATCATCGGATCGAAGGAAACAAAAGGAAATCAAGAATTTAACCTAGGAATCAATCTGCGTGAATTCTACGGAGGGATCCGAGAGATTTGAAAATTTGGGGGGCTTCTTCACTTCTTTTTGCCGTTGGCTTTGTGATGTTTTGAATTAAGATGTGATTTACGAAATTGTCCTTCCCTTCTGCCGCCCATCAACGTATCGAAGTTTGAAATTATTTGCATATGGATCGATGGGTCGGATCACGGATCAAAATGGATTTGTTAAAGTGTTCGTTTGTTGGTTGGGCCGGGCCTAACTTTTTTTGGCCCAATAGGCCTAACCTTTTTGGCCCAATAGGCCTCAGCAATTTCACTGATCAGATCAGATTGTGAAAGAGAAAAAAAATATTAAAAAATAAAAATAAATTGTCAATCTCCTTTGATCCGGCTCATCTAGCAAACCACCAAAGGTGAGGGGTTCAAACTTCACCAAAGATGAAAAAGGTGTATAAATTATTTGTTGTATTTGTTGTATATAAATATTATACGCTTCCCAGAAAAAAAGATTGATTGAGATTGTTACTTTGTATTTTTATGAGATTGACACATGGTATCATGTCATTGGTTGAATTTGATTTTTGTAAAACAAAACCTATTTGATTAAAAAGTGATTTTAACAAAAAAATTAAACATTAAAAAATATATCAAAATTCATATATTTAAATTGCCTATAAATAGAATTTAATATTGACATGTTTTCATCATACCAATTTTCAATTGTACGGTAAGTTTTTTAATAATTATAATTACGTTTTAGAATATGTAATAGTCCGTCCAATCTATTTTTTATACTTAAAATCAAAAAATAATTATTATATATGATAACAAATTAAATATATAATTTTTACAAAATAATATTTTAGGTTTGATTGGATCATGAATGATAAAATAAAAAACTGAGATTGGATTGAAATTGAAGATTGTGCAAGGAAAATGGCGTTGAATTTGATTTTATTTTTTTTTAAGAATCTGTTGAAAAGGTTTTAAATCGTAAATTAGCAAATACTCTATGACATAGTTGTAAGAGTATCTCCAACAAATTCTCTAAAATAGAGAAAATGAAGTTTTTGTTATTGTCTAAAATAGAGAAGACTATTGAAAGCTCCAATTTTAGAAAATTCAGAAATTAATTTTTATTCATTCTTACCAATTAAATTGAATAAAAATTGCATTGAAATAATAAATTTATAAAATATTTTAATAATTTTAGAATTTTTGGAGTTTTTAGGTAATTCACTTAGAAAATAACAAAAGGGTTTGACAGTTGCTGAATGGTTTGATACAAAGTGACAAAATGACTAAGAGACTATACAATATAGTGTCAATATGAAATATGGTTATTTTGTAACTATTGTGAATGAATTTTTGAATAACAACAAATTACCATTTTAACACGCTATATGATTAGTGTTACATGAAATATAGTTGTTTAGTAAATATATGAATAAGACAATTACTAAGGGAAATTTTGGAAAAAGTAGGGGCTCTGGATGGATTAGCAAGACCCTTTATAAAAATCGCTCGGAGCTAATGAACCATTAAGAGGTTGCATTTTTTTATCGCACATGATTTACCTCTTAATGATTCAGATACCGCCTCTTAATGAAGCTATTAAAAGGCAAACAAACAACCCAAAATAAGTATAAATATATAAAACTCACACCATGCCCATGGTTCAATTTTTGTAGAGCCACATCCATTAACCAAAATATTTAAAATTTCATATATTTGCCAAACTGTAATTTCAGAAAACGATAAATAGCTGCAACAACAACCTGACCAACATGAATACTTCAAATAAATATAATATGTGCAACTCTATAACCATACAATTATTACTACATTGCCCTTCCACCCACAAGGGGTTTAGGTAGATTCAATGATCTAATCTCAGGGGCAGAACTGGGAAATAGTATATTAAGCTTATGCATCAAGATATCACCTCTTGATGGTATCTCATTCAAAAGAAACTGCTGAACAATTGGCTTTTTGAACCATTCTGATACAGACTCACCTGGTGCCCTCAGAACCACCTTACTAACCTCAAATGGTGATTCAACTGAGCTCAGCATCTGTGCAACCACAATCTTTAGGGTCGGTCCTGTCACCAACTTGATTCGCCGAGGAACCACGCCATAATACAGCATTCGTTTCCTGAATCTATGGAGGGTATGAACAACTGCTATAAGAGCTGCTCCAACTGATAAGTTTCTAACATCAAGTGACCAAGCAATGTGTTGATCAAACACAATCGCTTTAGGGAAAAGTTTGTTTTCATATGAAACTTTCCACACACAACGTGCACGATTGATCTGACCCATTAGAACAAGATAGTTTAGGAGCACGTTCACAAAGTATCGTGCAGCTCCTTCTTCGGATTCATAATCAATACTCTGAAAGAAGTCACGGACAAAAACTAGAACGGGTTGCTTCCTCTGTTCTGGCCCTGTGAAAAGCCCACACATAAAGGCGTGTGCTTTATGCTTTGTGGCACTCAAGATTGACATCAAATGGCGTTCGTTGTGTTCTTCTTGACATCTTACAAGATGGGCTAGGATCGATGTGTAGAGAATAAGATCAACTTTAGCAGCAGATTCGACATAGTTTTCAAGAAGAGGTTTGGCAGACTCGTAAAGCCCGTTTTTCATACAAGATTCAAAAAGCTGCCTTACAATAAAGTTGTTCGTTCTAATCCCTGAAGAACCCATGAACCTTAGCCATCTTAGAGCGAGATCAACAGAAGCATCCTTGATGAAAACCATAAGAACATCGCTAGCGGTCACATCTACAGAGTATCCCATTGCCTTCATTTCGAGCAAAATCTTTGCAGCTATGTCTACAAGTTTCTTTTTCGCTAAAAGTGTTAGTAGAGCGGTGTAGGTGGTCAGGCCCGGTCTTACACCTGCATTGCTCATTGAATTATACAGTTTCATGGCGGCATCGACTTGACCAGAAGCAGCATGCATTTCGAGCAAGCAGGAATAGGTGCTGGGAGTTGGTAAGAAACCGGCTTTTTCCATATCAGAAAAGATAGACATTGCAGTCTCGAGCTTTCCTGATTTTGCATGGGACTCCACAACCATGGTGTAGAGCCCATAATTAGGTCTAAATCGAGCTTTTTTCATCTCATCCCAAATCCTTAGAGCCGTATCTAGCTTCCCCGCCTTGACATATGACTCGATCATGGAAACAAACATGGTTGCAGATGGTCTGAACCCGAAGCCTTGCATTTCCATGTAAACTTTCATTGCTGTATCCAACCTCCCAGCCTTGCCCAATGAATCAACAAGTGATGCAAATATCATAAACCCTGGTTGGAGATTTTTCTCTTTCATTTGTTGGAAGAGCTTCAATGCTGCATCGATCCGGCCTGATTTGGCAAGGCTAGGTATCATCAACTCGTAGGTTGATCCATCCAACGAACAACCAGCTCCTTCCATGTTCTCATATATCTCAAACGCCTTGAAAGGCAAACCCTTGTCCAAAAACAAAGTTATAAGCGAGTTGTAAGTTTTCGTGTCGACTTTACACCCAGATTCTTGAATCTTTTTAAAACAACAGAAAGAAACCTCCAATTTCTCAGCTTTCGCAAGATACTGAACAATTCTACTAAACGCATTGAACTCAGGAACCATAGCTTTCGTTGAATCACGAATAAGATCATCGAACACCGATTGAATCCCTTCAAATTCACGACTTTGGTTCAACCTATCAATCAATGCAAGGTAACATTCATCACTAGGTGAATACCAAGATTGCCTCTTTGACCATCTAAACAGACTCAACGATGCATCACCATCTCCGGTAATCTTCAAAGCCTGAGTGATATGAGTCATATTTGGAACAAACTGGAGTTTATCCAATTGAGTCTCCATTTCAGGACCCCATTTCCACCTTTTAACAACCTCGACAATCTTAGCAACTGCAGAAGCATTCGAAAATGGCTGTTTTAAGCCACCTACCATTATATGGTCATCCACTCCAGGCTCAATCGATCTTATACCCTTACCAGTGTAAATAACACTGCCAGATTCATCTAAGTACTCGATATCTTCAGTCCACTCATTGGATCCTTGAATTTTCTTCCCAGAACAGTAACTACGAACTCTAATACTAGGGTTTGGACTAGTTGTTACGGAATCGAATCTTCCGGGAATCGATACCAAACAGCGGTTCAAATGCTTAACAAATCTATGACTGTCATTAACCACGGAAATTGATGAATATAATGTGAGTAGATGAAGATTGTTCAAAACGTACCTGGAAAACGAACGGCTACGAGCAATCATCTTAAATTCATATACAATAACAATACTCGAATTAGGAATCAGAAAGGAGGAAAGGAGGAATCACGTTCATGGCGGAAACAAGAAGAGTGATTCGCTCTCCATCTGAGGTTTAAGGGTTTTGGAAACCCTAGTCTTGTGAATACCTGGCTTATTTTATTTTTTTAATTCCATAAATATGGAAATTTTAAATAAAAATGTTAATATTGTGAAAATGCAATAACAAAATATTAACGGATTTTATGTTCTAAATCGTTAACAAGTGAATCTTGTTTGACAAAAAAAGTTTGTCTTTGATGATTCTAAAATTCTCTGAATGATTTTGTATCAGATGTCTTCTTTAACCATTCAACGTCTTAATTTCATTATAAACAATTACCAAACAATTATATTTCATTTTGTATTGTATCATTAGAGTCTCTTAATCATTCTGATCACTTAATTATTTTGTGTCAAATCATTCAACAACTGTCAAATAGCCCTTAAGTAAAGATTCATATATGGGCTATTGAAAATTTTAATTTGAAAATGCATATGAACAAATCTGTAACGTCGACTCAAATTTTTTTAGGTTTTTTCAATGGTAAACGTATGAACATTCATTTTTTATAGCATCTTCAACAGTTATGTTTTGAAAATTTTGAAAAAGTTTGCTCCAACAACTATGTTAAACTCTTATATGTTACATTCTTAAATATTTAATATTCCATTTAAAGAGGCTTATTTTACAAAATCAAACAAATATAAGGAATCGGGTTTGTCACCGGTCTTTCCAAGGCCCAAACCTTAGGGTGCGTTTGGTAGGCAGAACATGGTGGGACAGGACAGGACAGAACACATTTGTCCCATGTTTGGTGTGGTTTTATGTGGGACTAAGTGGAACAAGGTAGAACACGGGTAGGACACGGTAATCCACCCTTCCCCCATGGAACTAACTAGAACAAGAAATAATTGACCTTTCTACCCTCTCAAAACCTTCATCACCGTGCCCTTCTTCCCCTCCATCTTCCACCGTCTCCTTCATCATCGGCGGCCTATTATCAATCGGTGGCCTGGACAGAATCGTTCCCCTTCACAATCGTTCTCCTTCACAACCGTTCTCCTTCACAATCGTTCTCCTTCATCAATCGTTTAGAAGAACTCGGCAGCCCCAATCGTTCGACCTTCTCCTTTCTCCATATTATCAGGTAATCGATCTCTCCTCTCCTTCATTAAAGATGTTGTCACACTTCGATTCTTGAAAGATGTTATCTTAATGCCATTAAAGATGTTATCGCACWTTGATTCATGAAAGCTTACTGTATTCAAGCATACTGTTTGCATTTTCTTAACTATATTCAAGCTTGCTGTATCACACTTCGATTAATGCCATTATAGATAAATATAAATTTCGTTTGAAGTATTTGAGAGTTCCTAAGCATACTGTTTGCATTTCCTTTTTGAAGTATTTGAGTCCCATTGAAATTGATGTTTATCTACTCCATTTCCTTTGAGTATTTGAGTGCCCTAAGCTACTGTTTGCATTTCATTTTGAAGTATTTGAGTGCCCTCTGCTTTTCAAATGCAAAAGCAGTAATGGGTTTATCTACTCCATTTTGCTACTGTTTGTATTTCCTTAACTATATTCTTTTTTGCATTTCCTTAACACTAATTTGATGTTTACATTTTCTTTTGATTTATTAATGTGAGTTTTTTATTAAGATTGATTTTGGAATTTTTTTGGTATTTTTAAATAGTATTCGTAAGCATTTATATTGATTATTTAGTGAAAAAACACTAAACAGCTCACTGGGGGTAAATTGGTCATTTTAACCAGTTTTGTCATGTCCTGTCATGTCTTACCAAACGCTGAACAGCTGTCATGTCATGTCAAAAAAAAAAAAAAGGTTTAATGGCGGGGACCTCATGGCCCCGTGGTCCACATTTTGTGAACCCTACTTGCCATACCTCATGTCATGTCTTGTCTGCGCACCAAATGCACCCTTATGTCACCATTTAAAGTTTGCTCCTTTTATGGTTTAAATTAGAACTATTCTTGATATATATAACAGTTTTATAATTTAAAATAAAAAACTCAAAATCTCAATATATATATATATATATATATATATATATATAATTAAAAAGAAATTATCTATTTTATCAATTATAATATTAATTATTTTATTAAAATATTCAGTTTATTTGATTTTTTAACAAAAAATTTATAAAAGATAATTTCATATTTTTTTCTCTCTTATCCAAAATAAGTAAAAATAATATTAATTTAATTTTTTACTCATCCGAATTTTAATTTTTTCCTTCTTTCCTTATTTAAAAAAAGATTCTATTGGAACAATAAAAAACATTAAGGGGGTATTTTGTTAGAGGTATTAAGTAATAATCAATGAAAATGAAAATAACAAAAAAACTGTTGGATTTTATATAATATAACAGACACATTCCTCCAAAAGCCCAAATATTTATTCCTGGTTAAACCGAGAAGAATGAAAATTCATTCTCATTTTTTGTCATTTTTTAAATTAGGTCCTAACGATCTCAAGTCCAAGACTGTTATGATATTTACAAGTTGGTTATATAGAGTTTAAATTACATAAAAATATAAATTAAGATAATGTTTAGAATAATATGACATCATTTTACTTTCATCGAGTAATACAGGATCACCAGTAGAACTCAATCTTTAAAAATAGAGGGTTCATAATCATTAAATGTCAGAGTAAGTTTTATCATATATAAGTATCATATATTTTCTAACATATCTTAGGGTTGTTTACTTTTTTCCATTAAATCGTGTTAGTTAAGTCGTTTGTATCGATAAACTCGTTTCTCCGAGGGATGGAAGACCGACGGGTTTGAAGGAGGCAAAGAAAAAGGGTTGAATTGTTTTCGGGGAATTTATGGTAATAATTTGTTTGAAGTGGCTTAATGGAAACAAATGAGGGTCTCAATTTATTCCATATAGGCATTTGAACTTAATAGCTTACCAACTAAGCCATACAAAATCACTCTTGTTGTTTGGTTCAACAATACCGTTTATCCTAATGAGTTTTACTGACCCACTAGACCATAAACTTCTCAAGCTCAAGCATTTAGCCTTTGTGTAGTAAGGAAATAAGTCATCCATGCCATTAAGCTCATTAAACTGCACGAATAATATAATTTTAATTACATCAACTAAAAAGATGTAAAAACTATCTAAATGAAATATTTGAATTCAAAAACCTTTTAAACCATATATACACACACACACACACACACACACATATATATAGGGAAGGGTTCAAACGAGAACCCATGTGATTTACGAAAACGCGAGAACAACTTAATAACCATATATTGTGATAAAGATAAAATTAAAATTAAATTAAAATTAAATTAAAACAAGATTCAAAAAATTTAAAATTAAAAAGGGTAAAAATGGAAATGATATTTATCTTCAAAACGGTTAAAATCTATCATTAAACATGATATCTTCTCAATATTATCACGATAACTTCTCAATATTATCATCATC
>NC_037529.1:70414251-70423401 GCF_001531365.2 Cynara cardunculus var. scolymus
ATTAAAATAAAATAAAAATTATAAAAATTACTTAATTACAATACTGCCCTTTTTAAATTATTTATATATAATAAAAGTTAATTTATTAATTAAAAAAGTTTGTGKTTATTRAGTTGTTCTCGCGTTTTCGTAAATCACAGGGGTTCTCGTTTGAACCTCCACCTATATATATATATATATATATATATATAGAGAGAGAGAGAGAGAGAGAGATTTGGGATCACGTGAGACTAGCATGTTTTTGTGAAACACATGAGACCACTTTTTACACTTAAAACTTCACAGCAAAACGTTGTGAATGTAACCTTCGTAGTGTTTTTGTTGTGAAGGTTCGGCTTTTTTTACCTTCACAGAGTTTTTTTGTGAAGTTTCAAGTGTAAAAAAATGGCTCACGAAAACATGTTGGTCCACATGAGCCAATCCTATATAGATTCCAAAACTATTTCAGGTGGTGTAATAGACTTTAACCAGATATATACTAGTTCTACTACCGGGACACTGTTTCATAGCTTTGAGTAGAAAGCAAGCAAAATAAAAGCTCCAAACCACTTTCCATTTCATGTCAATTCATTGTAAGGGTGCTTTTATCCATTCTTAAGCCAAGAATCTCTTACATACCCATCTCCATCACCATCTCCCAAGTATCGAAAGCCGGTGGTCACATGCACAAACTCCGTCTCACAATCGTTCTCTGACCTACATATATATACACACACACACATACACATACACGTATGATATACATATGCAGATGACATCGATGAACATGAAGATGAACTGGATGTTGTCATTGTTTCTCTATGCATTCATCGTTTCTTCCATCACGCCATCATGCACGTACTTTATATACCATTATCTTTTTCAAGGGTGATGCTATTTGAACCCCCTTTGGATCGGTTTCCGAGCTTTGGAAATGTAAACAGAGAAATTTGATATTATCTGTACGGGGTTCAAATAGCATCTAAAAGGGGGTTTATTTAAAATCACCCATTTTGGAGGATGATACTGATTGTGTTGTATATGTATATGTGCAGATGCAAGATTACCAGGAGCATTGACGTTATCGTCGAGATATCACGTTGTAAATCGTCTAGCGGATGATTTCCCTTTGCCTCCTGTTGATCCTCTTTCTCCTGTTTTACCCGAGGCTTATTGCTCCTATCCACCTGGTTCTTCTCCGCCTTCCACCACCAGTCTGCCGACACCGACATCACCTGGCTTTTCTCCGCCTTCTACCACCAGTCTGCCGCCACCAGCATCGCCTGCCTTTTCTCCGCCTACCACCACCAGTCCACCAGTATCAGTATCACCCACTATTGGATCTTACACCCCATCACCATCACCGCCAGCATCATCTTCTTCTTCCTCCTATCCTACGCCACCTTTCTCTTATTCTACTCCTTCCACGCCACCCACTACTACCACCCCAGGCTCACCCGCCACCTATCAACCCAGCCCTGTTATGAGCCCTCCTTATAATTTTGAACCCAGCCCACCAACATTCTCATTTCCTTCTCCTACAGGGTTCATACCTGCCCCACCTCTCTTTGAACCACCAGTTGTGTACCCTCCTCCGACAGGACCACCACCTGCTCATAGTGAGCCAGAGTCTGCACTATGGTGTGTGGCAAAACCTTCAGTTCCAGATCCGATCATTCAAGAAGCCATGAACTATGCTTGCGGTTCTGGAGCCGACTGTGAATCACTGCAGCCAAATGGAGACTGCTATCAGCCCGACACATTGTTTGCACATGCTTCTTATGCATTCAATAGTTACTGGCAAAGAACAAAAGTGGCTGGAGGTACCTGTGAATTTGGCGGCTCCGCCATGCTTGTCACCGTTGATCCAAGTAAGCCCGTCAATTGCTACTTGGCTTCCTCCATTTGAGTTTCTTGACTAATAATAATCTTGATTTCTGCTAACAGGTTATGATGGGTGCCATTTCATCTACTTCTAATTGGGAGTTCCATTTACATGATTAGAGATAACTTTTTGTAAGTAACAAAGTGAAATAGAGATAGAATATATATTCATATCTCAAAAATATGATTTGGGGTTTAGAGTACATATATACTCTATTACTATGTCTTTGAAATAAATGTAATGGAAGTTGTGAACAGTGACTCTTGTGAGAAGTATAAATGTTATGTTCTTTTTAGACATTTTGCAAACTAATAAATTGCTAACTCTGAAAAGGTTTAAAATTTCAATATAAGGGTCGTAAAGATCCATTGATACCATCAAACCAACCTGAAACTATCCAGATGGTTTCACCGCCATCTGCAGCTCCTAAGATGGGGGTGGCGGGGTGGCCATCTGCAGCGACAAAATCCATGGCGTAACAAAACATTCAAGAAAAGGAAAACAACAACGTTCATTCTATACTCAATAATATCAATACATGTTTCGTGAAGGGTATAGCACATTCAAGAGACGGGTGAACGTAACTTTCACCCTGTGCTCAATAATACAGATGTCTACTTTAAAGTCTTGTCGACAAATAAAATTGCAAACAACCAATGAACAATTCTACTCGATCTACATAATATGGCCTTAGAAGAGATTAAATACATACAAGATCAGAAGCCCTTCGACCCACCTCACAGTTGCACATCAGTGACCACCTGGGTTTCGGTTCCATGACAAATAAGTCGGATCTCCAAGATGCCTGCAATAAAAATAACAGCAAATAGTTCATCATTTAATGCCTAAAATATGATATTTTATGATTCAAGGTGATTGTAGGAGAGTATTTGCTACTGAATTCATCACGATTCGGGTATGCACAAGACAACAATGTCTATCTCCAACATTACTCAAAAGTTAGGGTACCGGAGACAACCAGAAAGGTTCCGATCATATAGACAAAATCTAGGAAAAGAACAAGGTTATAAGAGTTGTTAAGTGCAAGCAGCATAATATTACCTTGGCTTAACTAGATATATGAGGGTGAATGTTGTAGCTAATAAGAGGCACAAGCCACCAACAGCAAGATACGCAATGCCAATAAAGTTATTCTTTCCGCCAAGCCAACTGGTAGTTGAAAGCACAAGTTTCTTCTTGCCGCTGAAGCTATAAGTGTTGTAGTGGTTCCCCACTATCACATTTATCGTCTCACCTGCCTCGATATCCACCTCTATCTTCCCGTACAACTTCCTAAAAGTTGGAAGAGCCGCAGTTCGCATCCATACGATGAGGTCTTCCTGCTCACTTAACTATTGATGTACACCAAACCCACAAAATAAAGTTTTTGATTAGGTACTTTTACTTATTTCAAGCACAAACAAACAATGGAACGAAGATATTGGACACTATGGGACAGGAAAGAGAACTACAAGAACAATTGCAACCATACTGTATGTGATTCTCATGCACCTTGTCTTACACCCCCCCCCCCCCCCCGGGGGTTGGAGGGTCCAATGCTCATAAACCAACTGAAAGTAATATGTGAGGACATAGTGTGGCAAGAACATCACTAGCATCCTTGTAAATTCTAACAACTGTTATGAGACTTACTGGCTGAGACTCGTTGAGACGTCCACCACCAATAAGGGATCCATTCTGGAAATTTTTCGGGAAGACATCACTGCCAAACTTGTCCTCCCTGTCACTCTTCCATGAGATATGTCTCTTGTTTACTTGCAACTGCTGGTTGCTACCAGTGGAGAAGCTATAGGTGTCATTAAACAAACTCCAGGCTACAAGGCCACAAGGCACAATGGCCATCCCATTGACATCATTTTCAGGCTTACAGTCACTTGTTTGATTCTCATCACCACGGTTTCTCAATTGCGAATCACTTCGGCTCTTGACATACCTGCAAAAGTACGTCATGTGTACTTAGTCTTAGATTTAGAGGGTATTATTAGCTTTAACAAGCGAAGGAAAAAGAGAGAGGATAAAAACACTTGCACCAGGAGGCAGTAGGGGAAAAAATTCCCTGCCCTTCCACAATATCAGGTGGAAAAGTAATACACCTTTATCTGAGCATTACTGCCTTCATGAGAGTCGAGAAGAATTCGGGTGTGACCAAAGGGCCTTTGGCCTAGTGGTACGGAGCCTTTGGCCTCCAAGGAGGTCAGGGGTTCTAACCTCAACAAAGGTGAGGAGGGAGTGTGAGTTTAACAGGAAAAAAAAATTTGGGTGTGTTTTACCAAGGATACATTCCAAGGTAAAAGTCCATATGTAACATTGGTTTATCATCAAAGAAATTTCTATTTTCATGCAACTAAGATACAAGACAGAAATGAAAAGTTACCTGCGATGATTCTGGTAGAAATTATCCAGCTGATAATAGACATAAATTGGCTGCTTCATACGCTTTCTGACCTAAAATTCATTCATTTGTGAGAATGTTATCATATGATCTGATATTGAATTAAATCTTGGCTCTCATAGCAAAAAAAATTATATATATATATATATATATATCAATTGCATTCATCTGTAATCATGCAGAAATGATCCAGAAAGTAATTAATTTGAACTTACTGTCAAACTTCTAAAGCAGGTTTTATTTGTTGAAACGGATTGTATAGATTGGACCTTGTCACTTTTTGAGCCTGTTAAGCAGGCATTATCGTACCGGTCAATAATTTCGACTACCTGCTTGAACAAACACAAATCCAAAATCAAGAACCAATACAAGCAAGAAAAGGAAATGCTCATGAAGTCAAAACAGTTTTAATCATACATCACGAGAAGCAAAGAGGGAAGCAAGTCCAATTGGTATGAAGACAATGGTCACAAGCATGAATGCTGAAATCACCTGCAGTATAAAAGATAAACGAGAATTGAAGTTTGTTGTTTCGTATAGCTTGACGAATAAGAAGCATGGAGGAAAACAAAGATACTTACCCATTTCGGTGTAAGAATCGGCTTGCATGCGGGAAGTTCCTGCTGAGTAAACCTAGAATCTAAAAGGAAATATATAAAAAAGGAAATTAGTAAGTGCACCTGAGTAAGGGCATATTCGTTAACAGTTTTATGAGCTTAAAGGGACTCACAGCCTATTTGGTCAGCTATACATCATTGTGTGGTAATAGCTTAATAATATAGGAAGTGGCTTATTGGGTAAGCTTCTAAGGGGAGCTTTATGAAAGAAAAAAAAAAACCCTCCCAATCTATGCATACAGATTAATCCACACAGTTAGCTTTATCCATATAATACTTGATGAAAAACCAACCAAACAGGAGATCATCCGAATACCAGACACAAACAAAAGGTCTTAGCCCAAAAAAAAACAACCTGGACAATCAATTACAACAGGGGATCATTCGAATACCAAATGCTAAATCAGTTTAACATTTACACAAATTAAAGGAGCTAACGGTGAAGATTGTCTCCCTCTTTACGCAGCCTACGAAAATATTTATGCTCTTTGCCCTCTCTTATCCCTAAACTGGATCAAGCTACCAAAATTTATCTACAATCCATTGATTTGTTGCTCTTGGTCTCTTAGGGTTTCTAAATCCTTACGAGCTCAATTAGCATCAACAATCAGATATAGGCGTTAGATCAATCCGAAATTTTGAATATCCCACAGCCGGACTAAACACTGTTCATCCGATGTTTTCAGATCAACAAAACTAACATAGTACTAATAATGAATCAAGTAGCGTAAAAAAATCGACTGCATCTGAGTTGTTACCATTCATAACTAATCAAGTTCGAACATCCAGTACAAGAAAAGTAAGATCCTCAATGATTAAAGATAACATACATTTAGGTCGCTTGGAATTTCTCCTTGGAGCTGAATCAGGAGATCCAGCGCCACCGGAGCTCGATGACGGAGCGTTTGCATTCATCGGCGTAGTTGGATTACTCATAATTATAATCAGAACAAAAAGATGAAGATGAAGATGAAGATCGGATTGGGGATGGATTAACGGATCCAAAACACAGAATTTTGATGATGGCTTTGGATTTCCAGATGGAAGATGAAGAATTTGAAGGAAAAATGGGTTGTGAATGTCTGACCTTTCTCTACTCTGCTTTGACTTTGAAAATCTTGAAGGGGGATAGGAATTAGTCAATTACCAAAAAGGTCCTTTGACTAGTTAACAACATACCATTAAGTCCTTTGATTTTTAAGTTGACATGATTAGTCCCTGTACAGGAAAAGTCTTGGTGGTTGTTTACTGAACGTTGTCGGGTCACTTACCTTACCTCGTGAACATGGCAGGAATCGATAATCATACCAGGTGAGAAGTATGGTAATATCGGAGTTCTTACCTGGTAAATAATGGAGAGAACACTCGATTAACACTTACCAGGGGTAAGAGACGACACATACATACAGGTCATTTTGATAGCCGAAAATGATACCCAACAAGGTACGGATGTTCAAAACCCCGATCAACCTAACCCAACCAAACGTAAAATAACTCAACCCGATATCTAATCGAGTTGTAAAATTTTCAAACTGTAGGTATTAAGTTACTATTATTTAAACTCAACCCAATATGATGAACATGATATCCTTTATTTGTTGGACTTAATATGATTGTTGTGTTTCTATTAATGTGTAAAATAGACAATTACACTATCACGTATCCTCTTCATGTATACATATTTTCAATCTATTATCCATCTCTATATAACTCATTCATATATGTGTTCAGTAACTGTGAACATATATATGTAAATTAAAAAAATTAATTGAATGTGATATATGTAAGATTTAAGAAGTATGTATAAGTTGTATCAAATGATTGATGATGAAAACGAAATTATGAGTTGAGAAATAACATATTGAAGGTTAAGAGAAGTATTTTAATGTATCCAGGTACCAACCCCACCAATCCGTACGATTTGGGTAGCACTTTGGTTTAGGTTGGATTGAGTTGAGATTTTTCAAATTGCAAGCATTAAGTTGAGTTGTTCAAATGTCTTCAACTCAATCAACTAAATCCATGAGCACCCCTACAACAAGGTAAATGAGGGTGGTGACACTTGCTGGTAAGCATTTGGTAAACAACCTCTTAAATAGCCGAAAAAGTCTCTGCGGTCCTTTACCAAACACTGTCCGGGTCACTTACTTTATCCGGTGAACATGACAATGATCAATAACCTTATCCGGTCAGAAGCATGGTAACAATCGAAGTTCTTACATGGTAAATAAGGGAGTGGATGCTCGGCTAGCACTTACCAAGGGTGAGAGACAACAAGTCCTTTTAATAGCCATAAATTATACCCAACAAGGTAAACGAGGGTGATGACACTTGTCGGTAAGTATTTGATAAACGACCTCTTGATTTACCATTTAATCTACGATGAACGAAAAGGAATACTAACCACAAGGGTGGTGCCTGATTGGTTTGAGCTTGGCTCCAAAGGTCAAAAATATCAGGAGGTTCCAGGTTCAAATCCAAGGAGGAATAAAAATCCTTTTGTGGCCACGGAGGTTCAAATGCGATGACTCCAGGCTCTATGCAAAGCAGGTGATCACCCTATGATTAGTCGTCTCGCATAGCGAGTTGGATATCCAGGTTAATAAAAAAAAAGAATATTATCCACTTGTTTTTATTTTTAAAAATAGTCATTTTGCTTGTACTACTCTAAAAACATACAACATATTTGAATCATTTAATTACAACCCTTTTTGGATTAATTAAATCAAATAAAACGAATTCAATGTATTTTTACTCAACAGTGAGATATATACAAACAATACATATACTTTAAGTGATAGATATATTGTTTTTTGAACATTTTTTGCCGAATATAGTCAACAAACATAGATACGGATATAGTTTATTTATTTTGTTTGTGAATAGTTAGATAATTTAAATTATACTGTAGGTTTACTTATTTTTCAGTTTTAGCCGAGGTAATCTAACATGACCATCTATTAGCATGTTAAGTATTGATTTTTGAACAGGGTCTCCAAAACGTTGGAGCCCAATTTTACTTGCTTCTGGAGCCCAGATTTATATAGTCCAACATGTGAATCCACCTTATTAAAAACCTATACAATTTTACTTCAAATCAAAAGTGCTTATTTAATTTCAAAGTCGCGGAGTGCATACGCCCCTTTAGAGATAGGGGCTACTTTCTTGTGGTAGTCATTGCGAATGAGCAAGTAGGGGGCGATAACTAAAGAGGTAGCGAGACTGTCCGCAATTACAGGAATATGTTGACTTTCTTTCATTTTGGTTAAGGAAAATGAAAGTTATTTCGTTTAGTACGAGATTGCTTCACACCTCGTGGTGCTTACACCTCTCGTTTATCGAAGTTTTGTTCAAAAACCTCGTCCAATAACTAAATCCGTTGATCAAAAATAAAAAAGACTATTTGATATTATGTTCTCTTCTGTTTTTTTAAATGTTGTTTCAATTTGTAATATTTTTAATATGATATAAAATTTTATATTTTATTTTGGTCATTACTCTTTTCCGAAGTTGTACAGTTTTAACACAGGTGTAACGTTGCCTCCATAAAAATCAGAACTGTCGTGTAATCCAGTTGTTTTTATCCATTTATTGAACTTTATATGAAAGATTTATATCATCATTAAAATAAATAATTTAACTTTGTTTAGCTATTACATGGGCGTTTATCACAATGTTGGTGTTGGCTTTCAAAATCATGAAGCCGGCAAAATATAGGGAAACTTGTGTAATATTTCGAAGTTGAAGGGTGTAATTGAAAATTCAATAGCTGGTGTATTTTGCCAACCATGAAGGAATATGGCCACCACGTTTGTATAAATTCTAGAATCCAAAAGAAAAAAAAAGGACAATTTGAATTAATATTTGAATATTCTATTAAACATTAAAAACCTTCATAAATTATATTTTTTAATAATTTATTTTGTTTCAAAACAAGTGTCTATATTTTTATAGGGAAAAGTCTAAAAAAATTCAATAGACTTTAGTGATTGAAATGATTAAGTACATGGACAATCTTTTGAAACAAATAAACTATTAGACATTTTAAAACTTGTTAATAAATCTTTTGACCTTTTAAAACCTGTTAGATATATTCTTATAATCTATAAACTGATTAATATAATCAAATAATGGAAAAAGTCATAGAAAAAATCAAGGGACTTTCTTATTTTAAGCAATTAAGTCCCTAAATATTAAAAAAAAAAATAATAATTACATTGAAAAAAGATTATTAATGAATTTTATTTTAATTAAAA
>NC_037529.1:70423681-70441430 GCF_001531365.2 Cynara cardunculus var. scolymus
TTTAGTTTGTAAAATCACTGATAGAATATATTTTATTTTTTATTAAATAAATTTAATCAGTAATCTTTTTTAAATGTAAGTAGTTTTTTGGTATATTTGTTTTATTTTTAAATCTAAATACTCTTTTGGTTAAAATATTTAGGGATTAAATTGTTCAAAATATGAAAGTCCATTGGTTTTTTTCAGACATTTTCATTATTTTATCACATTAATCAGTTGTATCGGTCATAATAATGTATTTAACTGGTTTTAGAAAGTCCAATGAGTTACTTAACATGTTTTGTAATGTCCAATTATTTATTTGTTCCAAAAAATTGTTCAAAAACTTAATCATTTCAAACACTAAAGTTCATTGAGTTTTTTTAGATTTTTTCCTATTTTAATATGTGGTTGTTTTAAATAAATGTCTAATTTTAAAAATAGATAACTAAATTCTCAAATGGACAGTTAAAATTAATTTATATGGTTTATTGAAACTCTTATATACCTTGTATCTCAAATTTATGAGCATTCTTTACTTTATAAATGCATGTATGGTTTTTATCTGAAACTGCGATAACAATAATAAGCAAATGACTAATAGGAAAAAAAATCACTTGTTACTATTTTTCGTTGTTTCTTTCTCTATTCCTCCAATTAAATTTTGATATATACATAAATACACGAGTCAAGTAACTGTAGAAGATGATGATGTAAATGGTGCATATATAAATTAAATGGTAATGTAAAGAGAAAAGAGAAGATACGATTTAGTTGACAGAAGATAGATTTTTCTTTCTTTCTAAAGCTTGGTTTGATTTAGAACGAAGCCTATCAAACAATAAAACTACTGATAAAGATGTGCAAAAAAAACCCAAATTCGATGGATTGAGTGTAAAATGGATCTCATTCTCGTTATATCATTATCACAAAAATATCTGAGGGGTCATGTTTAAAATTATAGTGACATGTGACCCTTTGTGGTATATATACATATAACAAGATCTAGTAGACATGTTGGGATGAAAAACTGAAGTGTCGTTTGGTTTGCAAGAATAGAATGAATTTGAGAGGGTTTGAATTTCAAATCAATTCCAATTCTATGTTTGGTTTATTGGATTATCTGTATTTGAAATCCTACATACATAGGATTTTAAAATCCTTGCGGCGTGCTCGGGATTTCGTAGGATTGTATGGAACAATGTTTTAAAAAATGTTGACAACATTTGTTTTGTAATAATCGATTAATAAAAATGTAATTCAATTATTTTTATAATCATTTATAATTTGTTTATAAATTATTTAGTAATAATGGAATCCAAATCCTACACACCAATGATTTCAAATCCATTACAATCCAAATTTTCAGTCCTGCAAACCAAACAGACCCTAAACCCTAATAATTGTCAAATTGTTATGAAAGGATTAGAAGATGTATGGTTTTAATTGTGATATGTGATAAATACATGATTGTCTTGTCCTGAAACTTGATTGACGGAAAATTTGTTGATGAATACCTTGAGACTCACATATTCTATCAATATTAAACAAAAACCATATACAATTAAGATCATAAATTTATGACCATCGAGCTTGCAAAGATAACTCATTTTTAAAACCATATACAATTAAAAGTATGCATGTCACCAATTTTTAAGAGTTTGAAAAAAAAAATCTCGGACTTCATCATTTAAAATGAGAAAATTTAATGGTTTTTTCATATAAAAAAATAATCATTCAAAATGAGAAAGTTTAATGGTTTTTTCACTAGAAAAATTAGTTTAAAGACTTAATTTATATTATATTATAAAACATTTGGGTAAAAGTCTTAGAAACCATTTTTAATGCATCAAGTACGGTTTAACGATACATATTACTTACAATCCAAGAACTACAAGTAAATGGCGTACAGTTCAACCTTTTAAAGCTATATGTTTAAATTATTATAACCAACTGATAAACACAATTAAATACATAATAAATATTTTATTTTAAATACAAAAAATATAAAATATAATCAAGATTATGATTAAATTCTAACATAATATTTAATTATTATATATATAAAAAATTATATTATTAATACTAAAATAAAATATTTTTTGTCCATCAGAAACTACATTTAATCTATAAAATTACATATATAAATCCATAAAACCAAAGAGATAAACCCATATAAATACAAGAATAGCGTTTAAAATCAATAACAACACACTTCTACTGATTCTCTTAGCACCAAATCAAGTTACCTTCTGGTCCTGGAGCTTGAAACAGTCGCCATTTGTGCCATCACCAGAAGGCGGTGTAACTGAAAAAACTTGAAGCATTCTCCATTTGTGCCATCACCAGAAGGGCGGTGGAAGCTGTTAACTACGTGGAGCAAGGAGCAGGTGGTTTCGTTCCAATATGATGATGAGGTTTGCACGTACAATTCATCGCGGCAGCAGAATTCATAGCCATCGTTCTTCATTCTTACTCTCAAACGCTTTACGTTGCAACAATCACTCCCCCGCTGATCTTCTACGCCGCGAGGTCCATTACTCTATTTCTTGCTAAGTTGTTAGGGTTCTAATCGTTTTTTTCTTCTCTTTTTTATTGATAAATTCATCGTCGTTGTTGAATCAATTCACCGAATGGGGTTTGGATGGTCAGATGAGTACGGAGACGGAAAGTATTGTTGCTCGGCTCAAGAGTTCTGGTTTATTTCAAACGAAAGGTCTTATTGGAGGGAAATGGACCGATGCGTATGATGGGAGGACTATCGAGGTATTGAACTTCCACAAACTCTCATTACCCGATATAAACCTTGATTCTAATTGAATTATACTTAAATAGCAATATGCATGCTGATATTGGACTTCCGTCTCCATATTCCATGGATTATCTAGCTTCACTGATCGCTCAATTTGAGTTGACTTTAAAGAACTTGAGATGATTTGGTGCTGTCCGCAAAAACAGTAGCTGAACCAGGAAATCTGCAAAAGGGGGCCAAAACTTATAAAACTGATTAGAATTTTTGTTGGTTTTGAGGGGGGATGGATCTTTAATTTTTATAATTTTTTTTCCGATTAACCTGGGATATCCGAAGCGTTATGCAAGCTGATTAATCCCAGGGGGACCACTTGCTTTGCAGATAGGATGGAGTCACTGCATTTGAACCTCCATGGCCACAAAGGGGATTTTTATTCCTCCTTGAATTTGAATCTGAGATCTCCTGGTACTTTTGACCTTTGGAGCCAAGCTCAAACCAATAAGGCACCACCCTTGTGGTTTATAATAAAATTTTAATTAGCCCTCCTAACTTGGTTGATGTGTTTTGGTGGATATGCCCTTGATATGTTGTTGATTTTCCTTTAGGAGCAAAACGTGGGTTATTGTAGCTTAATTCATTCAACATTTGTTGTTGGTTGTGGCAGGTTAACAATCCTGCTAGTGGGGATGTTATAACTTCTGTTGCATGCATGGGTGAGAGGGAAACACAAGATGCAATTTCTTCAGCCTATGAAGCTTTTAGACGTATGGATCTTCAAATTTCTCCCCACCATTATTAGGAAAGTCACCATGATGGGATACGATTAGTTTAATTACATTCTGCTGGCTAAATGTTTGATAACAAATACCGGCTACTTTATGTGTTTGCATGTGAGTTATGTAAATAATATGGTCATGCCTATGTGTGATTTCTATAAAATCTATCTCCAAAGCTGTTTTATTGCCACTTTTTAAGTAAAGTGTTACCTCTATTACCTAAAACTATCAGTTAGTGCTTAATGGGATATATTGGGTTTGTTTGTAATACTATTTCATCTATTTCCAAAATGATGTTCTACATGATAATACTATTTCATCAAAACAATGCAGGCTCTCTTTTGAGCTTTTCACCATGTTATACTGTCTTCGTTTAGTGGTCCCCACGTGTTGCCTCAGCGGTGAGCAAACGAGGCCCCGGGTTTCAAACCAGGGTACCATCACTTCCTGCTGAGTGACAGTGATTTACCTCCCGATGGCCGTGGGGGTGCTCCAGAGGGTGGTGTCTACCCTTCCCTCCTTATCTTTATTTAGTGATAATGCATCCTAAATCCCAGAATTTAACTTTGGTCATCAGACAGGAGAAAGTGTACATAAGGTAACATTTGTACTTTGGCCTGACGTGACCTGTCATAATAATATTACTACATGCTAGACATATAATGGATTAATGTATTCAGAGTTCAGAGTAATTGGACATGGGTTTCCATGTTCACACGTCTTCATACCTCAGTCCGCCAACAGTCCTTCAACATCAGATCCTAAACACAGTACAATAACATATAATGGAACTCTTTGTGCCACTCCTAAACCATATAAATTGAAATGCAACTGAACATTAATCCATCTCTACAAAGAAAATCCAAATAACAAACACTAGTCGCTGGCCACATAACAATGAAGAGTAAGTTGATTGTGAGTCTATGTTCCGCTCGTGAATAGCACATAATTAGACTTCAAATAAGATATGTCAAACATTTCAGCTTAAGGTCTGAACAAAAACCTTCGGCTTTAACTTAGGGAAGCAATTTTAACTAAGTAACTATCATTGAGCATGATATGGATACCAAGAAACCTCAAAATTTTTGCAACACATTTGGGGTCTTCTGGTTCCTTTGGTCTTTGTATTTGTAGTCTTGTTAGTCATTCCTTCAGATGCCCAACACAGGATCCAATAACTTCGAAAGAATTGAACGAGGAGCCGTATGAGATCTTTCATATCTTTCGAGATCTACCCTACAATATGGGGTTCGAATCCTACTGAGAGGTCCACTAGAGGTCAGAAATTGTTGAAGGAACACCAAGATCCCACATGTTTTAGTCAAGCAAGCCTTAGACATGTAAGAACCATTCTATATGGAGTTATGAATTTTGATAAGGAAGGCATATTAGGGAAAGGCGACACTTGATATAGGATTGGGGGAGCGTTTACAACTTTACATAGCAAAAGGTGTCTAATCTTTTAGTAATGGCATTAAGAGGGTGTAATTAGTAAATTGGACCATGTTAAGTCAGTTTCTGTTATAACTTATGGCCTTCTGTATGTTACACATTGGTATGTACTTTTAATACATATCTATAGGTGCAATCTGCATTTGATGTGTGGATGTTGTTTTTGTAGCAATAGGTTTTGGAGATTTGTTTCATGACCATGTTCAGTTAAATGCTTAAACGATCATTTGCTGCGCAGATTGGAGCAAGCTTACTGCTGCTGACAGGAGTGGTCGTCTACGTAATTGGTATTAAATGTTGATATCAAAGTTATTTTGTTTCTTTATGATATAAAGGCTTGGTTACTCTTGTTGCATGCTGTCTGTAAGTTATATTTTGCTTCAGATAGTACATGAGAGATGTCTGATCATTTTGCTCAACATATAATTCAAGGTATAACTTACTGATGGCACATAAAGAAGAGCTTGGACAACTTATAACTTTGGAGCAAGGGAAACCTCTAAAAGAAGCCATTGGGGAGGTATGAGCACCAGACGTTTCAGATAAGGATATTGATGTTTCGAGGGCAAGCATGCATTTCTGGTTCTTAATTTTTGTAGGTCACATATGGGGCTACTTTCATTGAGTTCTTTGCAGAGGAGGCAAAACGTGTTTATGGTGACATAATTCCATCAGCACTGCCTGATCGCCGCCTGTTTGTTCTAAAGCAGGTGATTTTATTTAAGCCAACAATTATGTCGATATAACTACTCTACCTATGATCTGATTTAATCTGGATAGGTTGAAGTTGAGGTAGCTACATAGCATAGCATCTCTCACACATTTGTTGGTCCAGATAATATTCACCATTTGATATGCATTGTCAAAGCAAATAACAGAATTTACATGATGAATTGAGGAAAGGTCACCGTGTGTCTCAAAACTGGTCCATGTGCTTATTGGTGCAGTGACTGTTGATATTTTGAGTGGAATGATTCTTGGATGCCATTTGGCTAGAGTGATATAATGAAACTGTTAGGCCCCAACCCCAACCCCAACCCCAACCCCATTAGGGTTATTAGGACTGTTATCAAATAGGGGATAGAGGGGAGAGTAGGGTATGCAGAAAAATATTGAGTTTATCCTTGGGAGAGTCTAGCCTCTCGAATAGCTAGTTACCTGTCATTTTCTTGTTAATCAAGCATTTGGCTACTGTTTCTTCTACATTGTTCTATTTTAATTGTTTAGTAAAACTGGTTCTTATCAGAAACACCCTTGTGAGTTGATTTCACTGAATCTGGACCTTACTTTGCGAGAGGATCTAGTATGGAGTACTCAACGCTATAATGAAGATGATAAATTGGTTTGGTTTTAAAAATTGCCAAGGGATTTCTAGAATAAGTTAATTATACTTGCAACAAGTTAAGTAAATTATGGGGGTTGAAATGACCGTGTAACACCAGCATATATGGGTAGGATCTGTTACATGCATTACACAATATACATCCAAAGCGACCTGTAAAAACACCTACCTCTTACCTAAGTTATTAATTTACGTTTGTTGTTGCAATTTCAGACCTTTTATGTTTATGTTAAGTGGTTTATCTCCTCAGGTTTCCATTCTAATCCCAATTTCTTACAATCATTAGGAATGGAGTTTAATTCCTGCCTTCCTCGTTTGATCTCTTATCCTTGCCTCTTGTAATTCCATGGTGTGAATTTTCTTCTTGGCAAACCTTCACTTATGCAGATAACAGACAAGGATAAACTCACTTGACTTGGTTTTATGATTTATGCTTTTACATATGACGAACATATACAATTTTATTTGAACGTCATTTTATGTAGCTGAGAGAGAGTTGATATTAATTGAGTTGACTAATTTATGTGCAATGTTATCATGAACATATCAATTTTCTATGCAAGACATTGCAATAGCTGAATCTTGATTCTTCATATTTTGGTCTTTGTGTTCCACTGAACTATCTGTGTTCGTGCATACAACTTTTGAGAATCTGAACTTCTGACTGCTTTCCAGTTTTCCTTGGACTAGTTGTTCTATATGTTCTGTGAGACTTACCTTTACCAACACTTTCTTAAGTACTTCATGTTCCTCAAATTTGCAGCCTGTTGGTGTGGTTGGTGCTGTCACTCCGTGGAATTTCCCCTTGGCAATGATTACTCGGAAGGTAGGATGGTTCCATTGATTAACATGAGAATACTGCATCATTATGATGACCTCTGTAATTGTTGGCTGTAACTCAGAATGAAATCTTGCATATCACTCTTGTATCAGGTTGGCCCTGCTCTTGCCTGTGGCTGTACTGTGGTCATAAAGCCTTCCGAGCTTACACCATTGACTGCCTTAGCAGCAGCTGAGCTTGCCCTTCAATCTGGAATTCCACCAGTATGTCTTATAAACTTACATCAATGATATGTATGCACATATAAAAGTTACGTATTTACATTTATGTCATACAAGCCGGTGAAAGAAGATAATTGAAGTGTGTATTCTTTTGAAAATTGATTCATGGTTTCAGTTCAGACACCTCTATTCAGTCATTTTCCATTGTAGCAGATGTACCCAAAAAGGAACTGGAACAAGGAAAATAGGGGTTCTTTTTTGGTGTGGTTACTTGCAGATTCAACTCAAGCTAGTAGTGACCCCTTGCCCACCATCATCAAGCATTTGACACATACTGTTATTAAATTTAACCAGTTCTCTGTTGTCCTATTTTGTTGAAGTCCAGTCCTATGCAAGTGCTTTAACATTTTGCACTAAAACATTTTTATCATTGGACCAGTTGCTGATATGTCCTTTCCGAGGTAACCATTATGTGACAAGTCAGCCATTTTGAATATTTCTGTTTCAACCCTGATGCTCCTCTTTAATTTGTGTTGGCATTCAAATAATACTAGAAGGGTACTCGTGCAATGCAGCATGATACATCTTGATTTTAGTGTTTTGTTTTATTTTTGTCTCTGTTAATTTTATAACACGGTTTTATGTGGTTTTGCTAAAGCGATAATGTTTTTATGTTTGAATAAAATATAAATTCGAATATCTCATAAAAATTTGAAAAAAATATATCGATATTAGTTTCAAATTAACTATTTAGAAGTTCACGTTTTTTTTTGTAACTTCTTAATTTCAATATTTTTATTATAATTTAATTTAGATTTAATAACATAGTAATTTATTTTCGGTTTAATAATATAATTTTTAATAAAGATGATAATTAAATGTTATGTTAGAACTCAATGATTATCCTAATTATATTTTAGATTTTTTGTATTTAAAATTAGATGTTTATCATGTATTTGGTTATGTTTATCTGCAGTTAGTTACATGAATTAAAAATGGAGTTTTAATAAGTTGTACTTATGATAATTCACTTGTAATCTTGAATTTTAAGTAATATGCATCAATATAAAGTACTTGATGCATAAAAAATGGTTTTTAAGAGTTTTGCCAAATGCTTTATAATATAGTATATAGTATAGATACGGTTTTTTCATCTGCGACGACAACTTTATGTTTTCCATTAAGTTGGTGCAATATATCACTTGCTTGTGGATTTATAATATTTAATGATTATTAGCTCATGATCAGTCAGATGGCTTGTTGTTGTTACTTCATTTTTGTCTTTTCAATCTTCTATCATTTGTAACTAATTTCGAAATTCATTTCTGTTCCCTAAACACCTCAGGGGGTCTTGAATGTGGTCATGGGAGATGCTCCTACTATCGGAACATCTTTAATGGAGAGCCCGCAGGTTTTTACATTTCCTCGGACACAAATCTTTCCCTTGCTTGAATCATTGGATGTTCAAGGATATATTGCAGGCATTCATGATTCCCTGGAATTAATTTAGGTAAGGAAGATAACGTTTACTGGTTCAACAGCTGTTGGAAAGAAATTGATGGCTGGTGCAGCCGAGACTGTAAAAAAGGTAGTTGTAATGAAAATTCATGTTTGCAGTGCCTTCAAACTATGTTGCAGCCTTAATTTTTGTAGACTGTTGATTGTTCTAGGTATCTCTTGAACTTGGTGGGAATGCACCTTGCATAATCTTCGATGATGCAGACCTGGAAGTGGCACTGAAAGGGAGTGTAAGTGAATTTTTGTTCCAATGATACACTTTTAATTCATGATTATGTGTGAGTAGGGTGCAGGACCCCATGTAAAGCTATAAAGATGTGTCAATACCTTCACTTTTTGCCTGCTCATGGTTTGGTATATGCCGGTTTTGTGTCATTTCGGACCAGATGGCTCGAGTGGTTTTCGGGAAAATTATGAACTGTCAACCGACTGGAACCTTGGGGGATTTTTTTGTTTTTATGTAATGCTTCCAGCTTTTGTCCAAACAACCTCATATAACTACTCTTTAAGAATGTTCAACAAAAACTCATACAATGAATTCAAATTTGAATTACCGCAAGTCCCTCAAAATAAAATAGAACACATTGAATATATAGATACGAGTTTGAACAGAATAATTGGTGCGTTATTGTGGTAGATTACCATATTCCTCACTTCCTAAGGGGCTACTAAT
This sequence comes from Cynara cardunculus var. scolymus, assembly GCF_001531365.2. Lineage (NCBI taxonomy): Eukaryota > Viridiplantae > Streptophyta > Magnoliopsida > Asterales > Asteraceae > Cynara > Cynara cardunculus. Next base: position 70,433,176 of record NC_037529.1, read on the forward strand.
AAATTTTTAGAAAAATGGTATAAATAAATATTCAAGTTGTATGCACTTGCTTTAGATTAGGTATTCTAGTGTTGGCGCACGATGACAAACATTGGTCTTTATTCTGAGAAAATAATTAAGTTTATGCCAGTACCTTGTTGTACACTTGTACCTACCATCTATCTATCATAATCCACAATTATTCAACTTCTTTGTGCATGGAGAGATTAATCATCCTCTTGAATAAGTTGTAATACAGACTAATGCTCCAGACTAAAATGATCCATGAAGTTGCAAGATCTTTTTAGTTTGCCACTATAACCACTCTAGCACGATCATCATCATATCGTAAATCCTTATGAACAACCAATGATACATTTTTCTTCACATGACTATCCACGATATGTTATGATTTTTTCACATTAGACAAATCAAGCTGTTTTTATCATATAGAAGTGTTGGACCGATTAACCCAAAATTATGATACCTTGCATAACCTCGTTATATCAACCGCCACTTATTTCCATTATCATTTGATTGTCATTTTAGTGTATTGTTGCCTACTAATTGCTTATTCATTCTGTAATTTCAGTTGGCAACCAAATTCCGTAACAGTGGACAAACATGTGTATGTGCAAATAGAATACTTGTACAAGAAGGTATAATAAGCAAATTTCTGTGTCAAAAACGTGCTTAAAGCTTTCTTGATGCAAATGTTTGGTGCCTTTATCTTTATCTAGACTGTTCATATTGACCCGCTCGTTCTCTTATCTATAGAAGTTCCACAGTAACTAATATATATTTGGCTACCACAATAGGCCCAACTCATATGGATAAAGACTTCTTTGATTTTGGTCAACTACAAGGAGGTTTAGCAATGAGTAGGGATGGTAGTTTGACCCGTATCATTGATCTCTTTGCACCACTCATCGTTTATGCACCACCTCGGTCATTTATTTCTCACTTAACTACTTAAATATTTAATTCAACATGTTGGTTGTTCGTTTAAAATTTATGAATTAGAATATCATACATTAGAAAAATATTTTATTAATTTATTCGAGTTTCTTTATACATCAAACTCCGTAATAGACGTGTTTAAACGAATTCGATAATAATACACTAAATTAAACGTTTTTCTGTCGGGGATGGGCTGGGGATAGGGATAGCAAACCCCGTCCGGTTTCCATCTGAGTCATGATAAGCATCTATTGAAGTTCGGCTTGCCTTCGTTGATCGTGCTTATCCTATGCTGACATCAATTTTAATTTCTCACTCTTGATATATATCTCAAAGACTTCTCAAAGATGATCCAGAAAAAACGTTATTTCATCTTGTTTCTTGAGCAATTGAGGAGTAAAGTTGGTTGCTTCTCTTGCCTTCGGCAAGGTTTATTTTTATGACATCCCTTAGTTTGGGAACGGTGACGTGAAGCTTCCAAACCTTCATAATTGAATAGTAGAGCACATCTAATACATGTAAACGTGACACTTCTTTTTTTTGCTTTCTAACTGTGTTGATGGTGGGTGAAATCTGACAGCAAATGTTCATTGATTACCCATTTCTCTTTATTCCTTAAATGTTATTTTGTACTTTAAATATTTGTGGTTCTTTATGTATGTTCCTTCATCTAGTCTTTCTTTGTTGCATGACGAGACAACTATCATCCCTGTAGGCATATATGAGAAATTCACAAATGCCTTCTCAAAGGCTGTTCAGAACCTTAAAGTTGGCAATGGTTTTGATGAAGGTGTGGCTCTGGTAAGCAGTTATTTGAAATAGTGATGTGTTCAATATGTATTCTGAAAAATCGGTCCATCATCTATGTGGAGGTTTTTGAGACGTCATTGCATACATTTTAAGATGGCGTAACCAATTAGTACTTCAAATAAACCAACTTTATTATGAGGCAATTTTCAGTCGTTCTTTTCCTGACAAGGGAGAGGGAACCATAAGAATTGTAATCGGTGTTCGATATTCTTTTGCAGGGACCACTTATCAATGAGGCTGCTGTACAGAAGGTTAATTTTTTCTTGAATTATTCCAGATTCCGTCCTTGTAGCGCTCTTGTCTTGTTTTTATGTTTCCTGAATCCATTCTAATGGTTTGAACCCTTTCAATGGTACCTTGCAGGTTGAATCATTTTTGCAAGATGCTATTTCAAAGGTTTGATTACCACATAAACTGTTTATAACCTCAGACAATATTATGTCTTCTCTTTTAATTTACTAGTAACTCATAACATGCCAAGAATGGTCCTAAATCCATGCTTCTATCACATGGGTTGGGTTCCGGTGAGAATGAAAGTTATGGTGAGGAGGAGCACATGGGTTGGGTTCCGGTGAGAATGAAAGCTATGGTGAGAAGGGTAAGAAGGGATCTCCACTCAAGAGTTTTAAGAGAGAGGAAAGCAATAAAAAAAGATAGAAAAACAGGTAGAGAAGTCGAAGAAAAAGTAACAAGAAATAATATATCTCGTAGTCATAAATCTTGAAATCTCTTATCTTATTGATTTTATATATCTTGTAGCAGGATTTTATATTGATTTTCCGGAACATGTAAAATATTGTTTTATACAGGGAGCCAAAACTCTTCTCGGTGGTAGGAGGCATAGCCTTGGCATGACTTTTTATGAGCCTACGGTTATCGGTGATGTCAAGAATGAGATGCTCATAGCAAGGTAATCTCAAAGTATTCGAGTAGGCTTTAGTGTTATTGTGGTGGCTATATTTTGCTTAGAAGATTTTAGGTTTAAAAGTGGATTTGACTAGCACTGTAATCTTTATTGCTACAGACAGGAAGTATTTGGACCTGTTGCACCTGTTTTACGGTTTAAAACTGAAGAAGAAGCCATACAGATTGCTAATGACACTAATGCAGGTTTTGTTTTATATCCTTATGCCTGATCTTTTACATTGCTCCTTTATTTATATATTTCAAATACTTCTTCCATGAGCCCAACAACACTAGGCCGTTTATCACAAACTAGTTGGGTGGTCGGAGAATGAAAGCAGAAAATTACAAAAAGCGAACCTAATACGATAAAACCTTAACCCGTAAGAAACAAGCCTTGAAACTGCGTAATCAAGACAAGCCCAACAACACTAGACCTTTTAGTTTTTTTTTGTTAACTCAATAACCTTCAAATGACCCGACTCTGGTGTCAATGATTGTGTAAAATTTTGGAAAACCCACTAGAATGTTAGTTTGTAGAAGTGACTTCCATAGAAGGTCATTTAAGTAAATAGCCCAGTCGTTGTCGAAGCCTAAATTTATTGCTTCTTTACTCGTGCATTTCTGTTGTATAGTTCAATGAAAGGCGATTGTAAAATCCCACATCAGTTGGGGAGGGGAACTAAGGTTGCCTTATAAGGGACGAGAAACCTCCTCTACCAGACTCGTTTTAAAACTATAAGTCCAGGTGTGGTGGACAAAGCGGACAATATCTGGTACAGTTGGCCTGAGATGTTACAAATGGTATCAGAACTGGGAAACGGACTGGTGCCAGCAAGGACATTGGGATCCCAAGGGGGTGGATTGTAAAATCCCACATTGGTTGGGGAGGGGAAGTAAGGTTGCTTTATAAGGGACTGGATACCTCCTCTACTAGACGCGTTTTAAAACCGTGAGTCCAGGTGTGGACAAAGTGGACGATGTTTTGTACAGTTGGCCTGAGATGTTACAGCAATATTATGCAAAATTGCGTTTGAAAAGTTTCCTTTAACTTCATGACCTTCTTAAAGATTTAAGAATGTCTCCGCTTAACAGAAGAATGCCTCAAAATCTTTTAAAAGGTTGTGCATTTAAAAAAAATCCGTCGAAAGGTTATTTTCCTGAATAACCCGTGAAAAAGAACCCCATTGGTTGATGAGAGATCGGAATTGATTAGTTTGTTAAGACACGTATTTCATATACATGTGCAGGATTAGCTGCTTACGTATTCACAAACAGCATTCAACGTTCATGGCGTGTTTCTGAAGCTCTTGAATACGGTATTGTTGGAGTCAACGAAGGATTGGTTTCTACAGAGGTACGTATCTGTCTATCGATCTTTCATCCACAACTACAAACGGGTAAAAGAAGATTGCTATTCAATGGTTTCGTTTTGCTTGTTTGCATCACGTACAGGTGGCTCCGTTCGGAGGTTTTAAGCAGTCTGGTCTAGGACGCGAAGGTTCCAAATATGGATTGGACGAGTATCTTGAAGTAAGTACCAACACACTACTTTTTGTTAGTTCATATAGAGAATCAGGAAAGCCTTCATAAACATAAACTAGTTCACCTGCACATAAATAGTATGAAATAAATTTCCTTTGAATTAAAGCCTTATTGTACAAAGCCGGTGGGGTCACTTTCAGTTTGGTACGTGAGACAGTATAAAGACTTGTCCTACGTTTGACACGACATTAGACTAAGACAGGACTTGAGTAGGACAGAAGACATTTCTTTGTCCTACCAAAATAAGTGAAATAAAAATGAAGCAAATGAGACAAAATTGGTAAATTATTAAACTACTCCTGCCAAATTAAAACCCTAAAACTTTCAAGAATTTTTTCACCGGCCTACTTCACTAGACGCACAAGGCCCAGGTTTTTCTAGACTTGCGTCGAGCTGGGATTTGGGGTTGGGAAAAGGTCCAATTGGGCCTTTTTGGGCTTATCAGGCTGGGCTTTGTCTGCCCAAAAAATTTGGGATTGATTAGGCTTAAAAGGCCTGGCCTTGATTGGGCTTCAGGCTCACTAGGTCCATGCTTTTTCAAGCCAGGCTCGGGCCGAGCTTCGAGCTTGGACTTTTTTGTGCATCTCTATTTCCCTCTTTCAGTCCAGTCATAGTTTGCATACCGAATGCACCCTACTGAAGCACGGGCTCGACTCTACCCTTTGAGGTAGAGGACAAGTTTGCGTACATTTCAGTATTTCATCCAAGGACCCTACTTTCTAAAGAGCAAATTTCAAGTTAAATGGATCATATTAATTTCCGAAATAGAACTATGGCGATACACAAGTGTGACTGTTGGTTATTAACCTTTTGCAGATCAAGTACATTTGTATGGGAAACATGGGCTAATTCGGGTTCTCTACCGAACTTGAAGCTGTTTTTTCACATGATGTAATAAAATTATGAAGAAAAAAGCAACAAAAAATGAAAGGCTTTCGGGAAATGATGGTAACATGGTTTGAGGTTTTTTTTGTTTGTAGAGCGGAGAGTTTGTAATTTATCGTTCTTTCTTTTGGTATGAATTCCATGTTCTTTATCATCTAAAATAAATGGAATCTGGTTTCCTTTTTCTTTGACAAAACATTAGTTCAATAAATAACAGGAGTCATGGTTCATGATGCCATTGCCATCTTTCTAAATTGTTCTACTTCTTTGGGTTAACGTAGGTCTGCATCAAGAAAAGGTGGTCTTTCAACCTATTTTTGCATGTAGAAATGCTTTTGGGGTATACAAGGTGTATATAAACTTTGAGGAGTGCTTTGGAATATAGAAAATATTAGAGATTTTAACCAAAAAACTTAAAATCAACCTAAAAAAAAAAAGGTTTCCAAAATCAACCATAGAACTCAAAAAATCCTTTGGAATTAACCAAAAAACTTGAAAAAAATCCCTCTAGAACGATGAAATTCGGATAAAAACATTTTGGACTTATGTTTAAGACATAGTCTTGTATCTTGTTTAAAGGTTGATAATGTTAGGAAAAATGTATATTCCCCAATCGACCCAAATGGCTTTTTCAAACCACATTAACTTTTCCATATCATCAACCGCAAATTATCCACCTTAAAGGTGGACGTGCTCGACAAAAATCATGGGTCCATTGTTAGTTTTGCATATGTATATTTTCCTTCAGAGACTACCTCCAAACGATAGCATATTGGCACCTAAAGAATCTCCTAATTGGTTACTAGAAACTAGAAATCTTGAATGAGATCCTTTAATTGAAAGAATTCGGTGAAAATGTATGACAAAAGTTTTAGCAACTGGATCATAGGTGATACAAAATACAACCATCAACGATTTGACCTCTTTGAACTCTATGCGTAACTCACAAGGGCCAACAAAGAGAAGATGTTTAAAAACGAGTTATCGTTGGATCAAAATGACGTTAGAGCTTCTTAAGCGATGCTTTCAGATGTGGTTGACGATCGGTGAGATTGGTAGCCATCTCAACTACGTAAGATAACTCTTCGTTAACCAGAGTAAAAACCCGAGATATCTCTTTCACCTGTCCAACAAACCAATCACACCATCAAACCTCAATGTTCCATCTTTATGTACACGAACATCAAAAATAGGTTTTCGAACACACATTCAAACACCTGAACGACAAATTCTAAGACGACGACGACAAGTAGCATGTTTTTTTCAAAATAGGCATATTGAAACGGAAAGAAATGCTAACACGTTATTATGCTAGTTATCGACACATGTGTGTTATTTACGTAATGCATTACCTTGGAAGCATTTCCTATAACCTCACTATGAAGCTTCACCACTTTATTTTCAGCATCATATGATCCTTTCTGCAAAGGATGAGCAACATGAATTAAGCAAAAACCAAACCAAACCAAACCAAACCACCAAGTATATCCAACTCGAAAACAGAAATATAAATAAATAAACCACCCTCAAATGCTCAAGGAGAAGTGCCGTTCCAATCTTTTTGGAGGCCATGCTACTGAACTTACTAACCTGAACTTCGACGAGACCAGTGCTTTGAGCTATGACAACCTCAATGGTTCCATCGGGCTTTGGCCTCCAGTATCCGCTCTCGGCATGCATAGGCTCTCCAGAGTTCAATTTCCAAGTCTTTTGAGAATACGCGATTACAGGCTGATAGAAGCAATTTTTATCGATAAGCAAGTTTAATGGCATCAGTCAGGAAATTAGATCAAGTTTTAAAGAGCTACTCACACAAAATCATATTAAATATAGCATCTATGCCGAATTTAAGTTGAAGAATGATCAAACAGCATCTTTACAACTTGTTTATGGAGATTTGAACAGAGATCGAGAATGCTTGCAATGAATTGGCATTGTTTTCATCTGTTAGAACAGGTTCAAATCTACAAGAATCTAAGAGTAATCGAGCAACTATCAGTATTCAGATCCAGCCAATGAATTTTGATATTACGAGATGATTAAGAGTTTAGACCAAAAGACACATTACTAGGTCAATTCATATCGGATGAACATCAAAATCATTGATATGAAGCCTGATTTGGACAGTAAATCGGAGTAAAAGCTTCGTAATAAGAAAATGGTTACGAAATTTAAGTTTCTTCTTAGAAATGGAACCAATAATCAGAATTCTGGTAACAAACACGATTATCATCGGAATATGTTCAAATCGATACTGTTTAAAACAACGAAAAATTCATGAATTCAGTAAACAATAACAAGCACTTTCTGTTTAAAAATCAATTTACGAACCTTGTTTCCGGGATGAGTGAAGTTGAGTTCTTCACCATAAGTGAAGGAGGATATGGTTGGGAAACCGCCTTCTCCTTGACCTCTCCAAGTTCCGAGCAGATACGCCAGAGGTCCGATTGCCGGATGCACCACTACTACTCCTCCGTCCATCGCTCCTCCGCCTGGTCGGCCGGCACTCTATCTTCTATCTTTCGATTTAAAGCCCGTCCGGCGGATATCCTCAAGAAACAAGGTTTGACTTTTTAATTTTATTTATTTTATGATAGTATTTTTTTTTATCATTTTGTATTTTTAATTATTTTATTAAATATGATTAATTTATTAGCTAGTTTATTTGTTATTTTGTCAAATAAATAAAAGTTGTTTGACAGTTATTGAACGGTTTGATACATAATGATTAAATAGTCAGAATGATTAAAAGCCTCTTATGATATAGTGTAAAATGAAATATAATTATTTGGTAATTATTTACAACAAAATTAGAACATTGAATGGTTAAAGAAGACTTAAGATACAAAATAATTTTAAAAGTTTTAAAACCATTAAAAAACAAATTTCTTTTTTACCAAATAAGATTCGTCTCTTACTAAGGGGGTGTTTGGGAAAGCTTATTTAAGGTGCTTATCAACTTATTTCAGTCCACAACCGCCGATAAGTTATTTTGAGTGTTTGGATGTGAAAAAAAAAAAACTGCTTATACCGGTGCCAAACCGGTAATAAGTTGTTTTTGATAAGTTACTCCATCTTGACTTATTTGACATATTACCCTTTTAACCCTCTCATCGCATCCGTCTCTCCCCTCTCATCGCCGGCAAGTCCTCTGGTTTCTCATCGCCGGCTTC
>NC_037530.1:0-1333 GCF_001531365.2 Cynara cardunculus var. scolymus
AGATAATAATTAAGTATTCTGTTAGAATTTAATGATTATATTAATTATATTTTAGATTTTTTATATTTAAAATGAGATGTTTATTTTGTATTTGATTGTGTTTATCTGCAGTTAGTTACACGAATTCAGATATGGGATGAAATCGGATAGAGATGAACGGATTTAAGAGTTTTAAGAGTTTTAGCCAAATGCTTTATAAGATAGTATATATTAGTTCCAAGAGATAATAAAGTGGTATTTTAAAATTGGATTAAATGCATAAAATAGTAATATACTTTCATAAATTTTCTTATTATAACATATTACTTTTATTTTTCTTTATTACAACAATATACTTTCAAATTATTTTTTACTACAACATCGTACTTTGAAAAATTTATCCATTATAATAACGAGTAATTTGTTACATTTGAAACAAATTACAAGGTTGTAATAAGAAATGTTACATCAGGTATACTGCTATTGTACATGTGGACAACTTACGTGACCAGGGACGTGGTATGAAAACCTGGTATAATGAGTAAACTTAAATAAAAATATTACTCAACGTTATAGTAGGTAAATTTATGAAAGCATAATGTCCTAATAAAAAATAATTTGAAACTACATTATTGTAATAAAAAAAATTAAAAATACAATGTTATAATAAGAAAATTTATAAAAATAGGTTACTATTTTATGCATTTTGCCGTTTAAAAATCCGTCAAACTTCTATAGATTTAACTGCGGTAGTTAGTTGTGACTTTGAACCGTAACGTGTACTTTACTTCTCAAATCTTGTGGAAAACTTTTTGTTTTTTTAGAAACTCTAATGTTACGTTATTAAAAAAAATCTATTATATTTAATAAAAAACATAATTTTATTAAAAAATAAAAATATAATTTATACTTTTAGTGGAATTAAATCCATTTTATACATATATTTTCTAAATCTGACCACAAGATGTTAGCGTATGGACTCAAACCTGGAGTAAATGAGATATTCCATCACATCTCCTAAATACTTAACCATGCCACCACCTTTGTGGTTTGTTTATACATATATTTGTGACTTCACACAAATACAAAAACTCTTCGAACACATTGAATTTTAATATACATTCAAGTGACGATCGAAATGTCATTAAACATATCAATATGATATATATATATATATATATATATATATATATATATATATATATATATATATAGAGGTTGGTTATTATACAACCCTTGACATTTGTGCAACCTATACAACTCAATCTCAACCGTCCATTTCATTTGATGAATATGTGATTTCATAGAAGTTTTGATTATTTCCAAATATAAAGTATTAATCATAATTAATGAA
>NC_037530.1:3448-33056 GCF_001531365.2 Cynara cardunculus var. scolymus
TGAGACCCGTGAGACCACATTTTTACACGTAACCTTCACAGCAAAAACACTGTGAAGGTTTAAAAAAAGTCGAACCTTCACAGCAAAAACAATGTGAAGGTTTAAAAAAAGTCGAACCTTCACAGCAAAAACACTGTGAAGGTTTAAAAAAAGTCGAACCTTCACAGCAAAAACACTGTGAAGGTTTTAAAAAGTCACCTTCACAGCATTTTGCTGTGAAGTTTCAAGTGTAAAATGTTGGTCTCACAGGTCTCACAAAAACAGGCTGGTCTCACATGATCTAAATATATATTGAATTACAAAGTATATCGAGCGACTATCAAACTGCTATTAAAGATACTAAAAACTCAAATCCACCAATGGATGAACAAGAATCTTCAAGATTCTTATACCTTTGGAAACTAGTGCAATCTCCATAGAGGAATTACTACTTAGACATGGGGAAAATACTGTTCTGATTGATTTTTCATTAAATCATATATGAATACAAATGTTTGTATACATTAATTTGTCTATGTAGATTCAAAAGGTTTTGTTTGAAAGGTTATTTGATAGATGGAATGAACATGTTTTTTAATTGAAAGGGCATGTTTGAGAAAAACTTGGCTTTCTGCATGAAGTTCACCTCTTATTGAATAAACCACTTTCTATATCATTAAGTAACTACCAAACAGTCATGTATAGCTGACCAAATAAGCCGTGAAGCACATGTTTTTTAATTGGAAGGGCATATTTGAAAAAAACTTGGCTTTCTGCATTTAGTTCCCCTCTTATTGAATGAATAAACCACTTTTTATATCATTAAGTAACTACCAAACAGTCATGTATAGTTGACCGAATAAGCCGTGGGCCCCATTAAGCTTATTAAGCTGCTAACGTACAAGACCTAGTGACTTACCATCAACCATCATTGAAATATAAAGCACATCGAGTAGCTATTGAATCCATCGAACACATTGAGCTCGTAAATATTTCTTGAAATTTAAAGTACATCTTGTAGATTCTGAACAAATCGAGTGTGTGTGTATATTGAAATAAATAAATGCCATCTTTACGAGCAAAATGCACCAAATAACAACCCAACTTTTCAAAATGCTTCAGTTTCGGACAATCTTGAGACGCGAGTTTATAATATCAACTTCTTAAAGTTGTTTGAACAGTTAATACCAACACAAACAAAAGAGAGATGTAAAAGAGTAGTACATGAGATCTTCCAGCAAGCTTGCAATGGCTGACAATAGCCGAAGTCCCATTCCTTCTGAATGTTACAGCAACAAACGCAGGCTTCTTTCCTGCATCCCACGACATGGCAGGAACAACTATCTCCCGAATCCCATCTGGGTGAGTGTGATCAGAAAACGTCTGCGTGTGTGCACTAAAAACCATCCTGTAGAACACAAAAAACCCTCATTACATCCTAAAAAGAGGCAAAAAGACAGAATCTTTAAGATGGTTGTATATCAAAAACAAAACTCCACCTGGGCCTAAGAGCATGAAAGATATATTCAGTTGCATTTGGTGGAAGAGTTTGCGATAACCCATATGATCCGTCCCTAAATTGACTGAAAAAGATGATTAATTTATGTTAGATATAACATCAGGAACACCCAAAGATCATAATGTACATACTCTGGCTTGTTTGGTTGGTTTGGTTGGTTTTTCGTTAAGTCCTATATGGATAAAGTTGTTTTGTTGCTTAATCCGTCTGTATAGATTGGAAAGGTTTTTTATAGATGGAATGCATGTTTTTTAATCAGAAGTGATAGACTTGGAAAAAAAACTTGGCTTTTTGCATAAAGCTCCTCCCTAGAAGCATACTGATTGAATAAGTTGTGAGTCCCATTAAGCTTATTAAGCTGCCAACAAACAAGCCCAGAGAGACCCATAGATTCCATTCTACCTTCTTTTTGATGGTTCGGCTTTATCCTGCAAGCTCCCAGATCTCCAATTATTTTCTGCTATTTGATGCAAAGGAAAGTGAAGTAACAGTACAGGACCCGATCCAGATGACATTGCGTTTTCTCTCCAGCTAAAGTCATACTGCGGAATCTTGATTCCGGCAGAATCATTTCCGCTTCCCGTTTGCAATTCTATGTGCTCTCTTTCCAAAGCTTTTTCGACACTAAAGCGTAGATCATTGTCCCCACATAGCAATGCAACGGAGTTGAGTGAAAAGAAGTTAACGTTTCCAATATCGAATGCACCACAACCAGCGGAATCCAATCCAGGAAAACTTCTAGTGATCTTATTAACAGATATATCATTCAGCTGACTGCATTCGCCAATGTCCCTATCTCCAGGAACAACATGATAAGGTAGATCAAGAAATGGACCCAATAAGCTGTGGAATTCTTGTAGAACAGATGCCCATTTGCTTCTACTCAGCTCCGATCCTTTAGCAGACACATCTCCTAAGACAATCAGCATATCAGGCTTCAGGAATTCAAATGATTTCTGGTTGAAATATCAATATGTGAGTGAGAGGCATCAGATTATGGAGCTTTAGGCCTTGTTTGTTTCAAAGAAAAAAAACCTCTTATCAGCCTGTCTGAATCGATAAGAAGTTGGGCCAAATTTTCGGAGGCTATTGTGTTTACCGTCATCACTTTACCCGGTAGGAGGTACACCAACTCCTTGTTTGCCTCTTATTATTCTCCAGACCCTCAGCAGCAGACATTTCTCAATCACTCATCTCTCATTGATTAACCTTAAAAGTGTATAAATGTATATAAATTCAACATTATAATGTTTTAAAGGGTAAAATTGAGAATCTATTAGTTTACAAAAACAGTCTTATTGATTTGCTTTTCAGAATTCAGCCCACTTCTTATCGGTCATCAGAACTGAAATAAATCTTCAAACCACCTCTTACAAAAACAAAAAACAAAAAAACTTAATGTCGAATACTTCAAAGGAACAGAATTGCACATTATTAGAAGCATATAATTTGGGAATTTGAAACCACGATCCCAAATTGCTACTCGAATCCAAAATTATGAGAAGGGTAGCCATTTTTTAAGCAGATTGGAATGGAAATCATGGAATGTGATACTGACCCAATGCGATATAATGGTTCACATAGGTTGCTGTGAAGAATCTAATAACAAATGACGTACTCTGAAGAATCTTGAAAAGTAGAAGTCTTTGAAGTGTAGATCCAAGTACCCGGATCGGGATTCATGGCCCGACAAGAGCAAATCGGCGACCATCATAACCTTGAGATCATCTTCCACCTTTCCCTGATGGATTTCTTGATTGCTGACGCCGGGAACAACGTCGCAGGAGGGGGTAGGGACCCAATTTTCATAGAAAATGTGAAGGATAGTGACGAGGAACAGCAGGAGACGTTTCTGAACCATCAGCGGTATGAAGAAAATGAAATCTAGGGTTTTGGATGTCAACCCTTAAATTTGGGTTATCGACTTTCTATTTTTTTTAATTTAAAAAAAATAACTTAAAAATATATTTTTTTCAAAAAAAAAAAACCCCCGTAATTTCACCAATTACTTTAACGAAAATACGTGAGAGACACAAATATTCATGTGGACCCCGTATATATTTTTTGGATTAGGTTATAATTGATGGGACCCATTACAAAACTAATATTGAAAACATTGAAAAAATTAGTCATTCACAACCAGAATCATCTTACGTCCTCCAACTGATAACCATTTTTTCATGGGTTAAAATTAGTGAAAGAGGAGGAGATTCACGATTCATTTTAGGAAACTAGATGGATGCTATACCGAAATAGAGATCGACTCGGTCAACACTCGACTTGACATATTAACGAGTCGAGCTACCCAATATCTGACTCAAAAAGCTCGTGAGGTACTCGAATTTTTATATATAATATAATAAAAATGTCTTACATTTTTAAATATTTGAACAATATTGTGCATTTTTAACTATAAAAACTAATAAATAATTTGTTTCCTCAAAAGCATAACTAAAAAAACAAAAAATTATATAAGTATCGGTGAAGTTGTCTTACATTTAAAGAGATATAACAAAATAAAGATGAAGAGTTGTCATAAAAAGAAAGGGTGATGAATAAAGCTTGTAACTTTGTATTTTTGATGATTAAGTTTTTAAAATTTAAGAGAACATCTTTAAGTTTTATGATTTATAAGAGAACACCTTAAAATTTCATAAATTTCGATGGATGAGCTTGTCTCGAGTTCAGCTTTATTCAAGTTCGAGTTCAATTTGATTCGAGTTTGAGTTCGAACTTGATTCGAGTTTCAAACGAGTTCGAGTTTAAAAAATTGCAATCGAGTTTAGTTTTTAACTACTCGTGAGTTTTCAAGTCGAGTTCAAGCTTAAGACATGCCTATTAAATTCGAGTTGAATATATTGATACTCGAACTCGACTCAAATCATTTACACTCCTAGTTTCTATTAACAATTTTTCTAGATTTTTATAGTGTTCACATGGATTTTCATCCTTCCTGCTTTAATGAAAATTTTGGAGAAATTGATGATTTTTTTTTGAAAAAAAAAAAAGTATTTTTGTAGTTAAAAGAAAGGGGTTAGTTAAAGTTGGCATCATAATTCATGAACATAACCGCATAGGCATAGGCCATTGCCCTATTTTAAAGTTTAAACAAACCGCTACTACGTCGTTTCGGAATTTATATTCTCGATTTCTTGAATTGAAATTAAAGCATGGATTTTTTCTGATTGCTTTTTTCCCCAAATAGTGTCTCCCATAGGAATCTTTAGATTGCCCTTTCCATAACCATCTTTATGCATGATTCCGCTCACCCTTTTGAAAACACACAGTAACCCCTCGTAATTCAGCTCATGCAACTGGTAAAGAAAGGAATTACTTATCAGAAAGGCCACCCGTTTCATGCGAAAAAGCAAAGCCAATTAAAACCCTTTTCATCGAAGCAACCTTCGCTTTCATGGCGGATACATATATATATATATCCAAGACTCCATTCTTGATTCTTTAACACAAGACAACCCACAGACATCTAATATGCTTACGATATCAACCTGCAAGCTCGCCATTTTCATCTTTCTTGTGTCTTTCTTCTCATGTTCATCCGCTTCTGTATTCACCATAACGAATAACTGTCCTTTCACGATATGGCCAGCCACCCTTTCTGGTTCAGGAACCACTCCACTTCCGACCACCGGGTTTCAATTGAATTCAGGTCAAAGTGTGCAGATTCCCACCACCCCGGCGTGGTCTGGAAGAGTGTGGGCAAGAACGGGTTGTTCCTTTGATGCTTCTGGTGTTGGAAAATGCGAAACTGCAGATTGTGGAGGGAAGATGGAGTGTGGAGGGATGGGTGCAACCCCGCCTGCATCGCTCTTCGAGATAACGATCGGAGGGTACAACAATATGGATTATTACGATGTTAGTTTTGTGGATGGTTACAATCTCCCGATCATTGTTGTCCCGCGCTCATCTTCCGGTGGTTGTAATGCCACCGGATGTGCTTCAGATATCAACATGGGTGAGTCTTCGTTTCTTGATTCTTGAATCTTTATGTATTTTCTTGACTCAAATGATTTAGATAACAGAGAAACCATGTGAATTGGGGTCTACAGGCTGCCCAAAAGAGCTTCAGGTGGTGGGAGGGGATGGTGGTGGAGGTGGCCGTGGCGGCGGGGGCGTGATCGCCTGCAATAGTGCTTGTGGTGCATTCGGGATTGACCAGTACTGTTGCAGCGGGCAATACGCGAATCCAAACACATGCCGGCCATCTTACTACTCTAGCATCTTTAAGAGAGCTTGTCCACGAGCTTATAGCTACGCATTTGATGATGGCACTAGCACGTTTACCTGCAACGCTTACGAATACGCCATCATCTTCTGCCCCAATGCCAACAACAACGGGTAATTAACTTCTTTCATCTATCCCAGATAAAATCTCTCCAAGAGTTACTTTTATCGGTTTCCAGATAAAATCTTTTCAAGACCACTAAAGATTTACTTGACTGTTTTGCAAGACCATTATCTAAGTCTCAGTGTTTTTTGATTTGAAATGCAGGATGGAACCAACAACTGGTCTTGGGCCAGGACCAGAACCGGGGGCGGGAGTTGGGGCGGGGGCATTGGTCGCCCCGCATATAAAAGATGGCAAGATAAGAGGGTCTACGCAGACAAATACATCTTCAAACGCCAATTTACCGGTTTCTATACCAATATGTCTCATTGTACTTTCATTTCTTTCAACGTACCTTGTACATATATAACCTTTATTGGTCGGTTCCGCCCAATAATCAACACCCAAGAGACCCAAATCAATAAAATACTTGCATGCATATATAGATATGTTAATACTCACATTCAATTTTTTCTAATAGATGAATTTATTATATATGTCAATAATAACGTCCTAAAACAGATCAAATTTATATTTAGAAACGTGGTGTTTCTTTTTTAAATCTTACATCAACATATAATGCTATTTTTCCAATTTCGACATAAGATTGTTAGGTTTTTGTTGGAGATAGAAAATAAAGACACAAACTTGGAAATCATAACAAACTTGTCTATACTTAAAATCAACAAAAACCTCAAAATTTTGGAAAAACAGAACATGGGTATTAGAGGACCCGTCTATTATTGATCTGCTATTCTCCCATCGCAAACCCAATCCATCTGAAAGGACCAAACCCACCTTCTCCTCATCTTTACAATCACAGAAACAACATAAAAGCTTCAAGCTTTTTGTCTTTTTGATAGCAACAACAATGGTGGAAGGAAAGCAAGAAGTGTTAGTAGTTCATGCACCAAAAGATTTGATGCAAAATCCAATCACGCAGTTGCAAACCAAGTTTAAAGAATTAGAGAATGGGTTCAAGGGCTGGCTTGCCCAACAATCTTTACCGGTTGAGGCCGCCGTTGTCACCATCACTGGGGCAGCTCAGGGTGCGGCCATCGGTGGTTTCATGGGTACACTCACCAACGATGTCGCCACCTCTTTTCCAGCTGCACCACCTCCTGGCGCCTCCCTGAATCCACAGACTATGGCGTCCTTCCAGCAAGCTCAGGTTCGTATCTCGATTTGGTTCATTTTTTCTTGGGGTTTAGGGTTTTGGGAATTTGATAAAAGATTTCAAGACATTTTTTTTTTTTTTTTATGATTATTAGAATCGTCTTTGTGTATATATAAACGTTGATCTTTTTGTGGATGGATAGTGAGATTATGGATTGGGGTCTGTTAGAATGGAGATTGTTGGAATGGATTGATATTTGAGTTGGGAAGAATCACAGTTTGATAGTTAGGTCTGAGATTAATAGCCTTATTAAGAATTCAAAATTCAACTATGTTGTTTGGTTGGTTTTCCATACGGTTTGTTAGCAGCTTAATAGGCTTAAGGAGACTCACAACTTATTCCGTTAGCTATAGACTGTTTGGTAGTGGCTCAGCGATATACAAAGTGGATTATTCGGTGAGCTTTTAGGGGGAGCTTTATGCAGAAAGCCAAGTTTTTTTTTTCAAATCGGCCCCTCCCTATTTAAAAACACTCTCCTTCCGTCTATGAAAACCCCACCCAAACAAAAACCTTCCCAATATATACAGACAGACTTTATCCATTAAGGACTTGATTGAAAACCAACCAAGTATGGATAAGGTTGTCCTCGTGGGTTGATTTGTCTATATAGATTGAGAAGATTTTTGTTTGGGACGGGTTTTCCATAGATGAAAGGAGCATGTCTTTTAATTGGGATGGACATGTTTCAAACAAACTTGGCTTTCTTGCATAAAGCTTCCCCTTAGAAGCTTACGAAATAAATCACTTTCTATATCAAGCCACTACCAAACAATCGAGTATAGGTGACTGAATAAGCTGTTAGTCCCATTAAGCTCATTAAGTTGCTAACAAACAGACCCTGAACTCTGAAATAATGTTATTGGAAGTTGGAACTAACACTTCTCACGGGTATGTGTTCTTAAACTGAGTGTTTTTTTACAGGCTCTTTCAGGAGGGCCCTTCATACAGGCCCGTAATTTTGCTGTTATGACGGGCGTGAATGCAGGCATATCGTGTGTCATGAAAAGATTAAGAGGCAAGGAAGATGTCCAATCAAGGTAAGCTAATACGGAAGTATTAGAAGATCTCAAAAGGGTCTCTAGCCTACCGAATACGGGCCTTTGACCTTCCTGGAGGTCAAGGCACCAAAGATGAGGAGTGTGTGAATTATTTTTGTTTTGCTGTAATTGTTATTTACGTATGATTGCAGTATGGTAGCAGCTTTCGGTTCGGGGGTCATGTTTTCTTTGGTTAGCGGCATGGGGGGGCCTAATCAGGCTGCAAATGTAATCACGTCTGGCGTTTTCTTTGCACTCCTTCAAGGTGGACTCTTTAAGGTGAGCATATCCATGTGTAAGGTGTCTTTGTGAGCTTTGCTAGGGTAGAGGGCTGTTTGGTTGTTTTTTCATTAAGTCCTATGTGGATTAATATGTCTGTATAGATTGAGAAGATTTTTGTTTGGGAGGGTTTTTTCATAGATGGAAGGAACGTGTTCTTTAATTGGAGGTGACAGGTTTGGAAAAAAAACATGGCTTTCTGCATAAAGCTCCATCCTGACAGCTTAGTGAATAAGCCACCTTCAATATCATTAAGTCACTACCAAATAGTCATGTATAGCTGACTGAATAAGCTGTGTCTCATTAAGCTGCTAACAAATGGACTGTTTATTATGGATTGGTTCCTCAAGATGGACAGTGGAAAGGTCTGCCTACATCTTACCATCTCTAGACCCTGCTCTGCGTGGGATTTACTTGGTTCTTTTGGTTTGGTTTAAACCTACAAGTGTTATAAGATGATATAGCATGGGATGGAGCTCATTCCATGGACGGGTTATTTAGCAGAATAACATTCTAACAAAAAAATTAAATGCACGACCTCCTGACAGATTTAAGAACGTCTTTGCCTAACAAAAGAATGTCACTTCCTAAATGCCTCAAAATCTGTCAGAAGGTCATGTATTCTAATATATAAATAATATTTGATCGATGCAGTACTTGAAGTTGGTGTTAACTAGAATAATCGTGCAGGTAGGGGAGAAATTCTCAAAACCCCCGGTGGAAGACGTGTTGTACAATAAAACAAGATTCATGTTGTCTAGTCTTGGTCTTGAAAACTACGAAAAGAACTTCAAAAAGGGACTGCTAAGCGATAACACTTTGCCGCTTCTTACTGACAGGTAAGTTTTAACGAAAATCTTGCATTACTAATTATTCTGACTGACCGTTTTCTTGATCACATGAATCAGTGCTCTACGAGACGTAAGTATCCCTCCTGGACCACGACTCATCATTCTTGATCACGTTCAAAGGTATTAAAGATTCTTTTTAGTGCTCACCTGACCTCGACTAATCCCATGGGGCCTTGAAGTTAACGGTAGCCAAACCCTCTAATGGTCCTAAAGGGACTTGAACCAATGACCTCTGGGGAGCAATCTCGAGTTCTTATTTACCAAGAATTCCCA
The DNA here is from genome assembly GCF_001531365.2 of Cynara cardunculus var. scolymus. Lineage (NCBI taxonomy): Eukaryota > Viridiplantae > Streptophyta > Magnoliopsida > Asterales > Asteraceae > Cynara > Cynara cardunculus. The sequence continues at coordinate 12,909 of NC_037530.1, forward strand.
TTATATATATATATATATATATATATAAAATGAATTAGTTTGAGATTGAGGTGGGATTTGATTATGCAGGAACAAGGAGGTGAAGAAAGGTGGTAGGTGGACATAGGATTTATTCAAATGTAGGATTATTATGCACAAGAAGAAGAAGAAGAAGATGATGATGATGATAATAAGAGGCTGGTTTTGGTAGCAAATTCATTTTTATGCAATAAAATATGGCCCCCCTTTGGATTCCTAGGGGGCGGGTTTTGTGTAGGACTGGTCGTCGTTGACGGTAATCAATCCTTTTGCTAAAAGATATGGTCCTTTTGAAGATATGGATGGGAATAATCTGTTAAATTATCCAATAATTGCAATTGAATTCCAGTATGTGTTCATTTCCTATTGTATTCTTTCAAAGAGGTTCTAAAACTTGCATTCAATTCTAGTTGTCTTTATTGGAAAGATATAGACAAACCTGTTTCTTTAAGAGTGTGTGTGTTTGGTATGTAGGACAAGATGGTATAAAATCTTTGGATGTTTCAGGGGCTGTTTGGTTGGTTTTTTATTACGTCATGTATGAATAAAGTTGTCTTGTAGATTAATCTGTTTGTATAAATTGAGAAGACTTTTGTTTGAGAGGGTTTTTCCATAGATGGAAGGACATGTTTACTTGGCTTTCTGCATAAAACTCTCCTCTAGAACCTTAATGAATAAGCCACTTTCTATATGATTAAGCCACTACCAAACAGTCATGCTGACGGAATAAGCTGAGTCCCGTTAAGCTACTAACAAATTAGTTCACTTGTTTCTTCCCCAGCTCTAAAACTGCACTTCTTGATGTGAAACTTATATGAAAACTCTCTACACATCTGAACACAAATGATATCAAAGTTTTGACTTAAAAGAAGCACTTACATATAATAAACTTGTTAAAGTGACAATAGTTGCTTCACCTTCTATGATATATATATATATATATATATATATATATATATATATCTTCTGTCTCTATATCTAACTTCTACTTCATGCTCTGAATCCTGTAGAATCTTGAATAAATTCCTTCAGATGCTGCTACAAGTGCTGAATGTGTACCAATTTCTACTACCTTACCTTTCTCCATCACAACTATCTTATCAGAATGTACTACTGTAGAAAGCCTATGCGCAACTGTAATCTGTGTCGATTGACTGATTCCATTCCGGTTGATCGATTCCATCGCACTCACCACAGCTCTTTCCGACTCTGCATCAAGTGCACTTGTTGCCTCATCCAACAGCATGATCGCCGGATTCTTTAACAGGGTCCTTGCAATCGCGATTCTCTGCTTTTGCCCCCCGGAAAGTTGGCATCCCTTTTCGCCAACCACAGTCTCATACCCATCTGGCAAATTGCTTACAAACTCGTGAATGTTTGCTTCTCTCGAGACTTCTATAACTTCGCTTTCCGATGATCCTTCTGTTCCGTAACAGATGTTGTCTCTAATCGAGCAACTGAACAGTAATGGTTCTTGTTGAACCAACCCGATCTGTCTCCTTAGATTTCTCAGATTGTATCGTGTTATATCTCTTCCATCGATCAATATCAGTCCTCCTAGCGGAAGATAGAATCGTAGTAAAAGGGCTAAAACCGAAGACTTTCCTGCTCCACTGGGTCCCACTAGAGCCACCTTCGATCCAGCTTCAATCCGCAAGGTGAAATTGTCAAGAATCGTTACTTCTGGTCTTGATGGATAAGTAAAGTTGACATTTCGAAACTCGATTTCTCCTTTTATCCTTTCAGAAGGTGGGTTCTCGGGTTCGTCAGGTTCAATCTCGGTTTGTCGGTCGAGAGCTTGAAATACAGGAGTTAATACGTTAATGGCAGATATTACGGTTGGGATTAGAGTCCATAGCTCGGTGATTGACGGTACTGTAAGCGAGAAAATCTGGTATGATCTTATCCCGTCTTCGAAACTCGCTTGCTTTTTTTCAACCAAAACGGTCGAATACCATAAAGCAACGGCATGAGCAATGTTCCATAGGCAAAGGGACACACCTTGAATGAAGCCATAATGGACACTTTGCTTTCGACTCTTTCTTAGCGGTCCATCTAGAGACAATTTAGCTCTTTCGAGTATGTGTTCTTCGTGACAGAAAGAAGCAACGGTTTTTATGTTTGTTGCGGATTCGGAAGCAAGGGAAACGAGTTCTGAATGTGCTGCAGCCGTGTCGCCTGAAAACCCTTTGGCGGATTTAGCTTGAATAAGACCGCCTATGAAGTGACAAGGCATCACCGCCCAAGCTACCAAACCCATTCTCCAGTTAACGATCATGCTAACGATGGTTGCTATCAAGATCGACGAAATGCATTGCACGATGACAGCCATACGATCGGATATTATGGTCTTGACTGTGGAAGTCTCGTTTATGATTCGTGAAGTAAGGGAACCGACACTGTTTTCAGGCTTGTCGAACCATGCTAATTCGTTGCGGAGTACAGCTGTAAGATACAAGATAAACGATTTCATATACGTTTTTATCGTGCACTATAACAAAATTGGTTTTATACGACGCTTAAGGGCTGTTTGGTTGGTTTTCCATTAAGTCCTATATGGATAAAGATGTTTGTGTGATTATTTTGTCTGTGTTGATTAGGAAGATTTTTGTTTGAAAGAGCTTTTTCATAGATGGAAGGAGCGTGTTTCAATTGAGGGGCATGTTTGAAAAAAACTTGGCTTTATACATTATTAAGTCACTACCAAACATTCATGTATAGTTAACCGAATAAGTTGCGAATCTCATTAAGCTGCTAACAAAGAAGCCCTTAGAATGTTTAAGTGTCCTAATACAGTACTTTATAGAACATAAGTTTATAGGACCAAACTTTCAAGGGTTCTATCTAAATACGTTACAATAGGTTTATAGGACACTTTTAGGCGTTTTAACAAGCTTTTTAGGACTCTTTTAAATTAAAGTGTCCTATTAGCTATTTTTACGGTACTCTTCTGAGAAGTATCCTATAAACCCATCTTTTTATAGGGCACTTGTATCTATGAGACACTTTTTCAATTATTGTCGTATAAAATGGTTAACAGGACACTTATTTTTTAAAGCATTCTAAAAAGAACTTGTTAAAACGTCTTATAAACCTATTGTAACAGTTTTAGATATGACGCTTTTTGATTTAGGACACATAACAGTAAGAATGCAGTACCTGAATACAAAGCTTGTCGAAGGTTTGTCATTGCCTTCTCTCCGATTACTCCATAAAAGTAGTGCTGCAAAGTGTGGCTGAAGAGTGAAAGCAAACCGATAGCCGAGAAGAGCAGTGAATACCAACCGACTTTCTCTTTAGCGCCATGCTTATAATATGCAACTCCTATTGTTATGATAAAGAAGCCAAAAACGGGTTTTGAGATGCCGGAAAATGCAGCAGCACAAGATCCAACACCGATCTTTACAAACTCCCGGTTGTTCAACCCAAACCAGATTCTGAAAAAGACATCTTTTTTTACACTTCCATCATGTTGGTCTTCTTGCTTGGGAGCATCTTTGAGGATTTTGTTAGATTCTATATGCTTATCAACTGGTTCTACCTGTTCAACAACCTGTTGATCGACTCTTTCGGTCTCTTTAGTGGGATGTACAGAGCTGTGAAATAACATATTGTTAGACCAAAGTTTACACTCATGTTGGATCACAGAAAGCTACCTAAGAACTTATTTGTTACCACACAACTTATTCGGTCAGCTATATATGATTGTTTGGTAGTGGCTTAATGATATAGAAAGTGGCTTATTCAGTAAGCTTTTTGGGGAAGCTTCATGAAGAAAAAAGCCAAGTTTTTTTTCTTCCAAACACGCCTCTCCAATTAAAAGAACATGTTTATTCCATCTATGAAAAAAACTCTTCCAAACAAAGACATTTTCAATCTGTACAAACAGATTAATACAAACAGACATCTATTCAGAAGATGGAACATTAGCTCATACGAACCTCGATTCACCTTCTGCGCTGATGTTCTGCATGCTAAATAAGCTGCTGTAAAACTCACTGGTTTGTAGCAAGCTACTGTGTGTTCCTGTCTCCGTGACTTGCCCATTTTGTACGACTACAATCATATCTGCATTCACAATGGTCGACATCCTATGTGCAATTAAGATGACTGTTCTCCCTTTCATTGCACTCTCGAGTGCATCTTGAACCAACTTCTCAGACGCGGAATCAAGTGCACTCGTTGCCTCATCGAGCAAAAGAATTGGAGGATTTTTCAATATGGCTCTTGCAATAGCAATTCTTTGTTTCTGTCCGCCCGATAATTGTACACCCCTTTGTCCTACCTTTATATCATCAAAAAGATTTATTTAGATCAACCTAGCAAATTTCCCTTTTTCTGGAAAGGTGTTCCAGGCTATGCCTAGACTAATTCCCGGAAATTGTGACCGGAAGAAACTCAGTGGTCACAATTGTTGTGTAGGCCTGGAATTGAATCCCGGGCAGATGGGATATTCCACCACATCCCCCGGGCTTCAACCATTATGCCACGAGGCCCATGACCCTTGTGGTTTAGTAAATTTCCCTTGATGGGTTGATAATGTAATGCAACTTACATCCGTTAAGTACTGATTCGGGAGTTGGGATATGAAAGCGTGTGCATTTGCCATAGTTGCTGCAATCTGGATCTGTTCGTCATCTGCATCTTTCTTTCCTACCTTCATGTTGTCCTTGATCGTGCCCGCAAAGAGCGCCGGTTCTTGTGAAACTGCTCCTATATTTTCTCTTAGAAACTTTAAATCAAGATCCTTGACATTGTGGTTGTCGACAAGGACCTCACCTGGCCATCACCAAACCATATCAGTTATTGTTCAGTATAAAGGCTTATTCAAGTGCACAAAAAATGGCGCGGAGGTGGATCCAAACCTTTTTCAGGATCATAGAACCTTGGCACGAGAGAGATGATGGTGCTTTTCCCACACCCGCTACTACCTACTAGAGCCACAACCTTTCCTGCTGGGATGGATAACGAGAATCCCTGAAGGATCAGTTTCTCTTGGCGTGACGGGTAAGCAAAATGGACGCCACGAATCTCGATGTTCCCGTTAATCTTTTCAAGAATCGCCCCTTTTGAATCATAACTTATAAGAGATTTCCTCTCAATCACCTCAAACACTTCTTTTCCTGCAGCTCTTGCTTGATTGAAGATTTGCATGTCCGGTGCTGCATACGTGATTGATCTGGTGGAGGACAGAAAAATGAAAAATTTGAGAAACACCCTCTAACCATTCATCTGAACCATATGTCATACAAGTAATTGAAACTCTTGGTTTTTTATGCACATATAATACTAGACAATTTCTTCAGAAATTATGTTGTATACACCTGTGCCGTGCATGCCATCAAGATAAACGGTTACTAGAGTCTTACTCAGTTCTTCATTTTTTTTACGGTTTTCCGCTGAACCTGACCCTATGTGTGAATGTAGTAAATGGTATACTTTGATTCTTACATGGCTCCAAAGAGGATGCTCATGACTGCAGCGATAACATCCCCTCCTTGAGCTCTTTTGGCTACAACAACAAGAGCTCCAATCCAAACAATCAGAGCCCAAGAACAAAACGTCACTGTTTGGAATACGCCCGTTCCAACTCCTTTGATTAACGCTTCTCCCTTGCTAATGATTAACTGTCTCTGCATGCAATCTGAGAAAGATTTTATCGCGGAGCTTTCTCCAACAAAAGCGAACACGGTTCTGATCTGAGAAATTGTCTGCAAGAAATCAAAGTGGAATTTGAGAACACTTTCCAGAATAGAATTCATTTGTGAATGGAACGCTTAAGCTAAGCGTTTTACCTGTTCGACCATTACTGTGGCTTCTGCCAAGTAAGCTGTTTTCGTGGCTGATATAGAGTTCATTTTCTTCGTATAAGTGGCTCCAATCATGAGAATCATAGGAACAACAAACAAGGTGAGCAGCGACACCTCCCAGCATGATATAAAAGCTATTACAACCCCGGTAAAGAAGGTTGCGAAGCATGATATGAAATGTCCCAACTGTAAAGGGAGAGAATTTCATTAAGTGGTCATAGCCATTGATCGTATATACATTCAAGCCACATGTTTTCACATGGAAACACTCTAGTAACCATTCATCGGTACAGTGTTGTACATAGACAGACCGTTACCTTCTCGCCAATAGCGTCTTGGATGATACCCATATGATTACTAATTCCCGTGATGATTTTTCCGTTTGTCAATTCCGTGTCAAAAGCGCCGATCTCTTGTTTAAGAACTGCTTTCAGATATGCGAGTCTTAACCGTGCAACTTGTCTCTCACTTGCATACATCCACCCACCAACTTCTGCATATGCCAAAGCAAACATGTGTAAGCAATTTCATTGTCAATCTTCAGATTATAATCTGTGCTTTTCTAAATAATCATCAGAAAACAGTTTTACCTATAATTCCAGCAGGAAATGTAGCAAAGGCCATGTACCATACAAACGGTATAACCTGAGTGGAAATAGAAACCAAAATAGACTGTTTTATAGGACTAAACAGGTGTGCATCATATATAAAGGTGTTATAAACTTAAGTCCTATAAAGCAGTATAGTATAGTAGGACATTTAGACATATTTAGCGTCCTATAAAGCCAATTTTGTTGTAGTATAGATGTGTATAGTAGTCTTACCTTCTTGAGGGCTTTCACCATACCAATATCATCATTTATATTATTACCGAATGCATCTATGGCTTTCCCGAGTAGCAGATAACCAAGTGGCTGGGCAAGACCATGTATAATAGAACCCAAAGATGCAAGAGCCATTAGAGTGTAATCCAGTCCATCGGCATAGCTTAAAAGCTTGCTGAACGGCAATGGCTGATCATTCAGAATCTGTTTTTCGTCATCTGTAACTTTCCTCATTGTGCATGAAACCAAACTGTTGACATTTGCTTTTCTTTTATATTGATTTACATACAAGAATCAACAAAGGATCATGAGTGCATATTTTTGCTGGCATTGTAAAATAAGAAAATAGATGACAGATAGCGGTTGTTTTTTATGCTTGTTTTCGATGCTGACGGGTTTTTATAGTTTTAAATGTTGATATAACGAAGAACAATGCTATTGTCTTATTCATACGTTTGCCGTCTTCTTGCAGCATATTCTTTTCGAGTGTAAGCTAATATGCCATGCCTGGTCTCCTTCCAAAAGGGAACAGATTCGTACGGGTTTCCTCTTACTTTTAAGGTATCATACTCGGTCTTTCGGATTTGGATTCTCTAAAACCTTCGGCAAAACTATACCTTAAATCTATAAGAAATTACTTTCTTGTTCACTTGTATCCCTTAACATGATCTCTTTATAGTGTTAGATATATCGGGTTGTTTGCTTTCATTTTAGGACCTTAGTTTTATAGGAAATTGATTGAAATAGCCAATCCCATCAACCAAATTCACTTTTTAGCCATTTTTTAGAGCCTCTTCCCAAAATAACGGTCTTTACGCAGATATTTTATGCATTTGCGTAAAGATTGATTACCGGAAGAAAAAAGAATCAATCTTTACGCAAAAAATTGAATCTTTTTTTCTTTTCTTCCTCTAATATGAAGATCGAGCTTACGGCTTTACGCAAATGCGCAAGACATTTGCGTGAACTCCAAATAATTTTCTCTCTTGAATATTTTTGTGATAATTTTGTTTCTTGGCATTTACATTTATTTTATATCATTAAAAAACTTGGAATAACAAGATATTTTATTCTAACTTTGTCATCATCGAAAGATCTTTTTGAATCTTAAACCTTGCTGTATTAATAATAAAATATTTCGCCATAAATGTAATCATCGCCCCTACGTTTGAATCTCCATATAGCCATGCATTTTAATTGGTGCCCCCATGGTTGTTGTTATGGTAGCTTAATCATATATATATATATATAGAGGGGCTTATTCAGTACGCCTTTGAAATGGAGTTTTATGCAGAAAGCAGTTTTTTCCAAACCTACCTTTCATCTATGAAAAAACCCTTATAAACAAAAACCTTCCAAGTTTATACAAACAGATTATTTCAGAATCAAATTCAATAGGATCAAAGTTTAGAGAAACAACTAAAAAATCCATTGGTGTTAATAGCAGCTTTGTTAGTGCAATTCGTGTATACGGCCTCTGCTGTTGGTATCTATCTTGTACCAGCATTGCAACAACCCCTTGCATAATTGCCCGTTTCGGAAACAACCGTATACCTTTCTGCAAACAGGTTGATTACCAAAAAAGATGACGACATTTGCAACGTAAAATTTACATCAAATACACTTCATATTAACCTGCTTCTGGTTCTGGGCACAGTCGGGTTGCTGTTCTATGATTTCTAGTGAGACTGATGAGTTGAGTGGCATAGTCATAGATGGTAAATCCACCTAAAGCATACACGAAGGCAAATTATCAGCTTATGAAATGTGTAAAACGATATATATGCAATGGAAAATCTTAAATATGAACAGAAGAAAATCTCATGACATCACCATGGACGACCATCGCTTCCATTAACCCTCCGTATATTTTATCTGAAAGACAACCCTGCATAGAGAAAGAGCAGCCACGCCTGCAAATGACATGTTAATGGAAAATGATAAGGTGGAGGGATGAATAGATGAAGACGTTACCTGATAAAGCTGCACAGGGAAGGCCGAAAAACATCCACGACACGACGGTAGTAGTATTGATGGGAAAGAAAGAAACAGAGATGCAGTTGTATCCTGCAAATAAAGATGATTGCAAATGGTCATAACTCATGCAATACAAATAGAAAAAGGCAAAACAATGATCATCAACCATGTATGAAGATTGAACATAGACACAAGATTACTAGAATTATAAATCGGCTACAATCGACAAAACTCAACAAAATACTCTATACTAAGTAATCCAGATTACAACATTTATTCTGGTAAATTAAGAAAATCCATATCAATTTCACTGATTTCCAAGAATGAATTCTGTGAGGGGATTAAGACTAATAAGCTGACCTCATGAGATTTGCAGGGTAGAATTAGAAATGCAGCTGCATCAAAGGGTTGCTTTAAGAAGAAGCGATGACTGGATTATTACTTTTTGAGCGTTATTGGGATCTAAATTGGATTTCTTAACGGATCATTTTGATGTTTGAACGCGCTGTCGGAGAGATGCTTCCACTTCTCAAGTTCCAGAAAGTAAGAATGTCGCCGACTCCTGCAACTCTTTGGATTGTTCGATGATTCTAGAAACTTCATCCGCCACCTTTCTAATTCTCTCCGGTGGGTGGTCCCATTTGCATGTTGGTGACCGGAAGAGAAGTGAGTAAGTAAATCGATTGGGGGGTTAGATGCTAGTTTGTTTGTTGCAGACAACCAACTTCCACCTAACACAAAAATTACTTGAAAAGATAGCCGGTAACTTTCCTCCTCCACCCCAGATCAGCGACGGAAGCAATTGCAGGGATTCATGAACAAATAGATGGTTGGTTGTGCCAGCCGCAACGGTGCTCTTCTTCATGTACACAAATGAATCAGGGTGCTTGCTTTGTATCTGTTAGTGATAGAATTGCAACTTATTTAGTTAGCTCTACATGGTTGTTCGGTAAGGGTTTAATGATATACAAAGTGACTTATTCGATAAGCTTTTAGGTTGTTTTATGTAAAACCCGAGCTTTTTCTAAATGTGTTCGATTCATTAGCATTAAGAACGCTGGTTTTAAGAATGAGTGGTGGGGATTTTAAAAAACATTTGATATATTTAAAGATATATATATATATATATATATATATATATATATATATTAGATGGACGGTCAATTGATCTAAAGGGTTCCTAAAACTTTTAATCCATGACCCAAATGCACAAGAACAATTTATTAGGCTTGGTTCAATAAAATTTGGTCTATAGGTCGATAATCAGGACACATCTAAAGCCCGATGATCATATTTTGTGAATAGTTCGGGCATTTGCTTCTACAAAACTAACAAAAGCTTTTTAATGAAGAAAGTTTGATCGGCCAAATGGTTTGCAGGGCCTTCCTCATATCCTTTTGAGTCTTCCGTGTGTTTTACTCACTCGTTGAAATCTTAATGATATATTTTGTTATATAGATTATTTATTTTATTATAATTTAATAAATTACATAATTAATCAAAATATATAAATAATTCATCACAGATAAATTGGTTATTTTATCTGTTCAATTTTATTCAAGGTTTGGGTTTGGGGTTTACAAATGATGTTGGGCCTAAAACTGAAATCAAGAAAGCTTAATGGGCCAGCATTATAATTTATTGATGGGCTTGAGTGTTGACCCACAGGCTTTATGTAAATTTAACCCTCAACTTGTTATTTGGTCCATTTAAATATCTCACATCGCCCACTCGCACACTCGGCAACTCAAAAGGAGTCATCTTGTTCGCCGCCGCGGGTAAGCAAACCCTAATTCTGAACACCCATCCACCATTCTTGAATTCAACCTAAAATTATTTTGTTGTTTACTTCACAGAGAGACGTTTTCGCTGTTCCAGGAGCAAACATGGTGTCAGGGAAGAAGACGGTAATAATACACATCTTTGTATCTATATCTGTTCCTACTTGTGTCTGTATGCGTATTTTGATTATTCCGTTTATTGATTCCGATCTGGGTTTTTTATGGGGATTACAGAAGAAGACTCATGAGAGCATCAACAATAGGTTGGCTCTTGTCATGAAGAGTGGAAAGTTTACTCTTGGATACAAGACTGTTCTTGAGTCTCTTAGGAGTTCTAAAGGTAAAAAGTTGTGTCCATTCACCCATAAATATGAATGATGAATGTAAAAGTGCATTTTGTTTGGAATTTATAGATCAAGAGTTGTTTATCTTTTTGTAAATAGTGCTTAAAAGGTGAAATTACCAGCCACTTAAAGGATATAATTATCAAATGTTGTGAGACATTGAGTATCTATGTGTAGATTCAAGCTAGTCATCAAAGAACCTGCCAATTTGGATTAATTTTGATTGGATGCAAACTGCAGGCAAGCTGATCATCATATCTAACAATTGCCCTCCATTGAGGAAGTCTGAAATCGAGTACTATGCTATGCTCGCCAAGGTTGGAGTTCATCATTACAATGGAAGTATGTGAACTCATTATTCCTTTCATCTCTTATCTGTATTTTTTGTCTTTTTTTGGGTTATGTTTAGAGATTTATGTTATTTGTCTGTGAATTGCATCTAGGCGCTATAGACTGCTAAATGACTGCATTTTGAACGCCAAAATAGCGGCCATATAACCACTATTATTTATAGGTGGTGTTTTGGTGTTGAGCAACTATTTTGTGAGCTTTTATTCCGGAGTTTGAACCTAGAATAAGTTCCATTTTACTTCGACAATATTAAGACTTCTTAAGTTAATGATTTAATGATTTGTTTGTTTGAAGTTTAAGTTTATTTTTTGATGATCAAAATCTATATAGTTATTGCATACATATAATTTGTTTGTTTTAGGGGAAACCTCTTAAAAAAATGAAAAACTGAGGAACATCTTGGTAACTATTCGTCTGGACGGAATGCGCATGTGCTTACAAGTAATTAAGTTGTATCTTGGTTTTTGTGCATGTTATGCACATGTGCATACCAAACAAATTTCTTACTGATTACCAATATGCACAATTGCATACCGTCCAGATGAACAGCTATCAGGGTGTATCTATGTTTTTCATGTTTTTGCGGTTTTCCTCAAAACATATATATATATATATATATAATTCTCTATTCTTGGACTGCTTTATCATCATGATAACCATTGTTAAAATCAGTCTTGACTGTGATTTCATATTTTGACTGTTGTAACAGCATAGCTTCAAGCATTATGTTTCTTTCTAATACTGGTTTACTTGCTCAAGGTTAATGTGGTGTGGGTGGGATATGGTGACTGACAGCATTAATAGTGAGATAAATGCACTTATGAGCACTAATGGTGTCAACGAAATTTAGGGGTTATTTGTTTTTTCTCCCATCAAATCCTGTATGGATAAATGTACTTGTGAGCACTATTAGTCTATGTATTATAATGGTTTTTGTTTGGGGGAGTTTTTTCATAGATGGAATGAGCATATTTTTTAATTAGATGCGGAGGTTTGGAAAAAACATGGCTTTCTACATATAATTCCCCTCTAGGAATTTACTGAATAAGCACTTTCTATATCATTAAGCCACTGTCTAATAGTCATGTATAGCTGATGGAATAAGCTGTGAGTTTGATTAAGCTCATTAAGCTGCTAACAAACAGACCCATAGAGCGGAATATAGTTTTTTAGATGATGCTTAAATGGCTCTTGTTAGGTTTAATCCACTTGTTTGCTGGGCTTGTTCTTTCTAACTGATCATAATTACTGAAACCTTAATTTTCTGCCCTTGTTGATGTTTGCTTTTATTTATGGTCAGATAACGTGGATCTTGGGACAGCATGTGGAAAGTATTTCCGTGTGTCGTGCCTTTCCATCATCGATGCAGGTAATGATCAATCAAAATCTTTTAGATACGGATGCTGCCCTTTCTTCGAGTTAATAACCGCCCCTTTTGACATATTTTGATTTTGTGATTTAAACAGGTGATTCCGATATCATCAAGTCTCTCCCTGGTGACAGTTGAAAGACGAGATGAAAGCAATAGGTTTCCAAGATGTTTGATTCGAGTGTTGAGTTTAAATTTCTATTTGTTTTTGTGAACCTGATGAAATCTGTAGAAGACATGGATGCATTTAGCATTTTGGGCTTACTCTAGTAAGGATATAAATTGTTCAATGAATGAAATTTTGGTATTATTGGTTCAGCTGCCGATTGTTTCTTGATTGTTAAAGGTCATGAATGTGGTTTGGTTAATGGTTTCTACCTCTTGTTTGGAAGGCCTCAATCTGGGCACACACAGTCAAGTCTATCCAACAAATTTAACTACCCATCTTAGGTGTTATTCATTATGAATGTATGTATGATTAATGAAGAATATAGACGTGTCATTCATCGTGAATGTGTTTCAAAATGAATAATAATTCCATATTCATTATAAATGCCGGTTGGAATGAAGGGTCATTATGGTGACTTTGTTCCGATTGGTGTTGGATACAAAGAACAAATTCTCAACTACAATGGTGGTGTCTGATTGATTTGAGTTTGGACTCCAAAGATTAAATCTGTCTAAAGGTTTCAAATCCAAGAAGAAATAATGATCTTGTGGCATGGAGGTTTAAATGTAGTGATTCTAGGTTATCTGCAAAGCAGATGGTTGTCCTGAGATTAGTCGGCTTGCATAAGAGGTTGGATAACCAAGTTAATAAAAAAACAAATTCTCAAGAAATTTGGTGTATATAAAATTATTGAATTTGAATATGCATGCTTAAAAAATAAATGTATAAAATAAGTTTCATTTCCTCTAAACTTCTTTTCAAGTATATAATAATATTTATATACTGTAAATGTACCAAATAAACTAGAATCCTTCTCACTTTTGGTGAAATTTGAACCCCGACCTCTTGGACCTGATACCATTAGATGAAAGGTCCTTTGGTAAATGACAAGACACACCAAAATGTACTGTAATCCGCTCGCGCACAAAAAGAAAACCATATAACATACAAATTCTTCAAAACGAGGACCCGAAACCAAGAAAGATAACGTTAAAGCGATCACATGTACCGCGTTAATCCTTGATGCCGATACACTTTAGCAATCTTGTCCAAATACCCACTTCCTCTTTTGCTTCAAGAGGGTTCACAGGTTCAGAAAACTTGGCCTTTTCACTAAGCTCTTCAAAGGAGCTTAAAAGATTCTGAAGTCGAGCCACAAACTCTATCAGTAACGATGTGAAAGTGGCTAGAGACAAAGCACTTGCACTTTCATGAGTCCGTACTTCCCGTTCATTCAGAATCGTGTCCCCAAGAATCGAGAGCCGTGAAGGCCAGTGGGTCTGTTGCTTTAGCACATCTTCGGACGAGCCCCAGTGGACCATCGAAGGATGGGTTGACATATTTAAGTTTTTGAAGGGAAGAGGTGGTTTCAGGTTTGCTTCGCTTAGGGAGTTGATGACGTTGGGTTTGATTTCGTCTTCTTTTAGTTCTTGAAGACGATCAGCATCTTCAAACTCTTTCAGTTGTTTTCCGGCTGCTGCCCATTTCTCCGAGTTGACGAGATGGTAAGATTTTTGGTCGATCATCATTTGCAGTTCCTCGGCAGCCTCGTGCACTTTCTCGAGTAAATCGACATCGGGGCTTAATCTTTCCATTTTTTCGACTTTCCTTCCCAGTTCGCGCAATACTTTCGCACCTTCGGTACCTACCTTCTGGATCTCGTTCTTGAACATATTTCTCAGTTCTGCTGCTGCCTATCGAAAAACAAAGATTTCAGATCAAAATCTTTTATCAGCAAGGTAAAATCAAGATTTCAGGCATCATCCATTTGGCAACAAAATGGGCACAGTAGGAAGCCAAAGATATCTAAGGGCCCCTTTGTTAGTAGCTTAATGGGACTCACAGCTTATTCGGTCAGCTATACATAACTGTTTAGTAGTGGTTTAATGATATAAAAAGTTGCTTATTTATGCAGAAAACCAAGTTTTTCCGAAACCTGCCATTCGCAATTAAAAAACACGTTCCTTCAATCCATGAAAAAACCCTCCCAAACAAAAACCTTCTAAATCTATACAGATAGATTAATCTACACAGACAACTTTATTGATACAGTACTTAATGAAAAACCAGCCAAACAGCCCCTAAATGTTGTAGACTGATTTATAGAATTTAAATTTATAGGACCAAATAAGGGTGTTACAATTCGATGTTAGAAGGTACTTGGGTATCCCAGGATGCTTTTATAATAAAATATCATATTAGCTTTTGATCTCGTTATACGTGACTGCCCTTTCCGCTAGAGGACATAATGTTGGAACCCAGAGGATGTAACAGGGTTCCACACATTCTCACATTGAATGCAAATGAGAACAAGAAAACCGACACACGACTTACCTGTATTTCCGCAAGTATACAACCGTGCATTGCCATGACCATAAAAGCACAGTGCCTTAATGCACCACTAACTTTAACATAATGACTCCACGGATATCTCAACATCTTGTAGCGTCCGTGAGGTGGTTCCCAAACCGCGAACCCCAACTGCAAAACAATATTGAACTTGTTGGCTAATGACATGTTCGACTGGACTAAAACCAAACCAAACGTATATCCTACCCAGAGGTGGGGTCTAGGAGGGTTAGATGTACGCACATCTGACCTCTACCTCAACAGTAGAAACGTCTGTTTCTGCGAAAACCCGACTAATGAAGAGCAAAACAGTAGATAGAAAAGAAAGAACTCATACTAGAGCATCTTCTTGACTTGTAGACTGTACTGCTGATCTATATCCACTGTATAGAGGATCATCTGAAGCCTGATATACAAGAATCTTTGAAGGTATTCTTTCGTATTCGACATGCCGAAGGTAACTATTAACACATCCTGCAAGACCAGTTTGAAGGGGTTAATCGTGCTTCAAGACTAACAAGGAAAGACTGATGCAACCCAAGATACAAAGGGTTCACTAAAACAAAATCAGCTTTACAGGACACCAAATATGTTTGGGTCCATTTGTTGGCAGCAAAATGAGCTTAATCAGACTCGCAACTTATTTTGTCAGCTATACATGACTGTTTGTTAATGGCTTAATGATATAGAAAGTGATTTATTCAATAAGCTTTCAGGAGGGGGTTTTATGCAGAAAGCCAACTTTTTTTTGAAAAAACTCTTCCAAACAAAATCTTCCCTATCTATAGATTAATCCACAAACAATTTTATCCATACAAGACTTAATGGAAAACCAACCAAACAGCACCAAATCTCCTAACAAACTGCTTCGTAAGACCAAACAATTACGAGTCATATATAAAGGTGTTACAACATTAGCTTCTTATTTTTCATAGGGCAACTTTAAGAAGTGTTGTATGAACACATCTTTTTATAAGACACTTGATAGTCACCTTTTTTCAAATGATGTCGTATAAAAAGACTACTAGGACGTTTTATTTCAAAAGTGTCTTAAAAACTTTATATGGGAAAATTGTTTGATCCTATAAGTCCTATAAAACAGTTTATTAAGACATCTAATCACCTATAAAACCGATTGGTGTAGTGGTTATTGTTTCGGTCTTACCTTCCAACGAAGCAGCGACGCCCTTAAAATTCTTTACAACCAATTTATGCAGATCTTCGCCGGCCCAAATGGGATAAACACATATATTTACAATCAAACACACACCAGCCCCAACTCCAATTAACAGCAATCGGGAAACTGCTGTCTGAACAAAATGCGATGTCCCGGATACGAGTACTATACAAAATGTCAACATAAAGACCCTGAACCCGTATTCGTATGGCTTCATCGATGGGTAGAGTTTCACATAACTTGAAATTGAACCTGAAAACAGAATCAAGGTTCAGTTTAGAGAATGGGACTTTAAATCAATTTACCAAAAGGGACATACATACACACACACACACACACATATATATATATATCAATGGTGATGACCTGCTACAAAGATGCTGACCACAATCACAACCTCTTGCCATTCTCCAGCCCACATGGATATTTGAGCAATAATCAATGCAAGAACACCAGCCGAAAATGTCCCTAAAGCTCGATTAAATCCTTTGCTAAGTGTTGCCCCTAATCAGATCATAAAGATGTTAACTTGATCACAGATTCTATACATATATATATATATATATATACATATATATATATGTGTATATATAAAAGGAGATAAGAAAGCATAGATGTTGAAAATGGTGTAAAGGGTTACCTATGCTGAACTCGAAGACGACGATTACAGTGAGGATTGCCCAGATGGAATATTGGCTTATATAGTTAAGAGGTTCTTTAAAGAATATAAGAACAGAAACAATGGCGAGTGCCAGACCCGATTTAGCAGCAAAGATGAACTGTCTCGGGTCGGAGCGACCCATTTCGTAAGCATTAACAAGAAACAGTCTAAGATTGGACCACCATTTCTTGATTCTACCCAAAAAAGAAACATCTTCGTTGTTGATATTAGTGTAAGATTCAGAAAAAAGACCTAATTCCGAATAACCCTTTCGAGATAACAATCTTTCTTTGCTTTTATCTGCAAAATTACGCGACATGGATCCAAGATTTGCTGTCATTTCTTTTAGGATTCAAGAATGGTTATGGAAGATGATGGGTATGTGCAGAAAACGATGGAGATGATGATGATGATGATGATGATGATAGAAATGGAGTTGTGGCGGAGCATTAGAAAAGACGAAAGCTTTAAAAGGGGGAAGAGTATCTCTGACTTTCAGATCTCTGATCCAGACCACCCAACAACTGCAATCTTGATTCATTCAGCTTAACCTTGTTCTACCTTTTTTTTGACTGCCGCCATTAACCTCTGATTCGATCAGATCAGGTCAATCCCAGCAAAAAGATTTCACCTTTTCCCATGTTTGGTATTAAATCCTTCTTTAATAATTGATTTGAATATTTTAAAAGAGATTTTTATTGATTTGGACATGGGTCACATAAATCTTGATTTTTAATTGCAAATCAAGAAAACACAAAAACAAAATAAGTCAAAGATTGAAAATTTATGGAAAAGATTTTACATCTCGGAAGCAAACTTTGTTTTGTCATATCATTTTTATCCTATAAGATTAAAAAACTGTATAAAAATTCGTAATTGATAAGAATGTATTTTGTTGGTTCCATGTATTTTTTTTCAAGATCAATAGATTTATAAAGTCAAATAAAATATATAAAAATGTCATTTTACATCAAGTTCAAGGTAAAAATCAAGGTTCTTGTACAAGACCTTAAAAGATGTGAGATTCTTATAAGAACTCTCTTTAATGACGCTTGTTTCAAGAATTTGCACTTTTTGCTTATAAAAACCTTGTATTGGAGATGCTTTTACAGGATTACTATATGCACCTCATTTAAGTTAGAATTAGGTCAAATTATACATTAAAAATATAAAAAATATGTCTTAATGATATGTATACGAAGAAAATTAGTAGGCATTTAGCAAATATATTGGGATGTATTTAGCCCCACCCCAATATTTAAAGAAATACCAAGAAAACATAAGAAATAAGACATCCTATTTGGAATTCTTTGAGTGGAGGTAAATATTGTGCATTATTGGTTTTTATAGAGGAAGGCTAAGAGATAATAGAAAAAGAATTATTGGTGGTTGGATTTAAAATAGATTATTCAAATTCGAATGTAACAATTTTTGTGATAGTTGGTTCAGTTTTGATAGAATTTAATCATTTCTATTATTTTATGGACAAATTGCATGAAAAAATGACGTACTTTAACTTGATTCTTATTTTGGTATCTAAGATGTAAAGTTTTAAACATTTAAGTACATGGATAATCGGTTGAAGACTAATTTTAGATTAAAAAAAATCCATGTCACTAACCACGTTAGCAAATAACACTGAGTTGGATAGCCATATCAGCATGATGACCGGCTAATATTTCAACCAGTTACCCGGATACTTAAATGTTTAAAACTTTATATCTTAAGTACCAAAATAAAAGTTTTAAAAGTACGTTACTCAAAATAAAAATCAAGTTAAAGTAGGTTGTTTTTCCATACAAGTTACCTTGTATTTATAAGCGTTGGATAAAAGATAAATGGATGGTTAAATGAATTTATTTGTTCTCGTTTTCCTTGAGTTGACATCTATGTTAATATGGAGAAAAATATATATAGCATTGAATCATTTGACTAATTATATATGGAGTAAATTACAAAATTGTCCCTCGTGTTTTGAAGATTTGTTTTTGGGGATTTGACCATACAATCCATTTATTAGAAAGGAACAGTTGTGTGTTTTGGTTTTCATCCCTCCCACTAATGTTTGATATAGATGTCCATGTGTTAGGATAGTTTGGTCATTTTCCACTTTCTTTTGTTAAAGCAATTTTAAATGTACATATATGTAAAAATAATTGCAATTGCGCCTCTAACTCCATCTCCATCTCCATCGTGGATTCCAATATAGACTCTGTACCCTGACCTTGACACATGTTCATGTTTTCCAGAAAATTGCACACACAAACATCATAGAATCACACCTATGAAAAATCTAACCCCCACCAATCAAAATAGCAGGAAAATCAAACAAAAACAACCCAAAATTCTAAAAAAACAGAAATCAAGAGTATGTAATTATATATTTGGAGATGGATATGGGTTGAGAATTGAAGTGATATGGGTACCAATCTGTCTCCAAAACACATCAACTCCTCAGGTGAGTTGCAATTTACTTCTCTCATTACAAACACAATCATATTCTAGATTCTAATCTTCTTACTTCCTCGGTAATGCAGGCAGATATTTTCATGCACCAACCACCACTCCACAGCAACGGTGGTGGATAGAAACCGCCGTTTCATATCCAAAATAAACAACCGCAATGGTTGCAGTTCGGCAACACCAACAACATCATCAGGAACAGATGGGTCTCAGGCCTGGTGACCAGTGACAACTTTTTGTTCATCAGAGCGATCCTAAACTCTTATCATATTTTACAAATAATTTTCCATTAAATCTCGTATGAATAAAGAATTAATCTGTTCATAGAAACTGTTTTTGCATAGATGGAAGGAGCATGTTTTTATATTGAGAGAAGCAGGTTTGGAAAAACTCAACTCTATGCATAAAGTTTCCTCTTAAAAACTTACTGAATAAGCCACTTTCTATATGATTAAACCACTACCAAACAGTCATGTATAGTTGACCAAATAAGCTTCGAGTCCAATTAAGCCCATTAAGCTGATAGCAACACTACTTGAAGATTTTGTCTCGAGTTTTAGTGTTTTACCATCTATAAACGCAAGCATTAGCAACTGAATCTTCTTAGAAGTCATTAAAATCGATCTTGAATAACTACGAGAAAGAAAAGGACAACATGCTGCAAATGCAAGTTGAAACTAGTATACTAACACAGACGCAGGAAAACTTTCTGACAAAAGGAAGAACATTTAAATTATAAGCCCAATTCCAATTTCAATTTCAATTCCAATACCAGTTATATAAACAGCAGAAAACCATCTTGATAGAGCTGCCTTGACTCCTGCTTCCATTGCCAATTTCAAGCCTTCCACATCC
>NC_037530.1:35601-43203 GCF_001531365.2 Cynara cardunculus var. scolymus
GTCGGTCTGAAATACATATTGACATAAATAATTATTCAATGTTGGCCTCTAGGTTCAAGAAAACCAAACAACTTTTCAAGGGATAGATCAGTACCTTCCATAGACAAAATAAGATATAACAATTTCTGATACATACCTCCATAAGCTAGACCATAAGACTATGTGAGAAACATGACTCACCCAACAAAATTCCCAATGAATACAAAACAAGAAATATCAGAAGTCCAAAAATCTCCAACAGTAAAATGATATAAAAGAATCGTAGCATCAAAAACAAGACAAACTATATCCAATGCTTTGTAAAAGATTTTTGAGATTTCGGACACCGTTTCCAAAATATTTGCAGTCTGCTTTTAGTTATTCATAATATGAAAGCATTCCTTCAACATCGAGGAGCTTACAGTTTCTCTCTCTTTGTACATAGTGTGCTATTTGGGTTTATTTTTAATGGTGCGGCAGCAAATAAGAAAGAAGGTTCCAGAGATGGTACCACTCCAAGGGACTAGCAACCATAAGCACGAAGTCATAAAATAGTAGCACTCAGAAAAGGACAAAGTCCAACACCATAATTAAATACGGCACGACAGATACTAAGTCGGAGAGTTTTCAATGAACACGGCCACACCAACATAATCACAGGCCAAGCGGTCAATCAAAGTGATATGCAGTAGCTAAATAACTGCTTTGCACATTAATGTCCGCCAAGGTTCTAAAAGACGGAAATGAAGGAGAGACGTTTTCCCTCAGAACATCAAGAGATACGCCTTCAGGTGGAAATGAAGGCAAGGCGTTTTAAAATACAAAAATTGTTCAATAGATAAAATGCACATATGTCCCTAAGGAGCTGTGAGTGAAAGGCTGCAGACTGTTGAGTGTGAGTTCAAGGAGAGAATAGAATGTGTCACTAAGAAGATAAACGGACAAAAGCATTGAGTTTTCGAGTTGGAGATGGACAGGAGAATACCTTTGAGTTAGTGAGTTGTGTGTTAATGCCTTCGAGAAATATGTGAGAGGAGAAAGTGTTTTGAGAAATATTTAGGGTTCCTTTAATTTTTCAATAATCAAGGCTTTTCAGTATATAGGCCTCGGCCCGCCTAGGGCACTTCAACGCCTCCCATTGCTGTCTCAACCATCCAAGGTGTCTGTCTAATGGGGGTCTCCTCATGCACACTTTTGGACCGCCTCCTAAACTCCTTTTAGGCCATGATTTCAGCTTATTTACAGAAAAATCCTCCTAGGGATTTTGCCTTTGTCAAGGAAAGATGAAAAATAACAATCAACAGTTGCTGCTCAGATTCTGTTGAAATGGGTATTCCTCTCCTAGTGGAAAACCTAAATTTCCACATTTAATCAAGAAGTTCAAATAAAGTAGTTGATTGTGAAGTTTGGTTTGATAAATTGGTTGACAGGGTGAAAAGCGGGTGTAATAAACATCTAGGCAATTTCTATGTGAGGTAGTACTTTTATCTATTAGGATCTCAGTTTATTCTTTCGATGGACTAAACACTAAACAGTAAACAGGTGAATCAAGTTCTAAGAAGAATTACTTGGTCCACTTAAAGAGAACTGGTATAAAGTGCATTGAAAAGAAGCGTGTTTTCTAAGAGAGAGACCCAGCTTAGTTTCAACAAGGCTTTTTGGCTAATATATTTACCGTAATAAAGATATTCTTTGTGTTGACTAACTTGAACTCTCAATGCTCTTGATCCAACAAAAATCCATCAAACTTAGAGAAATGTTGCAGGGATTAGTGATGGTGACAATACTTCCTTTTGGTGACACGATGGCATCCCAAATGAGGTGTCACTGGAGTATCATGAAAACTAATCGCAGATGGTAGTAATCTGTCTTTGCATGCAAAATTGAAGTGGTCCCAGAAAGGCTGTAACCGAAGATATTTCCACTTAGTTTTACAAAAGTGTTGATTGCCTAACTGTCATTCCCACAACTATGGTGGCTGATAGTGGAGTAGAAATTTAGCCTCTTGGTGCCTTGTGGACTTCCTTACTAAATCTATGGCAGTTCAATCGGGGAATAGAGTTCAGTAGCTACTTGGTGGAAAGATTTATAAGCTTGTTCCAAAAATTCTAAATGGTGAGTCAGTGGCTACCACATTAGCTCTACACAATAAGTTGAGTACTAAAGACAAGTTGAACCATCAGTTGGTGGTGGATGCAAACATGTGTTCTGTGCAACAGTGAGCTCTAGGGAACATATGTTTAGCAATTACAGGCTTACAGCTGTAGTAAGCAGAAACAAATATATTCTACTTGGGATGAAACAGGAAGCAAAGGCTAGAAAGGAATAAAAGGCTTTCTAGAAAAGGTTTACAAAAAGACTGCTGCCTTTTCCAGGAACATTCATGAATGCATTCCAAGTCTGGAGGGGAAATTGTGTGAGAAAAATGTTGTGAAAGTTTAGTTGGGATGTGTAATGGCTTGTTGTCAGATGTTGTTTTCTTAGTATTTAGTGATGTGTCCCCACTGTATGATGTTTCTCCCTTTTGATAGGACAAGTTTATGTAACCCCAAAATTTACTATGCAGAAATGGCAAAATGATAATATCGGTATCTTGGGTAAATTCTCTAAGAGGATGAGTTGCCTAAGAAAAGAATCTGAGATCATAAACATACTTGTTTCCTACCTTCCATCATTCATCTCCAACTGCAGGAACAGAGACCGAAAAAATCTACCTTATAGTCTAAGTTAATTTTTAATGGACAATATGAACAATGTCCAGATTATTAGCAACATACTCAAAAGAAGTGCAAAAGCCATTTTACCTTTATCCAAATATATATAAAGATAAAATCAATACCTGCAAATAGTTTGTTGCCCCCAATGGCCTATCTTAACAGGTGACCCCTAATGTTACATCCTCTTATAAAACAAATAATGCTATTGTTCTTTAACATCCATTAACCCTCACACGTGATCCAAGACAATGGATATTAGAGAACAATAGCATTATTTGTTTTATAAGAGGATGTATCATCAGGGGTCACCGCCAATGGGGGCAACAAACTATTTGCAGATATTGATTTTATCTTCATATATATTTGGATAAAGCTAAAAACGGAACTTTGCATGTTAAATTTTAGATATTTACCCTAACTTGAAACCCAAAATTGTGGATCAATTTTATCATAAATATTAAACAGAAGATACCAGCATCTACCTGTGCAGATACAATTTCTGCATCCCCATTCTGGAGACCCCTTGAATCACCAGCAGGGCTGCTTCCTCCACTAGCCTCCAATTGGCTTCCATTGCTATGTAGAAAATGAGATGTGTCCTTTACATTCGTTTGAGTCGTACGTGACCCATCCGAGTAAGTGCCGCTCCTTTCTCTTGCCTCAGACAACTCAATCTCCAGCTGTTGTAGCGTGTGCAGATGAAGTCTTTCCATCTCAGAAAACTGGCGATGATCATACAATAAAGTTACCAACTATGGACGACTAAATGTTTACTTAAAAATTAAAATCAACTGAAATGAACATGGCACGCACATCCTTTGTTTGGCAAATAAGCATTGATGAATATATGAAATAAACAATCAACTACAATTAATAAATCTCTGTAAACTGCAATATCACTTCTGCAACTAAAAACAACCTGTCTCTGGCAACCAATCCAAAGCTGGTTGTATTGTTCAGTGCGCTCTCTCAACTCAGCTTGTAACGAGTGATTGGTAGTTGACTGCAAGGCGTCCATCTCCTGAACTCGTGCAATCCATGCTTGTGCCTCTCTTATTTTTTCATCTTTATATATGAGAGTTTCTTGAGCAACTCTATGCTGAAAGAGATGACACAGGTAAGAATATTATTTCACAAAGAATAAAGAACAGGGAACCCATAAAACCAAGGAGCTTTGAAGCATTTCCTCCGTATTCAATTTTAGCAGCAAATAACATATTAGATAAGCATACAACGGAGAGTACCTGTTCCTGCAATTCGATGAACTGTCGCTCCTTTTCTTGAACATGTTCTTGTAGGTCATGAATTTTTTTAAGATGTTGGGCCCTTTCAGCTTCAGAATTATCACGCTCTCTCCTGCAAATGCATACAATCCAACTTAGATTACAATCATCGAATATAACATATAGCCCAAATTATGACCAATACATATAAGTTGACCAAAGCACAAACAGACAGTTTGATAGATAGAAATATAAATATATATGTGTGTGTATCGTCTCAAGAAAGGGCCAACATAAACTTCACCATGGTCAGGCCTATCTTACTCGTTTAGCTCATTCCACAAACAACACTAAATAAGTGTAAAAAATCTAGTGTAAAGTGCAAATTATCACTCTCTCCTGCAAATGCATACAATCCAACTTAGATTACAATCATCAAATATAACATATAGCCCAAACTGTGACCGATACATATAAGTTGACCAAAGCACAAACTGACTTAGTTTGATAGATAAATAGATATATACATATATATATATATATATATATATATCTTCTCAAGAAAGAGCCAAGGTAGGCAATACAAGCAGAACCAGTCAAACTTCACCATGGTCAGCCTTATCTTACTCATTTAGCTCATTCCACAAACAACACTAAATAAGTGTAAAAAATCTAGTGTGAAATGTGAATTCCATATGCTGCGTTATTTGATAAATGTGTAAATACAATGAATTGAACAAAGGGAAAAAAATTCAGGTTATATGTCACCAGCCTGAAGAATCGGTTTCAGCTGATCATCCGACTTGCACATAAAAATGCATCAAACAACATATGCAATTGGAAAGTAATCGGGCCCAAAAAGATGCAGATGATAATTTCACCAGCCAAAGACACTTGTAAGAATCACGAGAATCAGAAAGACAAGATAAGTTCAAAGATATACCGAAAGGTTGCAAGTTCTTTGTTTTGCTCCCGTAAGAGGTCCTCTTTGGCCCAAGCCTATACCAACAGAAAACAACCGTTATATTAAACAATGATATATCAGAATTGTGTGACAATGTTTAGGTACGTACAGCTTCATGGTCTAATCTAATTGCATGGAGCTCCTCATCTTTATCATCCAAAGTCCTTTGTAAGTCCATTATAGCTTTTTCCCTTTCATGTAGTTGCTCCTTCAGGCACCCCATATTCTAGTAAGCCACAGAACTTCAATTAAATAGAAACATTAATTATGGACCAATTATAAATACCTGAAGTTTGACAGTTGCAGTAATGTGCTCTTTGATCTGTGAATCAAATCGTTCCTGCATCCCCATTACTTCTGATCTAGCTATGAGCCGAGCTTTTAGATTAACCTCTAGATGCTGAAGTTGTTCTCTTTGTTTCACAACATCATCAAGATGCAATTCATGATCAGAACATCCATCAACAGTTATCGAAAAGAAGTCCACATTCACAGGTTCTCTACCCTAATGCCACATAACATTCAACAAATCACACTCCTTTCCATTCTACTTGATTGAAAAAAGACAAAATCACAAACTCAAAAAAACAAGCAATATACCTCATATATCAGTCTCTCATCACCCTGCACTAACTTTGAACGGTCCATCTCCTAATTACAGAAAAACAAATAAAATATACACGAAACAAGAAACCAAAATCCAAAACCCTAACATTGCGAAAGGAAAAAGAACGAAGTATTAGGCAACAGAATTTACCTCGTTGCCGGAGCTTTGAACAGGATGATCAGAAACAACACGCCATTCTTTCCGGGAAGACTGAGATTGAGAAGATGGCATCGTCAAAGAAACCCCACGTGCTGCGACGGCGACACTAGCGGCCGCCTCCATCGAAAAATCAAACTTACACCCACCGTCAACCCCAATTAACTCTTTTGGTGTTGAAAACCCTAACAGAGAATCAAAAAGAAACCGAAAAAAGAAGAGTAATATAATGTAACAAAAGATCAAAGAACACGAAAACCCTAGTTAATCGAGTCAAAAAGAGTACGAATCGCGTCAGAGTTGGATAAATCGAAGCGCTCAATGCAGTAACAAGTGTGGATTATGCAAAAGGGTGTTCGATTTCGCGATTGAATCCAAGGGTTTTAGTTTAGAGAGATTGGGAGATTGTTTGCATTATAATACTAGTATTATTTTGCAGTAAAAATAAAAGAAAAATCGAAAAACAGATGGATATAGAGAGAGATGATTGGGCGAATTTTTAACGGAGGATGAGCTCCCGCCATTTATATCTATGGAGCATTCGGATGACCTCTATCCCACGCGCCTTTTGCTTTGCGTGTTTCCACTCGCTCCGTTTTTACCAGTTTCCAGCCCAAGGCCCACTTTGCATTTTTCGGCCGGGTCCGGTCTTTTATAATTTGGGCTCGGTCTGCGTCGGATATGACCCGTTTTAATTAATTTTTGGACAAATTATAACATACCTTAAAAACCTCATATTATCTATTTGAGAGACGATATCGTATAAGATGAGAAGTATAAGAAATGATCTGGACTACTGATCACTTTGAATCTCAAACCAACCAATGAAGTGTGTTTTATAAAGGAATTGATCTGGTAGAACTTTTTATATTCTTACTCTTCTCATTATAACTTTTATTCTCAACGGAACTCAACCATATTTAAGAAAAGAGATAATAGGTGCTTAATAATTTAAGAACTTCATGCATTGTGAATACCGTTACAGCTTTTATTTTAAGGTATTGTTTCACATAATGTAAAGCGGATATTTTATCTACTTATGAACATATAATTGTTTCATAATATGTTTACTTCAGCAAGTGTTATTTACTCGCTCTTAATTTCTGTTTATTTGATCGTCTCGGATATTAACGTTAGAATCGAGTTATCAAATACAAATCTTTTTTCGCCAACCTAGCGGCAACGGTAGTGATGGCAAGAAACAGCCGGGTTGCAGTTTCGGCAACAGCAACCACAGCTTCAGGCACAAATGGGTCTCAGGGTGGTGACCATTGACAACTTTTAGTTCATCAGAGTGATCCTAAACTCTTATCAGATACCTCCATCATTTCAAGTGATATTTTACGGATAATTTTTCATTAAATCTTGTATAAATAAACTTATCGGTGTGAATTAATCTGTTTGTAGTTGTTTTTGCATAGATGGAAGGAGCATGTTTTTTCATTAAGAGAGGCAGGTTTGGAAAAACTCGACTCTCTGCATAAAATTTCCCCTAAAAAGCATACTAAATAAGCAACTTTCTATATGATTAAACCAATACCAAATAGTCATGTATAGTTGACCGAATAAGCTTTTGAGTCCCATTAAGCTGCTAACAAACAACATTATTACTACTTGAAGATTTTGTCTCAAGTTTGTGTTTTACCATCTGTAAACGCAAGCATTAGCAACTGAATCTTCTTAGAAGTCGTTAAAATCGTTCTAGAATAAATACGAGCAAGAAAAGGACAAACTGCTGCAAATGCAAGTTGAAACTAGTATACTAAGACAGACACAGGAAAACTTTCTGACAAGAGGAAGAACATTTAGATTATAAGCCCAATTCCAATTCCAATTCCAATTTCAATTTCAATTTCAATTCCAATTCCAATACCAGTTATATAAACAGCAGAAAACCATCTTGATAGAGCTGCCTTGACTCCTGCTTCCATTGCCAATTTCAAGCCTTCCACATCC
>NC_037530.1:44033-87260 GCF_001531365.2 Cynara cardunculus var. scolymus
GCGGCACGAACTTTTGCATGAGCCACCATAGCAGCTATGATTTCTTG
Source organism: Cynara cardunculus var. scolymus (assembly GCF_001531365.2). Classification (NCBI taxonomy): domain Eukaryota; kingdom Viridiplantae; phylum Streptophyta; class Magnoliopsida; order Asterales; family Asteraceae; genus Cynara; species Cynara cardunculus. Next base: position 44,081 of record NC_037530.1, read on the forward strand.
CGCACCCTCCCGAACTTGAATATGATCCCCTTCCATCACAAACAACTGAAACAGAAAACAAGATAACTTAAGTTACTCTTGCCGGCATTTACAAAAAATAACATGGTCTACAATCAAGACACACGAACTCACTTCAGGATGACTGCCCAGAAAAACATCAAGTTTTCCATGCTTATTCTCATAATCAGACCAATGCAGGGGCGCAAGCATTTTGTTGAGCCTACTCAAAAGCTGTCAAAAGAGATCACCAGCTACTTCAAACCGGGAAGAGTTACATCGTGAGATATAAAAAAGTAGGATTGGGTTCAGGGAAAAACCGCAAGGAAATGAAAAACTGAGGAACACCCAGGTTATCGTTCATCTGACAATATGCACATGTGCATACAAGTAATTTGTAAGCAATTTGTCCGGTTTGCAGACGTCCATAAAAACCAAGAAACAGCTTCAATTACTTGTATGCACATGTGCATATAGTCCAGATAAATGGTTACCGGGGTGTTCCTATTTCTTCATTTTCTTGGGGGTTTCCCCTGAACCTAATGTGTAAAATTTGATGTTATAGGCCTTCTAAGCCCTCAGTACCACACTGGCAACATTCGCAAATATGGTAGCCACATGTTAAACACAATTGTTACTAACCGTTGAGCTGATTTGTATTCTGCCTCCAGGACCAGGTGGTATTGTCCGAACAACACAAGCCAACAAAGTTTCTTCATCAAAGAGAGCCATATCTGCGGTCTTTCCTCCTAACAAAGGGCTTTTCTGTCCAGTAGAGACATACCCTTCTGGCGTGGTGGCCTTGTTCACTGTGGGGTCGCTGGCCTTTACTGAGCAAATAACTTCAGAGGCAATGGCAGCAGAGCCAAGAAATTCCGTGGTTGAATTTTGAACCTCACTTCCATGGTTAGACAAAAAGTTCCCATTTATTTCCTGTGCTAGTCAATACCCAAGATCAGCATACCATCTTAAAAACCTAAATCATATGGGATAGATGGCAGTTAATGCAAACATAAGACTAACCTGGTGCACATTGTCAGAATGATTCAACCTCAGGGAGGCATGAAATTGAGAAGAGATTTGTTGCAAGCTCTGCTGTCATTTGGCATTTACAAYGTAGCTATAATCAGTTGACTCAAAAATCTGAGAAACTCATGCAGATTCACAAAGATAATTCAAATGAAAACATTTGAAGCCTAACAAGCTTATTTATATTTTATACYACCTGTTCTTCCTCATTTGGTGAAGACGGGACAGAATGGGCCTCCAGCCCCTGGCTGATATCCGAATCCAAAAAATCAGAACGCAAAGCTTGCCCATCTACAGACGCTTCATAGTTGTAATTAGTTTCTGGTCTCAATGAATTCTGATCATTATGGGAAGGGTACTGTTCATGGTTTTGCATCTGTAARCTTTCTGTGAAAGCCTGTAAGAAATGTAAGGGATAAGCATATAACATGAACAACGTCTCAAGTAGAAAGTGCAAAAGAATATATCTGCCCACACCTGTTGATTCTGCCAATGTGGGAGGGACGAGTTCGCAGGTACCGAATGGAACTGACCAACATGAGATTGGACAAGATGTGAATTTGCATTTTGKGGCAACCCTTGATGATGCAAAATAAATGGATGTAGAGCTGCCAACTGTCCAGGTGGAAAGTAGGTTGGCAGTCCATGTAATGATTGAGGAGCCATTTGAACCGCAGGGATGTTGTCGGTCTGAAATACATATTGACATAAATAATTATTCAATGTTGGCCTCTAGGTTCAAGAAAACCAAACAACTTTTCAAGGGATAGATCAGTACCCTCCATAAACAAAATAAAATATAACAATTTCTGATACATACCTCCATATGCTAGACCATAATACTATGCAAGAAACATGACTCACCCAACAAAATTCCCAATGAATACAAAACAAAAATGGCTTGTGTGAGAAAAATGTTGTCAGAGTCTAGTACTGATGTGTAATGGCTTGTTCTCAGGTGTTGTGTTCTTAGTATTTAGTGGTGTGTCCCCAGTATATGATGTTTTTCCCTTTTGGTAAGACGAGTTTATGTAACCCCAAAAATTACTATTCGGAAATGACAAAACAATAATATCGGCATCTTGGGTAAATTCTCATAGAGGATGAGTTGCCTAAGAAAAGAATCTGAGATCTTAAACATACTTGTTTCCTACCTTCCATCATTCATCTCCAACTGCAGGAACAGACACCAAAAAAATATACCTTATAGTCTAAGTTATCTAACCAATTTTTGACGGACAATATGAACATTGTCAGATTATTAGCAATATACTCAAAAGAAGAGCAAAAGCCATTTTTCCTTTGTCCAGATATATATGAAGATAAAATCAATACCTGCAAATAGTTTGTTGCCCCCATTGGCCTATTATAACAGGTGAGCCCCCTGATGATACATCCTCTTATAAAACAATGCTACTGTTCTCTAATATACATTAACCCTCAGACATGATCCAAGAGACATGAGATGGGTTAACAGATATTAGATAACAATAGCATTATTTATTTTATAAGAGGATGTATCATCAGGGGTCACCACCAACGGAGAAACTATTTACAGGTATTGATTTTATATTCATATAAATTTGAACAAAGCTAAAAACAGAACTTTGTATGTTAGACTTTAGATATTTACCCTAACTTGGAACCCAAAATTGTGGATAAATTTTATCATAAATAGTAAACAGAAGATACCAGCATCTACCTGTGCAGAGACAATTTCTGCATCCCCGTTCTGGAGACCCCTTGAATCACCAGCAGGGCTGCTTCCTCCACTAGCCTCCAATTGACTTCCATTGCTATGTAGAAAATGAGATGTGTCCTTTACATGCGTTTGAGTTGTACGTGACCCATCAGAGTAAGTGCCGCTCCTTTCTCTTGCCTCAGACAACTCAATCTCCAGCTGTTGTAGTGTGTGCATATGAAGTCTTTCCATCTCAGAAAACTGGCACACATCATACTATAAAGTTACCAACTGTGGACAACTAAATGTTTACTTAAAATCAACTGAAATGAACATGGCACACACATCCATTATTTGGCAAAAAAGAATCAATGAATATAAGAAATAAACAATCAACTACAAATATCTCTGTAAACTGCAATATTACTTCTGCAACTTAAATTAACCTGTCTCTGGCAACCAATCCAAAGCTGGTTGTATTGTTCAGTGCGCTCTCTCAACTCAGCCTGCAAAGAGTGATTGGTAGTTGACTGCAAGGCGTCCATCTCCTGAACTCGTGCAATCCAAGCTTGTGCTTCTCGTATTTTTTCATCTTTATATATGAGAGTTTCTTGGGCAACTCTATGCTGGAAGAGATGACACAGGTAAGAACATTATTTCACAAAGAATAAAGAACAGGGAACCCATAAAACCAATGAGCTTTGAAGCGTTTCCTCCATATTCCATTATAGCAGCAAATAACATAGTAAATCATAAGCAGACATAAGAGAGTACCTGTTCCTGCAATTCAATAAACTGTCGCTCCTTTTCTTGAATATGTTCTTGTAGGTCATGAATTTTTTTAAGATGTTGAGCCCTTTCAGCTTCAGAATTATCACGCTCTCTCCTGTAAATGCATACAATCCAACTTTTTTATTACAATCATCAAATATAACATATAGATATGAATATACATATATTTCAAGAAAGTGCCAAGGTAAGCAATACAAGCAGAAACAGTCAAACTTCACCATGGTCAGGCTTATCTTACTCATTTAGCTCATTCCACAAACAACACTAAATAAGTGTAAAAAATCTAGTGTGAAGTGCAAATTCCATATGCTTTGTTATTTGATAGATGCGTAAATACAATGAATTGAACAAGGGGGAAAAAAGAAAATTCAGGTTGTATATCACCAGGCTAAAGAATCGGCTTCAGCTGGTCATCTGACTTGCCCATAAAAATGCATCAAACAACATATGCAATTGGAAAGTAATCAGGCCCAAAAAGATGCAGATGATAATTTCACCAGCCAAAGACACTTGTAAGAATCACGAGAATCAGAAAGACAAGATAAGTTTAAAGATATACCGAAAGGTTGCAAGTTCTTTGTTTTGCTCCCGTAAGAGGTCCTCTTTGGCCCATGCCTATACCAATAGAAAACAACCATTATATTAAAGAATGATATATCAGAATCGTGTGACGAAATGTTTAGGTACGTACCGCTTCATGGTCTATTCTAATTGCATGGAGCTCCTTATCTTTATCGTCCAAAGTCCTTTGTAAGTCCATTATAGCTTTTTCCCTTTCATGTAGTTGCTCCTTTATGCACCCCACATTCTAGTGAGCCACACAACTTCATTTAAATAGAGACATAAATTATAGGACCAATTCTTAAAATACCTGAAGTTTGACAGTTGCAGTAATTTGCTCTTTGATCTGTGAATCAAATCGTTCTTGCATCCCCATTACTTCTGATCTAGCTATGAGCCGAGCTTTTAGATTAACCTCCAGATGCTGAAGTTGTTCTCTTTGTTTCACAACATCATCAAGATGTAATTCATGATCAGAACCTCCATCAACACTTATCGAAAAGAAGTCCACATTCACAGGTTCTCTACCCTAGTGCAACATAACATTCAACAAATCACACTCCTTTCCATCCTACTTGATTGGAAAAAAAAACAAAAAACAAAATCACCAACTCAAAGAAACAAGCATTGTACCTCATACATCAGTCTCTCATCACCCTGCCCTAACTTTGAACGGTCCACCTCCTAATTACCAAAAACAAGTAAAATGTACACGAAACCAGAAACCAGAAACCAAAATCCAAAACCCTAACATTTGCGAAAAGAAGAAAATAATGAAAGTATTAGGCAACAGATTTTACCTCGTTGCCGGAGCTTTGAACAGGATGATCAGAAACAACACGCCATTCTTTCCGAGAAGACTGAGATTGAGAAGATGGCATCGTGATAGAAACCCCACGTGCTGCGACGGCGACACTAGCGGCCGCCTCCATCGAAAAATCAAACTAACACCCACCGTCAACCCCCAATTAACTCTTACCTTTGAAAACCCTAACAAGGAATCAAAAAGAAACCTAAAAAAGGAGAGTGATTTGATGTAACAAAGATTAAGAACACGAAAACCCTAGTTAATCAAGTCAAAAGGAGTTGGATAAAATCGAAGCGCTGAATGCAGTAACAACTGTGGATTATGCAAGAGGGTGTTCGATTCCGGGATTGAATGCAAGGGTTTTAGTTTAGAAAGATTGGGGAAATAATATTTCAATTATATCCGATCAACTAAAACCTAAATATTTTATAATCAAGTATTTTGTTCACATAATTAATATTAAATTAAACTTATTAAAATAAAGTAATTGTTAGGGTTGGATGTAAGATTTTCACGTAGTAGATATGGGGGAATTTTTAACGGAGGATGAGCTCCCGCCATTTATATCTATGGACCTCTCTCCCACGCGCCTTTTGTTGTCCGTGTATTCACTCGCTGCGTTTTTACCGATTTCCGGCCCAAGGCCCACTTTGCGTTTTTCGGGCTGATCCAGCCTTTTATAATTTGGACTCGGTCTCTGTCGTGTCGGGTATGACCCGTTTTAATTTTATTTTAGGATAAATTATAACATACTCTTTTTAAGAAAATAGCTTAAAAATCTATAGAGGGGGCTTAATACTTTATATATTTTGATAACTGTGATAACTTTTATTTTAAGGTATTATTTCATATAATTTATTATTATTTAAAGATGGTATTTAATGTACCTATGAACATATATTTGTTTAATAATCTGTTTGTCTCATATGTATGTGGTTCACACTATGAAACTTTTTACGTGTAACTGGATTTTTTTGTTTTCAAATTTATAGCAGAAGAATTAAACAATATATTTATCATAATCGTAACAATTTAAATATATAACCACTAATAGAGTGTTTGGTTAGAAGTATTAAGCAGCAATCAATGATAATGAAAATAAAAGAAGTTTTTTGGTCTTCTATAATAAAATGTGTTCATTCCTCTAGAAGTCCAAAATTTCATTCCTAGTTAAACTGGGAGGAATGAAAATTCTTTCTCGTTTTTCATTTGCATTCCTTATTTTATTCCCCAACCTGAAGTAACCAAACAGACACTAGTTTTATATTAATACTATCATACGTAAGACTTAGTTAATGAAGCTTAAAACAACAAAAGCAACCATCGTTGTAACCAGAGTTTTCCCTCTTCAACAACATAAAGAAGGTTCCATGGAATATCCTTTAGTTTTCATCGTAAGAAAAGTCATTTATTTATATCAATTCTTAAAAGGAAAAAAATGATGTTAATGATGTCGTTTTATTGGGGTAAATTGCATAAAAAATTAGTGTATGTTTTAGGTAATGTATTTTTAAAACTTTTATTTTTGTAATTGACATATAAAGTTTTACACATTTAAGTACTCGGATAACCGATTGAATGATTAATCGGTTACCATAATGATGTGGTGAGTGATGTGGTATCCGGTTAATACTTCAGCAAATAATATTGAGTTGGATACCATATCACTCGTCATATCAACATGGTAACCGATTAGTGTTTCAACCGTTATCCGAGTATGTAAATGTTTAAAACTTTATATCTTATGCACCAAAATATAAGTTACGAAAATATGTTACTCAAAATATAAATCAAGTTAAAGTACATTGTTTTTTTTTTCATGAAATTTGCACCTTGACTTGCTACCCTTTTAAAAAAGCATATAAAAAAGAAATGAGTTTAAAGAAAACCTTTTAGATAGTTTAACTTCTAATCTATATATCGGTCACTAATTTATCAGTTGGTCATAAAATATAACACGTATTATTAAGAGTGTTTGAGAAAATGCAAATTAATATGGAAAACAAGATTAATCGTGCAATATGGTTTGGTTTCCGTTCAGAAAAATGTTATTGTTATACTTTGTAGGGCTTAAATCATTTGAAAAACCTGTACATCGTGATAATTGTGAGAGTTATTATTATAAGGTATTTTTTCATATAAATTTTTTTCCATCTAATGCTAAAAGCTAAATATATTGATTAACATAAAATTGTTTCATATGTATTCGATTCACAATGTGAAACTTTTTAGTTGTAAATTTTGTTTCACGAACATATAAAAAGTGCTCACATTGTGAGACAAATATAGGTGAACCAAACACATTGTGGAATACATATATGTTAATCAATACGCTAAATCAAAGTCAGGTGGAAAAAAAATTAATATGAAATAACACATGATGCACTGATTATCAATGATATCATAATTTTATGAGCTCCTCTCATGCTCTCTCTCTCTGTATGTATTTAATCATATGTGTAATTAATCATTATATTGGTAACCGTTTGAAATGCGTAAGGATCGACATTGATGAAACTCTGGATGTATGGTTTAAATACTGAAAATACAAAATTATTACTTTTGATGACAGATTCAAGTATTAACCTGGTATTGTCATAAAAACCAGGTATGAATCGGTCACTTGGACATGAAATGGGACGTTATGGGTCATTTATGTTTAAAAAATATATTATTAATTATATAACATTTAACTGTTGACCAGTGACCGGTTAAATTATGACTCAACTTTTTTTGCTAAAAATGACCAACCTTTTTAGGATTGGTTAAATCTCGATTTATTAAGGTTATTTGGTTGATTCTCTATTAAAATCTGCATGAATGAAATTGTTCATGTGAATTAATTTATATACATAGATTGATAAAGTTTTTGTTTGATAGAGTTTTCCATCGACAGAGAGAGTGTTTTTGATTGGAAATGTCATATTTGAAAGAAACTTGCATTTTTTCTAAAAGCTTACTGAAAAAACCACTATAAAACAACCATGTATAGTTCAAGACACATAAGTTGTAAGCCTCAGTAAACACACTAAGCTACTAACAAACAAACCTTAACATTAGACACAAATGCAGTATCTTAAAGTTGGTGGATGGCCCTATTAATTTTTGTCTCTTTTATATAGGTAAATATATATATATTTTTTTTTGGTTTCTACTATAGGTCCCTCAATAATTTTCTATACGTTCCCATCAACAAAAAAATACCTCGAAATCAACCAAAAAACTGAAAAGTCTGTTAAATAAAAAAAATCCGAGAAATCAACCAAAAAAACTTTAAAATCCTTCAAAACAATAGAATTACACCACTTAGGTGGCGTTTTTTTTTTTTTTTAAAGGTGTTGAAGTTTGAATTCACTTTTGACTTGTAAGAAGTGATTCTAAAATCTGAAACATGGATCAGTAAGATTGTTTGTTTTTACGTATGAAGTTTGAATCGGTCAAACTCGTGAAAAAATATAAAAGATAAATATTTTTTACAAAAGTATAAAAGATAAATAGTTTTTGCTAACAAATCTCTTACGGTCCATAAAATATGAAATATTTGGTAGAGGAAAGATTATGATTAAAAGGTATTAAGAAATCCATTTACCACTTAAAAAGTTTAGAGGACGTTTAGAGATTTTAAGAGTCTTATTTTAGAACAAACACCCTCTTAATACCTAAACATCTAAATGAATCAAACTTAGGGGTGTTTGGGATTGCTTATTTGAAACAGCTTATGCTTTTCTACAAAAACATTTATTAACTTATTATAACTCATAAAGATTTAACTTCTTCAAAAACCATTTATCACCGGTTTGGCACCGGTATAAGTTATTTATCCAAATACTTAAAAGTGTTTATTACCGATGTCATACCGAATTAAGTCAATAAATTATTTTTATAAGTAATGTCAATCACCCGAGGAGTATTGAAAAGTAATTTTGAAAAAACCAAAGATACCGTTAAACTTTTCGGGTCAAATATGAGCAATGCAGGCGGACCCATTTGTCGAATTGTGCATGTCTGAAAGTACCCACCAGCAATAGGCAGTAGGCAATAGGCAATAGTAAATAGTCATGGATAGGATATTGATGATGATACATGCGAACCACCATTAATGTAATCATCATTCAATTCATCTTTTCCTTTGGTAGAGATGGTTGTTTAATGTGATCATCTTCAAAATTTAATGCCTTCATCTTACTTCTGCCCATAAAACTCACATCTAAAAATGGCAACAAAATCGTTTTGACTCTTTCTCTCTCCATTGAAATCATCTACATATATATATAATGCTATATATCTATAAATCCGTCATCTTCTATGCTCACTTTCTAATCATGACTCTGATTTTGCTCTAGAAAAATCTCTTTTTTGCCGTCGATGGGGCATTGCTGTAGCAAAGGCGCCGTCAAAGAAGACGTTAACACTGGATCAATCGCGGGTGTCAACTACCAGAATGAGCGTCCAAGTCGGAAACCGCCGACTCCCGCTGGCGACACTCCGGTTCACTCTTTCACCGGTAGTCCATGGCAGATCCCGTTCCCGGAGGGAGTTGGGGCTACTCCTTCACCGGCGGGGACACCACGACGATCAATGCTGAAGTGGCCGTTTCCACCTCCGTCTCCGGCGAAACCAATCATGTCGGCGATACGGAAACGACGGGAGATAAAAAAGGAAAAATCGAAGATTCCAGAAGAAGAAGGGAAGGAAACAGAGATATCATTGGATAAAACTTTCGGGTATTCTAGAAACTTCCGATCAAGATATGAGTTGGGGAAGGAGGTGGGAAGAGGGCATTTTGGTCATACTTGTGTAGCTAAGTGTAAAAAGGGAGCTCTCAAGAACCAGTCTGTTGCAGTTAAAATTATATCAAAATCTAAGGTATTCAACTATTCATTAATGAATTCTTAAATTACCCAGAACAAATTTCCGTGAAATATGGTGAAAATGAAGCTAACGACGATGGTGGATTTTAGATGACAACGGCTATATCGATCGAAGATGTTCGTAGAGAGGTGATGTTATTAAAAGGGTTATGTGGGCATCAACACATGGTGCATTTCTATGATGCATTTGAAGATGATCAGAATGTGTACATAGTAATGGAGTATGCAAAATCACCTCTCAAGTCTTCTTGGCTTTCTATGCAAACATATTCACTTATGCATATTCACAAGTGATTATGATGAATAATCATACTTCTTCTTTTGTGTGACAGATTGTGTGAAGGGGGGGAGCTTCTTGACCGGATATTATCCAAGGGTGGAAGATATACCGAAACCGATGCTAAATCGATAGTTATGCAAATTCTGAGTGTAGCTTCATTTATTCATCTTCAAGGAGTTGTGCATCGTGATTTAAAGCCAGAGGTACCGGTTAAATTCACAATCTCTTTCATTTAAGCAATAATCGGATGTTGGATTCACTTGTGATCCAATGTATAACGGTCTCGAGCTTCGTTTTAACTTCCAACATTTGCAATGATGCTTGAACAGAACTTTCTTTTTAGCACAAAAGATGAAGCTTCTCCAATGAAGGTTATCGATTTTGGTTTATCCGACTTTGTTAGACCAGGTAAGTTGCCTTTTTAATTTTATTCGACTTTAAAGTAAGCCAAATATGTCTTAATAGACTGCTTTATATGACTTAAGTTTATACGACCAAAAAGACTGGTTCTTGTTTATCTACAGATCAAAGGCTGAATGATATTGTCGGCAGTGCATACTATGTTGCACCTGAAGTGCTTCATAGATCGTATAACGTTGAGGCTGACATGTGGAGTATCGGGGTTATAACGTACATATTATTATGTGGAAGTCGACCCTTTTTTGCTAGAACTGAATCGGGTATATTCCGTTCAGTGGTAAGAGCTGATCCAAATCTTAACTGCTCGCCTTGGCCTTCCGTGTCTCCGGAAGCCAAAGATTTCGTCAAAAGACTCCTTAACAAGGATCATAGAAAACGAATGACCGCGTCTCAAGCTCTCAGTAAGATATATTTATCCATCTTTATAGGAGCAGATTCATTTGATAACCAAGCAACCAGTGAATATTCATAATGAATGACATAATTATCCATGATGTTCATTATGAATTTTTATGTTATTCATTAGGAATATGCATGATATTCATTGGTCTGTTCTCAAAATATCTACGATTCCTAAATAAACTTTCCTCAGTCTTCATAAACCTCGACAAGTAACAACATATAATGCGATCAAACGCATTTGCAGCACATCCATGGTTGAGAGATGAAAACCATGATGTACCATTGGACATTCTGGTCTACAAATTGGTCAAGTCGTATGTTCGAGCCACGCCTTTAAGGCGTGCAGCATTGAAGGTATATATACGCATAGGGAGGTAAAAACCCGGTTCTTTTTTATTGAGTTTTTGAAGCTTTTTTCCGCTTGTTTTCGAATGTTGCAGGCTCTCTCCAAAGCTTTGACAGAGGATGAACTGATATACTTAAGTGCCCAGTTTAATCACTTGGAACCAAAAGACGGGTGTGTTTCACTCGATAATTTCAAAACGGTCTGTTGCTGATTCTTCGACTTATTGCATCTTTGTAGCGATACGTATTAAACTCCTCGTGATCTTAGATATCCGATTCATATATGTGTATGTAGACCTCATACGGTGTAAACTTGTAGGCTCTTGTGAAACATTCCACTGCTGCTATGAAAGAATCGAGAGTGCTTGATATCTTGGAGAAGGTAAAACTCACAAAATCGATTTTTTAGGACGTCAAATATGTCTGGATGTCCTAATAGACTGCTTTATATGACTTAAGTTTATAGAATCAAACAATTGTTCGTCATATGTAAAGGTGTTACAATAACTTGATAAGATGTTTTTGGGCTCGTGACTCGTTTCTTTTAGGAGACTTTTAAAATCAAACGTATTATTAGTCTTTTTATGACATTGTTTGAGTAAAGATGTCTTATAAACATAAATGTCCAATAAAAAAGATTGTTCTTTCTGACATTTTTGTCCAGTAAGAAAATTAATAGGACATTTTGTTTTAAAAGTGTACTAAAAACTTGTTACGATGTCTCAGTACGTTTAAAAATCCTATTATTTGGTCAATAGAGCAGTTTGTTGTGACATTTAAACATATTTGACATCCTATAAAGTTGATTTTGTTGTAGTGACACATCTTGATGTCTCTGGGTTTTTACTATGTTTGGCTCGTAATAACAACAATGGGTTGGGTTCTATGATTGCAGATGAAGCCCCTATCGTATACTCAAATGACGTTTGAAGAGTTTTCCGCAGCTGCAATCAGCCCGCATCAACTCGAGGCTCTTCAAGGATGGGAAGCTATCGCAAATACGGCTTTTCAGTACTTTGAACTCGAAGGAAACCGCACCATTTCTATAGAAGCATTAGCACAGGTGCTGACTTTAAACCTCTCTTCTTATGCTACAATTGCAACAAAATTGGTTTTATAGGACGCCTAGATTGTCAAAGTGTCATAATTGAATACTTTATAGAACTTAAGTTTATAGGACCAAACTCTAAAGCGTCTTATCCAAAGAGTGTTACAATAGGTTTATATGATGTTTTTAGGTATTTTAAAAAGTTTTTAGGATGCTTTTAAAATAAAGTGCTTTTGAAAAGTGTCCTATAAACCCGTCTTTATAGGATACTTGTGTTCACAGGACACCTTCAAATAGTGTCGTATAAAATAGTTGCTACGTTATTTTAGTTTTATAAACATCCTAAAAAACTAGTTAAAACGCCTGAAAACATCCGATAAACCTATTGCAGATATGAAGTTTTTTGGTTTCGTCCTATAAACTCACGTCATATAAAGTATTTTTACGACTCCTCTACATTTTAGGTGTCCTATATAAAATCAATTTTGTTGTAGTGTACACTCTCAAATGTTTGTTTCTTTTTTAACAAATGGCCATTGGCTCGGCAGTACCCGAGTTATTGGCAGACCCCAATCTTTCACGAGGTCATGGGTTCAAATTCAATAAAAGTGAAGTTATATAAATATTATATACTTCAAATATGTCGGTTTTTTGAGTATGGTGTCGTGCAGGAAATGAACGTGGGCGAATCTACTCATTCGACACTGAAGGATTGGATACGGAGCAGTGATGGAAAACTCAATTTTCTTGGATATACGAAGTTTTTGCATGGTTTGTCAATTCGTAGTTCCAACACGAGACAACAACAATAACACCGCGAATTCTAGTTTTCTTTCGTGTACAATTGTGTTGTACGTTGGTCGATCGTCATGCCCGACAGTCGTCGGGTTTGATAAAGTCTTTCAGAAGTTATAATTTTCATTTATTTTAAAATATATTTCGTTGCCTAATTTCAGTCTTACAAGTTACTCATCGAATACCATTCTTGATCACATGGAACACCTCTACCAATTCCCATTCTTTCTCACATTATAACATCAAAAGCGTATCAAGTTAAACAAGAAAATTATATATATATATATATATATATATATATATATATATATATATAATCACAATGTGTTTGTTTTACATGTATTGAACTTTTTTTTGTCGTGTTTGTGAAACAAAAAATACACGTAAAAAGGTTTCATATTGTAAACCGGACAAATATAAAACAAACATAATGTGAACAAATATATGTTGATCAATACATTTACTATAACTAAATGAAAAAAAATGAAATAAAATAAAACTTTAAGATAGAATTAAGTTGTGACGGATGTCATAAATTTTAGAGCTCTTAAGCCCTATATATATATATGAATGTATATATGTTACATTTGATCTGTGTTTCTTGTTTTTGTGGTTTATATCAATCAAACTATATAAATTTACAGACCCATCTCCTAAAACTAATAAAGAATAGCACCCAATTAAGATCTAGAATTGAGCCAGGGAAAAGATGGTATCTTGATCAATCTTTGAAGCAGCATATATGATGATGGTTATGATGATGATGGTGATGATGATGATGATGATGATGCTGATGATGGTCATGATCAATCAAGCCTTGAACATTACAGAAATCTTGGATATTGCAAGGGATGCTAATGGGTCCTTGATGATGGAATCCGTACTCATTCTCAGCTTCTTTCAAGAGGTCCATGAACAATGGATGGTTGATGTACGTCACTGGTATTATAAATCTCTTCTGTTCTTCACCTTCATGTCCCACCATCACAGCTACATACCCTTTTGGTATATTCATCTTCTGTTCATGATGATGATGATGATGATGTTGTTGTTGATGATGATGATGCAGATGGAAGATGAATGAATACTCTCCAGCACCCATAATCAAGATTCCAGAATACCAAAGACTTGTTCTCTCTTTTTTTGGTTTTCTGGAGAACCGAGCGCAGAGCTTGAAGAATGAAGAATGAAGAATGAAGGTGGGTGAGATCCATATATATATATATTGGGGATAAGGGTAAGAGTGTAATTTAACAATTGAGGGTGTTGATTCTATATAAGGATGGTATTTGACTTTGATTACACGCGAAGGAAGGAGGAAATGGGGCGGGTTTTAACTGGATACGGAAGCGGGCCAAGACCGTGTAAAGTCGGGTGGGCAATTTGGTATTTTTATAAAAGAGAATATTCCTGAAGTCAAAATGGTTTTCTTAAAAGAGAAGGTCTTCGTCTTTGCATAAAATAAATAAATAAATTAATATTTGGAAAATAAAATATGTAAAAAGTCAATGCAAGGAAGAAGGAGAGGAATTCCAACTTTCAAGCATGTAAGGAAACGACACGTGGGATTGAAGGGTAGGTGTCATCTGTCATCATACATAAAGTCTTGGTATTTGACTTTATATATGCAAGAAGGCAAAGTGGCAAGTGTTTTTTGAAAGGGAAAGTAAAAAAGTGGCAACTAAAGAAACCTTTTTAGCAAAACATTCAAGCAAAAGTAGAAAGTGGCAACTGCTTAATAGACTTTTTTTTTTTTTTTTAATTTAAATAAAGCATTCTAGAAGTCGTAAATTTTATCGTTGTAAGACGGGTTTTTTATGGTGTAATATACTGTGACATGTTTTTACGGTGTTATAGGTTTGCAGCTTGTAACCAATGGTGGGACATGAGCCTAAGAACCTAAGGGATCGAACCTAATCTTCTACAAATATGTTACGTACACAAGTTCAATTTTTTTTCGTCTTTAGTGTAATAGACATATACCTTAAAAAACTACAAAAATACACCATCCATATTTAAACTCTTAAACAAGACAAGACAGTTATATGAAATCTTCATAATACATCATTCATCAAAGTGGAATTTGTTGATCTTTTACAACCTACAATTTTTGCAAATCTTCTTCCAAACTAATGTTTACATCAAGGCAAAAGATCGTATGAGAATGAGAGATGGAAAAAAAGCAGGATGATACTTACTGGTGCTCTAAGCAGGGAAAGAAAAAAGCAAGGGGGCCATGGCCCCCATTGCCCTCACTGCATACTTTTCATCTGGATATGTCGAAACCGTAAAAAAGTGTCTTGCGACGTTGACTTGTGATTTCTTAGCTATTTTGTGATTTTTTTGGAGATCGATGAAAAGTAAAAGGAAAATTTTCCCCACTTGGTTATTTATGATAACTGCCCCAAGTTTTAACCCTTCACAAAGATTTGTCCTTCGTTTGAGTCAGGACGTGTAGAGATTGGTACTCCGTAAAAAAACATGATTAGATTAAGGGCTTGTTTGTTTTTTGAAAAAAAACCATTTAATGCCTCTTAAGTCTGAACCGGTCAGACGTTTTTATTTTCAGACCGTTTGTTTTTTTTATATAAATAAGAGCTGAAAAGCTCTTAATTTGTTCTGAAAAAAAAGTGATAACATAATCACTTAAATCCTCTTAATCGCTCCCTCCAGACTCTCCCCTCCATCCTCACCTCCAGATTTAGTCCTCCAAATCTATCTCGCAAGACATTCGATCTCCAAATCAATCACGACCCAGATCGATCCACATATTCTCGTAAAATCATGACCCAGATCGATCCAAATCTATCAGATCCAAAACTTGACTGATTCAGATTTCAGATTTCAGACGTAAAAACAAACAGTCTGATTGATTCAGATTTCAGACTTCAGTACCACCTCTTAAAATTCAGAAGTGAAATCAGACTTCAGACTTCCGAACCTCTTAAAAAACAAACGCCACCTAATTGTTTGTGTTTAAGCAGATTAATTGTTTTTTCTTGTTCTTGTATTTTTAAACCTTTTAAAAGATATTCCAGATAATAACCAGTTAGTCCAGTCTTTCGGTAAACAAAAAGGTAGAAGGGCATGTTTGTCTTTTCTATTAAATTTTTTATATCGCATAAGATGATTGAAACATGAACAACATGCATATTATGATTCATCTAATTCAACCGTTCGTAATCCTTGTTTGATGAATAAGTAAAAAACAAATACAATTAAATACCATTTGAGGAAGAAAAAGAAAGAACAAAGAGGCTCGACGACAGGGTCTATCAAATCAATCTGTTTGCGTGGCCAGCCGAGGATCTACTGAAGGGGTGCTTGGTTCATTTCAAAGGAATCGGGATAGAAATGAGAATGGTTATGAAGATGCATGGGAATGTCGGAGAATGAAAAATTGATGTGGGAGTCCAGGGTCTATTGTCCCCGGAGACCTATGATCGGGCTCACAAATGTTGTCGTGCTTAGACACGTGCAACATTGGCTACAAGACTCTGATTCATATCAACGACCAGTCAATTCGAATCTCGAAACGAGAAGCATGCATGTTTTATTTCACTTTCGTGTTTTTTCTGCTAACTTTTACAAATTTTCGTTTAGACTTTTATGCTCGGTCCATAATATTTTTCAAATCCATTTTGTTTTAGCCTTCTTATTTACTTTTTGTTTGCGTAATCTAGATGGTCATTGATTGAATAAAAAAAATCTTTTTTCTTCCAAATTAGAGTTCATTAAGAATTCAATTCGAAGCCCAAAGTTTGGTATTTATGGAATCAACAAACTTTGGAAGAGAATATTTCGGCATTCACAAAATCAACGGGATTAATCTTCAGTTTGATTTAATCCGCTTTCAGACCATCATTACCCACTTCTAAACAATCACTTATTGCATTATATTAAACCAAACATCGATATTTATCCTCGTTCCTATTCTCAAACTTCAATGCATAGAACAAACAAGGGAACTATTTCCCATGCGGGTCGCATCGTAGACAACAGTCAAAGTCGGTATACATTTTACTCTCTTTATTTATATACGAAAATAGATAAGAAAGGAGGGCTGYCGAGGCCCGGAACTTCTCCGAGAGGTTCCTCTCGATATCAAACATCACTTTGCTTACTTCTTTTTCATTAAACCCTTAATGGATTAAGTTGTTTGTTTTGAATACATTTATTTGTTTAAGAGACGACATACCAATGGGTTTGAAGAAGGCAAAAAGAAGGTTAGATTATTTCAGGGGCATTTCTATTATTAATATTGTTTGAGGCAGCCTAGTGTGGACAATTGAGCGGCCCTAGCTTATTCCAAATAGCCATTTTGGCTTAATGGCTTAACAATTAAGCCATAAAGATACACCCCTGTATGGCTGAGCAAATAGGAAGTCGAGACAATTAAGCTCATTAAGCTATAAGTAAACAACACCTTATTCTCATTTCTCAATTGATGGCCAAATCTTTAGCAAGAAGATTAATATGTAAAAGCAGGAGTTTAAATTGTAATTAAATGAACCAATAATGCAAAACATCCAGCACTCTTATTAAACTAGATGACGTTAAATCAAGCAGAATTCTCTCTTGTGTAGGATCTGACTGTGAAAGCCAAGCCCAAAATCATGAAGGGCACCAGAAACTGCAATATCTTAATGAATTCAGGAGTGTTGTCTGAATTGTAGATCTTATCAGTAGATAGAACATAAGCACGTTTCGCTGGAACAGTTGATTTGTCTATCTCACCAATGTAATATTTATCCATCAGAACTCTAGCGTTATCACTGTGCCCGACATCCTCAAAATCAACTGTCGCATCCTTCCCTGAAATATATATAATTCCATGCACCAAACATACCAGTTAAAAAACCAAACTAATTCAGTAAATCCGCTCAAATACCGGAGGTAGCATGTATGCAGACCTTGCATCTGCCCTGGGACAAAATGTGAGTGTGTGCAAAAAACAAGTATACTGAAGATATATCTGCGGAGGAAAAGCTAAGGCGCTGTTTGGTTTATTTTTTATCAAGTCATGTATGAATAAAGCTGTATGTGTGGATTAAGTTTGGGGAAGAGTTGTTTCATAGATGGAAGAAACGTGTTTTTTGATTGGGAGGAGCAGGCTTGATAAAAACTTGGCTTTCTGAATAAAGTTTCCAGAAGCTTACTGAATAAGCCACTTTCTACATAATTAAGCCACTACCAAATAGTCATGTATAGTTGACTGAATAAGCTGCGAGTCCTATTAAGCTCATTAAGCTGCTAACAAACAGGCCCTAAGACTAGTGTATGACAAATAGGTAGATACAATCATACTATAATAGACAAGATAGTGACAAGAATGGATGATGTGCTTTATTTTTTATGATCTGACTCGTAAGAGAAAATTGGTCAAAACACTTGTAATAAGTAGTGAGAGTAACATACCCGTTGCTGCTAGCATAACTTCGTCGCCTCCAGGGTGATCGTCCATGAAGGGGGTTACATCATAAACCTGATACAGTTTAGGTAAGCAAGGCAATGGCATATGGAAAAATAGTATTATAGCATACAGAAAGATTGAGTTGCAGCCAAATGGTGTGGATATGTGAGGATGGTTTTGATGTATTTTCTGACGCACAATTTGGCAATTTTTTCATCTGTCAAGAAGTTGGTTTTTATGGATTTTGTGAACTTTTGACATGGATGGATTTCTGAGTGTCAGTTTTCCACAAGTAAACATTTGGTGCAATGCAAGTTAAATTGTAAATTTGTTCCCTTCCCTCTTCTAATTACAGGGTGAGAGATATATTCTTTACTGATAGCCAACTATGTAAACAATTTATATTGGAAACAGTAATTTATCATATCGTTTCTAAACCCTCTCTTTTGCTTGGATCATAGGAACGTTCCCCTTGGTGCACAGAGCAGAGAAGATTAGAAATACACACAGATACTTGTACAGTTGTATGTGCACACACACACAAGGCCAGTAATCAATAGTTAACTAATGTTGCAGCCTTGCAGGGTTGAAGACCATTATTAGGTAGATCTATTTCCAGAACAACTAGAAAAGATTGAGAAACTTGACTCGGAAAGGACCTTCTAACAAATTTCAATTGGTGTTATGCTATTGTTGTTTACAATTGATGGAGTGATTATTAAGAACACACTTGTAAGAAAAATTCTTATCACATCATTGCCAACTCATCTTATTAAGAACCTCTACAAAATCCCACCATTAATTTTTATTATATATTTTTAAATCAATTAAAAATCTAGTAAAATAACATTTAACACAAAATTTAAGGTAAGAACCAAGGTTCATGTACAAGAACTCAAAGAAAATGGGTGACTGCACAATGGTATTGACTTGTAAGAACTATATTTTTGCTTATAAGATAATGTTACTCTAAGACAATGTTACTGCTCTTAAGACTTCAAAATGATGATGGATGATAGAGCACACTCCAAATAGAACCCAATAAATGCTTAGGCAAGAAGCGGTTCTTCATCGAGAAAGTCCTTTAGCGTAAATGATTTGAACATTTTCACCTAATGATTAAAACTAATAAAATTTTGAGAAGGTTGACTTGAATAGTAGCTACCCATTGCAGCAACTGTTTCTTAAAAGTTCATGAACCTTTGTGGAAAAGCTTGGAGAACAGATGCCAAATGGAAATGAAGCAAGATAGTATTACCAAAGTCAAGGCACAAGATCAATGTCTTTTCTTCACCTTGGGGGGGTTTGCAGTAGATATTGCTGCTTTAAGGGATAACTTACAATGCTAGATGCCTAGATTGCTTAATCTATCGTATTTTCACTGATTATGGAAGCCTATAGACAAAGCTGCTGAGTGCGGAGACTGTGGAGAGTTTCCTAAGGCAGCATCGAAATTACTGAAAACAACTTTGAAATCAAATCTAATAATGATTCATTATAAACTTGTGTCGTTGTAATTCTTCAAATAACACCAAGTCAATACAAAATCACAGGTCAAATGCACCACGACATTGTGTTTCATTATTGTCCGCAATTTAAAATCAATTTAAAATTTATGATTGAAAACCAGCAGTTAGCATCGAAATCTCTCGGTAAGGATTACTCTCTCTTGTTATAAATTCTTCGCCCATCACTACTAGTAATACCATGTAATGCCACTTCGCATAATTTTTAACTAATGAATTACAGATTTACAGTAGCCTACTACTAACATTGAACTTAACAAGCTACAAACCCTCAAAATCAAACATGATTAATTACGAGATGATAAAAATAAAAAAAACTACAAAAACAGTGCAGAATCAGTAAATTTGAAATCAAATCAGAAAACATGGGACCTTTCCAGAGATGATAACCCAGCAGTCTTTGGTTTTGTTGTGCTTAGAGACCTCAGCAAAGACGAAAGTTTTCTGATCTGTAGCCATTACTATATCTGCCACTTCACAAACAACATCACATCAAAATCAACATAACAACGATTCAAATCTAGAAATCACGTATCAATCCAACAAAACAGAGAAAATTAGGAGGATTCAATCTGCTTACAGATGATAGAGCGACGAAGCTTTCGCAACACACACTCTGTATCCCTTCGATACTATTGGACTTCGATTACACGGAAGCAGGTAGAAGCCATGGACGGACATTGGGTATTATTTATACGTGAATAGCTTGCAGCACGCTCATTTTGACTCAATCCCAGCCCCCCTCGATATATAAATATTTAACCCTTTTTTAAATGACGTGAGAATATAAAATCACTTTTAATCTTACCCTATTTTATGAATTACCGTTATTATGGGAATTTGTTTGGTATATCTGTATACTTTATTAGTGTTGATATTCAATTATGATTGATTTAAAGAATATATAACTTTTTTTTTCTTATAGTAACTTTCATTCTCATCGGAACTCAATCCAATATGACAAAGGAGAACTCGGTATTGTGATGAGATGTGTGAATACAATCTCAACCTCAAATCAAAAGTTAAATTAGAAAATTAATAATTTTAGTAATTTGATTTAAAATTTGAAATAAAGAGAATTTCAAGTATTTTAAGAATCTTATATTTTTCTTTACTTTTCTCTCTTATCCCTTCCGACGTGAACATTTCACTGTAATACTCGTTGTATAGTAGTTGTGATGCATTAATTAGGGTCATTTTCTCTATATACCCAGTAAACTTATTGATGTCCACTGTGATACCTAATATATACATGTCATGATACCCTAAGATACACAATATGATATATTGTAAATAACGAAAACACATAACGTGATACAAATGAAACAACCAAAATTCACGTTATGTTACCGGCATCAAAGGTTCAAAAATATTACATTGTGGAGAGTTACGAATTTCATAATTATGATAGTTATTTATTTACTATTTATGAAGAGAATAAATTAATTAAACATATTTAAGAGTTATATTTTTTTATTATTAAATTATTATTATTTATTTAATAAATAATATAATTATATTAAAGCAGTGACTCATATTGAATCTTAGGAATTCCATCAAATTTATAATTCTTATTTAATCACCTTTATTATATAATAATTATTAAAAAAATAAATAGGTGGTGACATAATAGAATAGAATTGTACCAAGAAAAAACAACATAACAAATTTATTTAAATATTTAAAAAATTAAAATATAAATAAAGTCGTAATGTGGGGGTAGATGGGTGGGTTATGTAACTGGAAGTCTGGAACGCCATCCTTGAAACCGAATGATAGGCGTGCATAAATTGGGAAACGACAAAATAAATATTGTTAGATTGTTTTTACTTTTTAAAAGTATATTACGTTTTTAGACCTTGTGGTTCGTTAAAATTTTCCATTTTCGTCCTTATAATTTTAAAATTTTAATTTTTATCCTTATAGTTTAATTCATTACCGAGTTTGGAATATTAAATAGCTTGTATCCATAGAGCATCTGGCGTAACATAGATAATTAATAAATACTTGGATTTTGATAAACTAATTACTTGTTTGCTCAAAATAATTAAAATTTCTAATTTTGATTCGAATGACAGAAAATATGGAGTTGAAGTAACTCACTCAGAACGTTTTTTAAAGGATTACGTGGTACAATTAGATCGAATAAGCCCTTTTGGAATAAATGCTCAGCCGCTTGTAAACCTTCGGTTTTTTGTCCTTGTACTTTAAAACTAATTGTTTTTTTTTTTTCGTTTCTATGGTTTACAGTTCATTTTAGTTTTAATCCTTCATGATTTAAAATGGTATTTTGGATTCAAAGATAAAAATAAAAATGAACTGCAAACAATAAGGATGAAAACTGAAATTTTAAAACCACAGGACAAAATCTGTAATTTTTAACAAACCACATGGACAAAAAGATAATTTACTCCATTTTTAATTTTTATTAATAATATAGAACTAGACCGAAACCATAATGGAATTTTCATTTTCATGCTATAATTGAAAATAAACAATAAAAAGAATAATAATAATAATTTGAAAAATATTCACACAATAAAAGATTGTTTTACTAAAAGAAACTTATTTGATTTTGTTAAGAACATTCGTTAACTTAAAGGTCATTTTAGTCATTTTGTAATTTTTATTAAAAATAAAGAGTTAACATGCAAAATAAAAAACTTGGATACAAACAGTAATTATAAAAAACAAACAAGACTCGAAATCATCGTTTCTGATATTCCTTTTATTTTTCTCTGGCAACCATCGTCATATCATCTCCATTACTACCATCCAAAAATCAAAACCCATAAACCATTAATGGAGGTTGGGATTTCCATTCGACGGGTTCAGTCAACCGAAATAATATCAAAAAATTTAACAATGATGATCGTTAAAAGGATGAGAAAGACAGTTGCATTGGCGCTGGTCGAACAAAGGAGTGGTTTGTCGTTGGAGACTGGTTGCTTGACGACGGCAAGAGGCATATCATCACGATCCAAATGGTCATAATCAATAATTGTGAATGTAAATGAAATACAAACAGCTAGATCTTGTTTTACAAGGCAATCCGTTGTTTGTTCCACAGAGAGCAAAGTCATCACTGGTTCACCTTATTTGCAACTTTTTTAATTACCCCATAGATAACCTTTTATCTAATCAACCGTTCACCAGAAGTTCGCATTTTGTTTTCTTTAAGAAGTTCACCAAATTTCTCTTTTGGACGTTTGGGTTCT
This sequence comes from Cynara cardunculus var. scolymus, assembly GCF_001531365.2. Lineage (NCBI taxonomy): Eukaryota > Viridiplantae > Streptophyta > Magnoliopsida > Asterales > Asteraceae > Cynara > Cynara cardunculus. The sequence goes on from NC_037530.1 coordinate 67,267, forward strand.
TTAAGCAACGCGTGGTTTGAGATGAGGAGGACGATAGGTTAACAGGGACGACGAAAAAGAACAGTTGGTGAGATTAGGTTAGGATTTGTTTTTTGTTTTCAAATTTTTTTTTTTTGATGATTTATACACAAACTTTAATGAATTGTATATTGAATAGAGTATTGTCCATTTTCTTTGCTTTTGTCCCTACAATTTGTCTATTCTGAGTTTTCTGTCATTTTTTGCTCGGATCTGGACCCAAGTGAGGGTATTCTAGTCTTTTTTTCTTTTCATGAATGAAGTAGATGATTGGTCCATATAATTTACATTTTTATTGAATAAAAATCACTAGGGACTTGGGACATGTGGTTCACATGTTCTGTTATCTTTGAGTTTACCCTGAAAGCAAGGAGATTTGCAATCGTTTTTTAAAAACTAAAATTGTTAAAATACAATTTAAGTCGGATTTTCAAAAAAAAAAAAATTACGGATTTTGAATATGTGGTTTGTATTTTTTGCTCTCCTTAAGTCCACTCTGAAAGCGACTAGATTCGCAAAGTGTTTTTAAAAATAAAAAATTGTTAGAATATAATTTAAGTCGGGTTTTCATCTATCAATCATCAAAGCAACGAGATTCACGTAATATTTTTAAAAAACGATGAAAATAATTTATGTCCATTTACACCAGCGTAGTTTAATTCTTAACTTCAACAACCCTAGTATTCGGGCTGACTATCAACTCCTTTAATTATCCCGACTCTTATCACGAGAAACGTCTCCTTCTCGGAGCTTCTCATATACAACCTTAGCATTCAACCCAATATTGTTTGTCATAGTTTCAACATATGCTTTTTATTACCACTCGTCACATAGTTCTTTTCACAATCTATCTCCCCAATCCTAATTACTCGTATTAAGACAACCAAAATCTCATAAATGTTAAGATGAGCATACAAGAATGCTAGAAAGAGAATATAAATAATGAAATAGTATCTGTAACAATTCGTTCAACATGGATAGAAGGTGAAAATTATTAACTACTTATAAGTTTTAATTAGTGGGCTACCAATAACTTCCACCGTGGGTTTAAATTGGATTCGAATTTATTGGGCCAACCTGTTGCTTTGGGCTTCAGGGGTGTAAGTTACACATGGTATCAGAGCCGATCCTTGTACCATCGGAATAGCGGGGCAAACCTTATCAGGCATGATGAGTCCCTCGAGAGGGGGTGTTTGTAAAATCTATAGGTGAATCACACATTGCCGATGACAAGGAGGAAGATTTTGAGCAGGCTTGACGAGGACGTCTGGAGTTTAAGTGGGGAGTTTGTAACAACTCGTCCCACATGGATAGAAGGTGAGACTTGTTAGCTTCTTATAAGTCTCAAGTAGTGAGCTACCAATAACTTATACCATATTTTTTAGTTACATTCGAAATTATTGGGCTAGTCCGTTGCTTTGGGCTTCGGGGCTGTTACATGTTTTATATATATGCGTTCCCGAAGTCCACATTCCCTCTGTATGGCGACATCGAGTAGATTCTATGATTATAACTTCATTTTATACCAGACCATGAGGGCTCTCAGCGACATCATTAGTTCAATGTGCTCATCTATACACTTCTACTGTGTCTACTTACATTTTAGTGGTTACAAGTGAATGACTACGAATTTCACGTAGAATGCTAAGTATAAATCTAGATATTTACAAAAATTTTCTAGCTACACAAGACCTAGAAGAATATGTATTCTAGAATATGCTCGAGTTTTTTGGTCCTTCTAGAAGATTTTACCATACTCTTCGATGCTTTGGATAAAACATTTGTACATGACAAATATATGATTTATGAGGTACCAACTAATTTGTCAGTTATTTTATGACAGTCATATAATAAAAAAAAAAATATATATATATATATATATATATATATATATATAAGTTTTTATGTATAAAATAAGCCGAAGAAATATCATCCACATAACATGGGAGAAGAAATACACGTGACAAACATTGATTGGCTGGTCTCCAAACTCTCTTTCTACTCCACTCAGAGATGAAATTACCTTTGTAACCTTTTCATTTCATTTTATTTTTATTTCTATTTTGCCAAAATTTCCGTTTTACATTTTAACGAACCCTGTGGTTCCTCCAACAATTCACCACAGGGAGGGGGAGGAGTCTGTTGGTCAACCCCATTCTGCGACCACTGACGATCCTCCTTCATGGCTAAATCCTCCACCGCCGGCAGCATCTCCGCCGTCTCCTACTCACCTTCATCGTCTTTATCGTCTTCTCCGGCCCTCCGATTCCTTGGTCATCTCACAGTACCGGAAAAATCGTCAGATCTCAATAACGGTGGTATCGAGGAGTTTCACGAGAGCGACGTTTTTTGGTCTTCATCATCGGACGTATCTGACATTCCTTCACCGTCGAACGTATCCAGTTCTCCACCTATTCACCGGCAATACAATTCCGGTCTCTACGCTGCGTTATCAGATGACCAGCATCCGCTGGTTCGACGAAAACATGCCATGAGTCCGTCCCAATCTGCCGCCACGGCTGCTCGGACGATACCGCCCGTTGCTCTAAGACGTTCTTCGGAGCATTCTGTAGGTTATCACCAATCGGCGCCGGTGAACGTGCCGGTTTGGCCGAAGAATAAAACGAACAATTATTTAGGGCAATTTGATGAAGTGGTTGATAACGTGGTGGAGGAGGAAGATGAGGGGGAGATGGTTCCACCACATGAGATCGTCGCGAGATCGTACGTGACGTTTTCTGTGTTTGAGGGAGCCGGTCGTACGCTCAAAGGCAGGGATTTGTGTCGTGTTCGCAACGCGGTGTTTCAAAAAACAGGTTTTCTTGATTGAAAACTGAAACCTTCTTATTAGTTTTGTAATCTATTGATTTTTGTACCCTAATTCCTCTTGGAAATAAAATTTTGTTTTCTGTCATAACAATTACGTATGTTTCACTTCATGAAAGTACTTAGTTCTTGTGAATGCTTAGTCATAGACAGAATACGATTGAATAGCCCATCTTTCAAATTATATTCAGCCATTTGCAATTATATCACTTCATATGGAGATGGGAAATAATAATGAAGGACCAATGATTTTTTTTGGGGGTGGGGGGGATCAGATGCTTCAATTTTACTGCAAACTCTTTAGCTAAATTATCATTGAGATGTTAAATGAGCTCATAGAAGGTGGAATCAAATGGGTTTGTGACTTGAAATTCTAAATGGTCTCGCTTGGGAAGTTTTTTTGATTCATGGCCATCTTAATCAGAAAGGAATTCATGTTCCTTCCAGGAGACCATTTGCCTTCCTGCTTGGCAACATGGTTTGTAAAGTAGAGCTTCTACAAGATTTGTAAGGGGATGTTTGGTTTATTTTCCATTAAGTTATACATGAATAAACTTGTGGTGTGGATTAATCCGTCTTTATAGATTGGGAAAGTTTTTGTTTGAAATGGTTTTTTCATAATTGGAAGGAGCTTGTTTTTATTTGGGATGAGCGGGCTTGAAAAAGACTTGGCTTTCTACATTATGCTCTCCTCTGAAAGCTTACTGAATAAGCTGCGAGTCCTATTAAGCTCATTAAGCTGCTAAACAGTCAGGCCCTAAGTGCGGTATCTTGACAACAGGAATGTTAAAAGAAATGACTCAACCTGCTATACCCTTCATCTTCCATGTTCCACGGACACCTACATAAAGTCTTTGTTAATGAATTACCTTCATGGTGTTTCTGTATTTTTTATCAAGTTGACCAGATGATAGAATTGGTACTTGTTACTTCTATTTCTGTTTTTTCTTGTTTTGTTGGCAAGACATCCAAGCTTTTGGTTACTCCATGAGAAGGTATGCTAAGGTATCTTGTTTCTTTCATTTGCTTGTTTTAATGAATCGATATTCTTGACGAAAATATCAAATATTGCTCATGTGATGTAATATTACAAGATCTAGGATGGTCCAGATATCTTTTGGGATTTGATTCTCCAGTCTGCAACTTGAAGGTACCATCTTTTCCTTTCATCTGGGTCCATCAGGACTGTTTCACCTTCATTCTTCTGTAATAAAACAATCAGATTTATCTTTTGTGTTGTTGTCTTTATCTTTTATAATTCCTATGCATGCTTTCTGGGGTTGCATCTTACGGAGTTGCCAGTTTCTCAATCCAGAGGAGTGGCTAATGAAGATAAAAAGTTCTAATTAATTAGTTTAAATTTATTTTGTTGAATGGAAAAACCAAAAGGAGGAACAACGAATAACTGGCAGTAGAGATGGAGAAGGCTTCTTTTCTATTTTCAATACTACATCGTAACACCATCTTTCTCCTTTGTTTGGAAATGCTGGGAAGTTCTTTTAGATGATGCTCTTATTTCGACTCTTTGCATTACAACCCTTGTAAATTGCGTCTATATTGTTGGTACCCGAATAGATTCTTACGTAATATAAGTAGTTAAGTCATCCTCCCGTGAAGGCAAAAGTTCTTTTGTTGAATCGGGATCAACTAGGACAGAAATAAAGCATTGGGTCGAACTTTTTATTGTTCAATAATTTGCTGAATCCGAATAAGAGACTTGAAGATTGTCTTTTTGGATATTCTGCTTTGTAATGAAGCTATTAGTGATGAAAGTTATGCAAAAAGTAGGCTCACTTTCATGTCTATAATTAGCTTTTGCTAGCTGTGTTGTTTTCTTGCAAAAGTTCAAGTAATGGAGCATCTCCTGGACCACAGAAAGAGGTTTCTTTCTTTAATTTTCGTTGGTGTACTGATATGCTTTTGATCTTGTTAGCTTATAGAAAACGTGCTAGATGAAAGGTATGGTTGCAGCTGACGTTGATTTATGTGAGAATGGGATAATGATGGAGCATCTTGTGCTTGATGCTTAGCAGGGCTACACTCATTGAATGGTGCATAATCTTTTCATGTCTTTTTCAACATGATGTGAAGTATTTAAAGTTGTGATTCCTATGACATGTTTGATAAAAGATTAATGAGTTTAACATGACTCACAACTTATTATGTCAGCTATGTATGATAGGACATGTTTATTAACAACTTAATGAGCTTAATAAGATTCACAGCTTATTCGATCAGCTATATATAATTGTTTGGTAGTGACTTAATGATATAGAAAGTGGCTTGTTTAATAAGCTTATAGGGAGGAGCTTTATGCAAAAAAAATTTAAGTTTTTTCCAAAACTGTCCATACCAATTAACCATTCACATTTTATAGTCCCAGATGGCTTTACAGAGCATTTGATCTGGTCACGAAGTTTTCACTGTTCTCGAAAGTGGTAGGACCATTAACCATTCACATTTTATAGTCCCAGATGGCTTTACAGACCTGCAGTCTTTTCTTTTGTGAAAAAAGTGCAAATTACACTCTTAGAACCCTTGAATCTTGATTCACATGTTTTCTACTATTACAATATTTGGTTGGTACAATTTTATGTTTATTACGCTTTCTATTTATTCTATATTACATGCGAGTTACAATCATCAGAGTTCTAAACTTCTAATCTTTATAACAAAACTGCCAAGGGATGTGTAATTTCGTTTGAATAATCCCAACTTCATTAGTTCTTTGTAGGCAAAAAGCTCATGCAGATAGGAGGTCTGACTCCAGCCAATGCAAGGATTGAGGAAGGAAGAATCCATAATCCATCACCACAAATCAAACCTGAAGCAACAGCAGGTACCATCAGGTTTGCCTTCTGCTTATTGATCTTATGCCATATAAACACAAATAGACTTCCCATACACATATCGATAGCGAAATAAGCCCCAACAAGAAACGGCACAGCCATAGCCATTGGTAACGGAATCCATGCCCCTATTTTCTTTGAAGAGGTGTCCCGTACCAAATTCGCCATCATGGCAAACGTAAAAAACCCATAACAGAGCTGTAAGCAATGGTGAGGCAGTGCAGAGAATCCTTCGACGCCTAGAATTGCCATATTGCGGTAAATAATGGCGTAAGGAGCTTTATATTCTCCATCTGGATTCCCAACATCAAATGCTTTGTAGAAAAGGAAAAACGTGAGAGGAGCCACCACACATCCGATGGCCGTCCCAATAGCTTGGCTAACCAGCATTGACCTAGGTGAAGTAAGGGTCAGATGACCCGTCTTGAAATCATGCATCAAATCAGAGGAAATCGAGACCATTGATTTTATCAAACCACATCCAACAAGTCCAGCCACAACACCATTTTGCTTTCCGGACATTGCAGCAAGCACAAAAAGAGCAACCTTCCCGTAATTATATGCCATATTCATGTCTGTTAAACCAGCACCATAGGCATTACAAAAGCCCAAAGATGGTGCAATAACATAGGCGACCAGAACAAAATACCATTTGAGCTCCGGAAACATGATTGGGATGATAATAATGGAAACAACCGAGAAGATCACATAACCAATCGCTGCAACCCAGAAGGGAATGCTTTCTCTCAAGAACACCTCGTTTTTTTGGAGGTTATCGAGAGGTTGATTGTTGCTATCTGGGTCTATTTAACATAGTACGAGATATCATTAGAATGTCATAAACAAACCAAACCAAACAAACCCACTATATCCAATCCGAATGTAGGACCATGGTTTGCACTAGAATGTCATGAAGTCTACAACTTTAAAGACTTTCATTATGCTTTTGCAGGTTTGAAGAACTTACTGGTTTTAGGGTTCTTTCTTGAGGTGGTATATATGTTTCTTGCAGTGAAGAAAGTGATCTTGAGAAAATTGTATAGACCATCTCCTAGGATAAGCGCGATCGAAATGAAAACCTGCAAATACAAGAACCTTTTAGACCTCAAAAGTCAAAACGCGTCTCTTTACAAAACATTCACCCCGACTAACCTTATAGCCATTTAGACTCTTCATGCTGCTTTCTGATAAACTTGCAGGAAACCAATTGCCTTTGCGGTCACCTATGAGTGGCCACATTACACCATATGATAGCACGGCTCCTGCAAGCAACGACAAGTTCACAAGATGCGAACATATCATTCCTGCTCCTATGTAAGTCATACTAAAATCAAAATAAAACCTGCACAGTAGCAACACATTCATATGATCAACATAGGATACTGTTTCATAAAACTACCCAAAATGTATAACCAAACAAACCCATTATACTACGTTCCATTTGAAAGCTGGGAGGGGTAGGATGTACTCGAACTAAATTGCTTACGTGTTTGCATATGCTGTTAACCCGAATGTAGGAAAGTATGTGAATCCACATTTGCCTGATCCTGAAAAGAACCACTGGAAACAAGCCCAAGCGAAACTCCCTGTGAAGAATTTCGCAAACCCCACAACTTGCTTCCTACAAGAATTGCATGTTCATTAGTGTTTGTTTATGTTCGTTTAGCATCTTAAGGAAAGAAGATAAAAACAAGAATATATCTTTTTTACATGTTCATCGGTTTGTTTACAACCCTATTTTAACGGTGGTGTGATACCTGGCCATTTTGTCTCCTTTGGGAGTATGGAAGCCATTGATGAGCACTGCTGTAGCTGTTCCACTTGGGTATGTCAATTTGTAGTCGATGATCATAATCTACCAAACAAGACAAAGTTATGGGTTGTTTGGTTGGCTTTCCATTAAGTCAATAAAAGATGTGTGCATTAATTGGAAGGTTTTTCAGGAACTTGGTTTTTAATCAGGTTTGAGTAAAACTTGGCTTTATTTATGCATAAAGCTCTCTAGAAACTTATTGTTAAGCCACTTTCCAGATAGCTTACTGAATAAGCTACGTCCTATTCAGCTGCGCTGCTAAGGAACAGGCCCTTCATGATGCTCAGAAACTGTATAATATACAAGTGAAGAAGCACAAGGTACAAACCTTTCTGAGAGGAACCAAAGCCAAAAGACCAACGAAGCTGGTAACAAACAAAAAACCAGTCATCCAGCCGATCCCAGGTTCTTTATAACTCCCAGCTGAATTCCCTTCTGTATCAACCCCTGCTTGCTCATATGTCTTCTTGTTTAATCCCAATAAATAAGACCCAAATCCACCTTCATAAATAATCCTTAATTAAATCAATAATCAAAACCTAAAAACATCATTCAAATAGAATAATCAAAACTGAACAAACCTCCAACGGCAATGCTGTAGCAAGCAACAGCACATGTCTGAATGATGGTATTCTCTTGTCTGGTAAACGGCGTCGTTACGAAGCCAGCTTTATGAACCAGCTTCGTCCATGTTCTAATGAACACGAAGGCCAAAAGTGCAGCAGAAACGTTGAGATTTGGGACCAAACCAGTCGTCAAATTAAGCTTCATTACGATCACACTGTAGATAATCCCGATCAATAAACTCGCCACCAGTCCTCGAATGGTTATGTGTTTGTTCCAGGGCTGAATCCGCTTTGAACTACCGTCGTTTTGGCCTGCCGTCGTCGTCTCCTCTTCCATTCTCTCCGTCTCATCAATCTCTCTGGAATCCTCCATTTTCTGAACCACTTGGGATCAAATCATCAAATTCCCGCTTCGTATTATAGATGAAATCGATAGGAATTTAAAGATCAAAATGGAATGTACTTCAAAAGGATGTGTAGTACATAATGGATCAGAAGTTGGTAGTACAAAAAGTTGAACATAAATCAACTGTGGGTTTTGTGGTTCGAGAGGTGGGTTGAAATACATATATCAGCCAGATGTTGACTTGCAAATTTTTCTTGGGATATATTGCATTTTCAGTCCCTGTGGTTTTTTCAAAAATTTCTCCTTATAATTTTGATATTAACAATTTTTTGTCTTTATAATTTATAATTAATTACCTTTTTCGTCCTTATAATTACTTTTTTCGTTTCTATGGTTTAGAATTCATTTCTATTTTAAAAAAATATTTTAACCTATAAATTAAAAATCATAATCTTGAAATGATAGGGATAGATCCGTAATTTCTAGCAAACTATAGGAATAAAAAACTAAATTTATCTATCCTCTTTTTCTTTTCTTTTTTGTTTGAAAGAGACCCTTTAGGTTGAGAATATTTTTCCATTCTTTCAAAAAGCGACCATTACCGAATCAGGTTTTTATTTTTGGACTTACTGTATATGTGACTTTTTTATAATATTAATGATCAACTCGAACACTAACTAAACGGTAAATATTTTCGGTATTTGTATTCATCAGTTTGGTTTCAGTTTAATCGATTTGATTTAAACCATCTTTTAGCTTATTACACACGATATGTGTACTGTTACATGTGTATTCATGTAAACATAGGGGCTTAATGATTTAAAAACTTATCAAACATTAAGTGTTGGATTCAAAGCTCGTATTAAATTGACTTCCTATAACCAAGGATGCTCATATCTTGATAATATTTGTGAGAAAATCTATCTAAATGTTTTCTTTCATTTGATTTTTTTCCCCATCTAACTATAATATTTAATGTATTGATTAATATATATTTATTTCATGATTTTTTGTTTCATGCATATTTGGTTTACAATGTGAAATTTTCATATGTATTTTTTATTTCACAAATCCGTCAAAGAATTTCATATTATAGACTGAGTATATGTGAAACAAATGTATGTGTGTCTACATATATATATATATATATATATATATATGATTTTATAAATATTTTTAAAAAAAATTAAGAAAGGTTAGATTTTAGAGTTTTAAGATTTTTTTTCTCAATTTCACTAGCTTGTTAAGAAAATTCCAAAAATAAAAAATAGAAGAGAAGATGGAATTAAATGGAGAAAAAGACGAATAGACTGTTTGACAGTTGCTGAATGGTTGAGTGTAGAATGATTAAGTAGTCAGAATGAAATATAATTGTTTAGTAATTGTTTACAATAAAATCAGGGCGTTGAATGGTTAGGGAGACACATGATACAAAATCATTCTGAGAGTTTAGAACCATTAAGAGACAAACTTTTTTTTGCCAAACAAGATTCACCTTTTAACGATTCAAATGTTACCTCTTAATGAAACTATTAAGAAGTAAACAAACAACCTCGAAGGCGTTGTTTGTTTCTTATAAAAAAAACTTCTTTATCAGGCTTTTATAGCTGATTTGTTAAAAGCTGGGGTCATTTACACTATTTGTTTTTTCAATTTTTTAAAGGTATTTACATCTTATTTTTCTTTTATCTAGTAAGAGGTAAACCAACATCTTATTTGTCTTTTATTGTTCCTCAAACTGTCAACAACAACATTTCTCAATTAATTAACGTTGATCGATCATTTCTCTCAATCGATTCTTATCTCAATCCTCACCTCTTTAATTGATATATTTTAATATGATTTAAATGTGTTAAACACCGTCAATGACATATTTTCGTTTAAAAGAATGCTAATGATATAATTTTTTTTATTAACCTGGATATCCAACTCGTTATGCAAGCCAACTAATTCCAGGACGACCACCTGCTTTGAAAGTAGCCCGGAGTCAACACATTTGAACTTTCGTGACCACAAGGGTATTTTTTTTTTCTTCCTTAGATAATGAATGATTTTGTGAAATTGTATAAATTTATCTATAAGTTCAACACTATAATTTTTTAATGGGTAAAACTGACAACTTAAACAAATTCAGACGTTTATTAGTTTATAAGAAACAAACAGTCTCATTGATTCAGATTTCAGAACTAGCCACCATCTCTTATAAATCAAAGGTGAAATAAGATTTTAGACTTCGCCAAATTTTAAAAAACAAACGCTACGGCAGACTTATTTATTCATTTAAAAGAAACGCTCCAGTTAATAAATTAATAAAATATAAAATGATAAATATTTTAATATTATAATTAATGTTAAAATTTATAAAAAAATTAATAGAGAAAGATAATAAAATTATTTTAATTTTTTTATGAAATTTTATTAAATATTTTAATATTATATTTAATGTTAAAAAAAATTAAATTGTGAAATTGTTATTTAGTATTTTTTTTTTGTACATTATTGAAATCTACTTTTATCTATACTATCTTATAAAGCAAATTTGCTAAATGTCTTAAAAACAATCTTGATTGCACAAAGTACTACTTATTTATGCATAAAGTCTTGAAGTCTTAAAAGTTTACAACTTTAACAGCATAAGGTATCAGTCCCCATTTCGCCACCCATCGTTATCAGTTATCATCGTACAACTCAATTTCACAGCCCCCAGGTGACAATTCCTTTTCTCGAATACTACTATTCAGTCGACGATTCCTTTTCTCCAAGACGACTATCCAGGCGCCCTCCCTCTCTCGAGATGCAGGTTTTATTTATGTTATGTTATTGCTCAATCGGTTTCTCATACGATTCATCTTGCTATTCAGGCGCTCTCTCGCTCCATCGATTTAGGGTTTCTTTGATAAAAGTTGTTTGTAAAGGTACTCCATCGATTTAGGGTTTCTTCGATCCTTTCTGTCCGATTTCTTTTATTTCTTTTAACGGAAGTTGTGTGTCCATTTGGTTTGATCCTTTCGATTTCATTGATTTCTTTGATATTTTTGTTCATGTTATGCTTAATTCATTGTTGTTGATGCCGATTAACATTTGATTTTTCTTGTTGATGCAACTTAACATAATGTCAATATCAGCAAGTAGTAAGTAGAGGTCCACTTGGTTCGATCCTTTTGGGCTTGAATCATATACATGATGGTTCGAATATTGAGGTTTAAATTTTGTTTTTGATACTTTGATTAAGATGCACAATCAGTGATTTTAGTAATTGTTCTTGGAGTTTCAAATTGAATATGTTTGGATGATGCTTATTCTTTGAATCTGGCATGCTTGCATTTTCAGGATGCCACAATGCTTATTCGTTTATTTGTTTGTCTTTATCTAAATACTAAAGATTCATTATTGTTTGGATTATAGTTTGCTTATATCTTGTTTTTGCCATTCTGACAATTTCTTATATCATGTCTTTGGTTTATGGTTTGCTTCTTTGGTTATACTACTTGCCCCTCATATACATGAAGTTGATCTGTAGGATGAGTATGTTTCAAACATGGCTAAAGCTCTTATATTTTCGCTATTTATTAGTAACTAGCAGATCGTTTGTTTTAGTTGGCTTCCATCTTATAGTTTTCTGAATGACTATTAAAAATGTTATTTATTCTGCAGTCATTTTGTCCCAAATCCAATGAGAGTTTGAGAAAGCACACCAAGTAAATCCTTTGTTTTTATTCCAACTTTCACCCTTAGCTTTGTGGTTGATTCATGAAGGAGTAGCTTATACCTTCATCTCATGCAGGCATATCTGGATTATCCTTATGGTAACATATGAAAGAGTGTTTGATTGGAGGATTGCAGGTAGATGGAGGTTTAGGGCCTTCTACCATTAAAACACAGGTGTTGTAGGTGCAAATTGCATTGTTGTTGGGAGTTAAGTGTTTGGAGCTGCAGAACAAGTGTGAATGAAGCCCAAAAACATTTATTTATTAAGCATATGCTAGATATAAAGTTTCCCAACGTGATGTACAATTTGATACCGCGAACATGATAAATTTAGGAATTGCTATTCTGATTCGCTTTCTTACATTATACAATTGTAGAGCTAGCTTTGTTAGATGTATTGATAAAATTGAGGTGGACTACTAAACTACTTGGATTTACCTGGCTTAAGTCCTGTCTCATACTCGGTCTGAGGTTTATCCTTTTGGTTTGGTTTCATTTCATATGGATTAAAGCTTTAGTTCTATCCTTTTTTTTTGGTTTGACAACATGGACTTTTGTAAAATATTGTGTTATTTTGCTGTTTGGGGGGTTATAAGGATGATCTAAATAGTATGCCCCCTGTAAAGAAATTGGTTGTCATCATAGTAGTTGAAGACAACAAAATTAAATGGAGAAAGCTACTGTTTTGGAAGTCTGTTGATAATTGTATGATTGGGAAGGCTGGCTGCTGGTACCTAACTGTTTGGAACTATACTGGATTCATAAACTCTATTATAGATTCCTGTTTTATTTGGAATTTTGGGATTTGATATAGAATTTTTGGTGATCAATTGATGCAGCTCACCAGCTATTCCTATGCTGCATCCATAAGGGATTTTTTTACTGTAATTGAATGGAGAAAGAAATTACAATATTACGGTCCATGCGATGTTTTTATTTTTGAATAAAATCTAAATTTGAAGATATCATAAAAATTTGACAAAATTACATCGATATTAGTATCAAATTAACTATTTAAAATTCATCATTTTTTGTGTAATTTTTTAATTCAATTTTTTTAATTATAATTTAATTTAAGTTCAATAACGAAGTAATTTATATTTTGTTTAATAATATAATTTTCTTATAAAGATAATAGTTAATTATTTTGTTAGAACTCGATAATTATCTTAATTATATTTTACATTTTTTATATTTTAAAATGAGATGTTTATCCTCTATTTGATTATATTTATCCACAGTTAGTTACACGAATTCAAACATGGCTTTAATAAGTTGTACTTATGCATAGTTTACTTATAATTTTGAATTTTAAGTAATATGCATCAATATACAGTACTTCATATAGAAAAAAAAATTGTTTTTAAGAGTTTTTGTCAAATGCTTTATAATATAATATAGATGAGGACTGGGCTGTTAAGTTCATATTGGATTTTAAATTGTCATACAATTTTTTTCATTGATAGACTGTAATTGAAACCATGACTCTTATTTATTCAAATTGTATTAATATGTAAAGACCAAGTATAATTTATATCATCGTTAAATCTTTTATAATAAAACCAGTAAAACTTTAAAATCGTTGAAATTCACGGCTTCCACCGCATTATGCAAATACACAACTAGTTACTTATAAATCATTTAATTTATCGGTGGCCTGGGTGTCGTGTGGTGGAAACGTGCCGTGCTAAAGAGTAAAGACAGCTTTTTGGATGAGATAATAAAAGTTACCTAACGCACCTTCATCTTTACAATAGTTACCAAACAGAACCTCAACTTATGATTCTTAAACTTCTGCCCCAAAATAATCAAACATTTTTATTAAATAAATTACAAATCGTACAAAACCGAAATCAACTTTCTCCAATCCTATTTAAAAGACAAAAGAAATTTCTTCTATCAACGGGAAATTTAAATGACCATCACCTCGTAACATCCAAAGTTTGAATCAACAAGCTGACTCAATAATTTTGAATTCAATTAAAAAACTATTGATAACACACAACTTGAGACTTATAAGGAGCTCATAAATCTCATTTTTTATTCATATGTAACAAGTTGTTACATTTTGTTGAGAAAAATCAGTCCATTTTTTTTTTTCTGTTATGGCTTAAAATACATTTTAACTTTCGAAAAAAGGGAAATACAATGATACCCAAAATAGTAAATAAACGAATTATGACGTATATTCATACATAGAATAATCTGTATGTAAGAAGAAACAACATAAATATAGGATTATTTGACCGTTTAATCCATATAAAATAATACATGTCACATAAACATGCAAATACTCAGAATATGGGATAAATTGGAAATTGAGATGGGAATATATGCCATTTAATGTTGAGAACGTTTTCCATTTTTAAAGAAGCATATATTACCAGATTACCATAACTATCTTTTCATTTTTTTTTTTTTTGCTTCAACAGCTTGTTAAAATAAATTCCAAGTGAAAAAGATAAATCGAAGAGAGAATGAAGAATTATGCAAATTCAGATATTCCTTTAAAAACTAAAATTATTTTAATTTTCCTTTGAAAGTTTGCTCATATATCAAATATTTTAATAATATACTTAGTATTATAAAAATTAAATTGCGAAATTGTTGTAGTTAAATGTAATTTTTTTGCTCAAACAGCCTTCCTAAACTATCTCTAAAATGGAGAAATTAAGGGAGAGATGAGTTTTTTCTCTAAAAATGATTGCCAATTGAGACCGTTAATAAAAACAACTTCGAAAATAAATACTTCGAGAGAAAATAATATTTTAATAGATGAATTGAATATTTTAGTCAATGTTGGATTCTCCAAAATGAAAAATATTTTGGAGATGAATGTAATTTTTTTTTATGTGGAGATTTTAACTTTTTAATTCTATATTTTAGAGAAATTTAAGAGATTCTGTTAGAGATGCTCTTACCTCTTAATCATTTCTTTCCTAGCCATAGTTCCACGGTTGACAGGTCTGTAATTTGCAGAGGGTCAAAGCATAGGTCCACAATTATGTACCTTTGGGAAAACACATTTGCAATAACTAATTTACCCAGCAAAAACTTATCAAGTAACGGTGGTAAGTTCTCGATACTTTTCGTACCAAATAAATTCTCGGTGTCGAAGGATTCTCGGCACTTCCTCACCACTGCTTACAGTTATGTTACGGGGTTTTCGCGTTTGCGATGATGGTGAATTTGGTACGAGACGCCTCTCCGAAGAAAATCAGGGGGTGGGTTCCGTTACCAATGGCTATGGCTGTGCCGTTTGTTGTGGGGGCTTATTTCGCGATCGATATGTGCATGGGAAGTTTGTTTGTGTTCATATGGCATAAGATGAATAAGCAAAAAGCAAAGGTGATGGTACCTGCTGGTTTGATCTGTGGTGATTCTTCCTTCCTCAATCCTTGCTTTGGCTGGAATCAGACCTCCAATCTGTATGAGGTTTTTGCCTACAAACAAGTAATGGAATTGAAAGAAGTTTTGAAATCTGGTGATGATATCTACCATCTTAATAACAGAAACCTAGTTTTGACCATCTCTACTGCTTTTTTTTTTTTTTGTAGAGATGGTCAAAACTAACTTTCTGTCGGTCGATTGTTGTCATCTGGGTCTATTTAACATAGAACAATATATTTCATTAGAATGTTATAAACAAAACCAGTATATCCCATATGAAGGCAGGTTAACTACTTTAGACGGTATTTCCCATCTGGAGGCAAGTTAATTACCCTAAACAGTAAGACAGAGACAATTTCCGGAAAGGGAAATTAATTAAAATAGTCATTTTTAGAATTTGGATTCATCTCTTAGCAATTTCGCTCCTAATATTTCAAAAATGTCAACAGATCCGCAAGTGGTACCTTCTCAATTTGCGGAGGGGTTGAAGTGTAAAAAAAAGTTCCCGAACCAGATACGCAAGTGCACGGACCAAATCTGTAAATTAGTCCAACACTTCCGTGGGACCTGGTTCGGAAACCTTTCTTTTTCTTTACATTTTGACCCCTCTACAAATTGAGAATGTGTCACTTGTGAACCTAGTGATATTTTTGAAAATTGGGGAGAGAAATTGCAAACCGATAAATTCAATGCCTGAAAATGACTATTTCTATTAATTTCCCTTCCGGAAATTAGAATGTCATAAAGCCTACAACTTCAAAGACTTTCGTTATGCTTTTGCATGTTTAAAAAACTTACTGGTTTTAAGGTTCTTTCTTGAGGTGGTATATATGTTTCTTGCAGTGAAGAAAGTGATCTTGAGAAAATTATATAGACCGTCCCCTAGGATAAGTGCGATCGAAATGAAAACCTACGAATACAAGAATCGTTTAGATCCCAAAAGTTATATAACGTTTCTTCACAAAATGTCGTTCACCCGTCTGACCTTATAACCGTTTAGACTCTTCATGCTGCTTTCTGATAAACTCGCAGGAAACCAATCACCTTTGCGGTCACCTATGAGTGGCCACATGACACCATATGATAGCACGGCGCCTGCAAGCAACGACAAGTTCACGAGATGCGAACATATCATTCCTGCACCTATGTAAGTCATACTAAAATCAAAATAAAACCTGCATAAGACCAACACATTCATATGATCAACATAGGATACAGTGTTATAAAAATAACCAAAATGTATAAACCAAACAAACCCAGTATGTATAACGCCAGGCCTAAAATGCTTACGTGTTTGCATATGCTTTTAACCCGAATGTCGGAAAGTTTGTGAATCCACATTTGCCTGATCCCGAAAAGAACCACTGGAAAAAAGCCCACGCAAAACTCCCTGTGAAGAATTTTGCAAACCCCACAACTTGCTTCCTACAAGAATGCCATGTTCATCGGTGTTCGTTTAGCATCTTAACGAATGAACACACATAAGCTTATTTTCTTAACGAACGAACATAAAAACAAGAAAATATGTTCTTTTAATGTGATGTGATACCTGGCCATTTTGTCTCCTTTGGGAGTATGGAAGCCATTGATGAGCATTGCAGTGCTGTTCCACTTGGGTATGCCAATTTGTAGTCGATGATCATAATCTACCAAACAACAATACAAAGGATCTGTATGTTAGTAGCTTAATGAGTCTAATAAAACTTAAAGCTTATTCAGTCAGCTATACATGACTTTTGGTATTGGCTTAATGATATAGAAAATAGTTTTCCAGGAGAGCTTTAGTTTTTCCACACCTGTCATTTCCAATCATTTCCAATTAAAAATCACGCTCCTACCATCTATAAAATAAAATAAAATAAAAAGGTATGTTTGTTAGCAGCTTAATAAGCTTGATAAAACTCAAAGCTTATTCAATTACTGTACATGACTCTTTGTTAATGGCTTAATAATACATAAAACAGCTTATTCAGCGAGCTTCGAGGGGAACTTTAGTTTTTCCAAACCTACCTTCGCAACTAAAAAACACCATTACATCTATGAAAAAACCCACTCAAACAAAAAACCTTGCCAATCCATACAAACATGTTAATCCAAAAAACATCTAAATGGAAAACCAATGAAACAACCCCAGAAATTGTATAAGGTTTGTAGCTGCTGCTTCTTCACTTGTAATCTTCGATTCGATTTTAATGATGTTTAATTAGTTATTGATGAAGGATATGTGATTTGTGAAGGTGGATTTGGGTCTTATTTGCTGGGGTTAAGCAAGAAGATATACGAGCAAGCAGGGGTTGATACAGACGGGAATTCAGCTGGGAGTCATAAAGAACCTGGGGTCGGCTGGATGACTGGTCACAAATCACAAATCACAAATCCCAAATCCTTCTTCACTTGTATAAGAGTACAAGTGAAGAGGCAGAAGCTACAAACCTTTCTGAGAGGAACCAAGGACAAAAGACCAACGAAGCTGGTAACAAACAAAAAACCAGTCATCCAGCCGACCCCAGGTTCTGTATGACTCCCAGCTGAATTCCCGTCTGTATCAACCCCTGCTTGCTCGTATATCTTCTTGCTTAACCCCAGCAAATAAGACCCAAATCCACTTTCACAAATCACAAATCACAAATCACAAATCAATAACTAATTAAAGATCATTAAAATCGAATCGAAGAATCAAACCTCCGTAGGCAATGTTGTAGCAAGCAACAGCACATGTCTGAATGATGGTATTCTCTTGTCCGGTAAACGGCGTCGTTAGGAATCCAGCTTTCCGAACGAGCTTCGTCCATGTTGTAATGAATACGAAGGCCAAAAGAGCAGCAGAGACGTTGAGATTTGGGACCAAACCCGTCGTCAAATTAAGCTTGGTTACGATGACACTGTACATGATTCCGATCAATAAACTGGCCAGCAGTCCTCGCAAATGGTTATGTGTTTGTTCCAGGGCGGAATGACCTTTGAACCACCGGCGTCTCGATTTCCATCGTCTCCCGCTCGTTGGAGGCTTCCATTCTCTGAATGGTTGTAGAAATGGAAAGAATATATAGAAGAAATGGAATGTAGTTGAAAGGGTGTCGTACAGTACACATTGACAGTACGGATAGAGGAAAACATTCAAATAAAGCATTTTATGAAGGGAATTCAGTTTTGATTTGAGTGAGGGTTTAGTCTACAGTCTACACGATCTCCAACAACATCTATATGAATCAAGATTTTTCAAATTAAAGTATTTTTATAAATTATATTAGTGTTTCTAAATAAGTATTTAAAGATGTGATTATGTTGTATATACATTTTAATTGTGTGTGCGCACACGTGTATGTTATTGTTGGAAATAATAATAAAATGAAAAAATAGATGAGAAACGGGAGTAGAGAGAGAAATAGTTTTTTCAATTATCTATATTATATTATAAAGTATTTGATAAAAAATCTTAAAAATTATTTTTGTACATAAAATACTGTTTATTGATGCATATTACTTAAAATTCAAGATTACATGTGATTTTGCATAAGTACAATCTATTAAAGCTTTATTTTTAAATTCGTGTAACTAACTGCAGATAAACATAATCAAGTACATAACAAACATCTATTTTAAATATAAAAAGTCTAAAATATAATTAAGATCAAAAAATGAAAATTGTTAAATAGTTAATTTGATAATAATATCGATTTATTTTTTTCAAATTTATATTTTTTTCAAAAATAAAAATATCATCGCTTTCTCTAAACCACATAAAATTGTATTATATCGATAAAGACAAAATATAAAAACTAAACATGAAAATTGAGATTGATCTCGCTGCATTTCTAGTATTTTATAAGTAACTTTTCATAAATTGAATTTAAAGAATCTCACAAATCAGGAAAATCTTAAATATAAAAAACACACACACACACACACACACATATATATATATATATATATATATGGGACTAATCAAATTATAAATGATTAGTTTGTGATAACTGCGAGGTCCAATCTCAATCACAAATCAACGGATAAATTAGAAAATTAATAATTATGGTAGTTTGAGTTAAAATTATAATTAGAGGGCGTATTAGGTGTTTTTTTAAAAACTCTTCTCTCCTCTCTCCTCTCTCCTCTCTCATCTCTCCGACCTCCAATCTCCGACCTCCGGTGAAATCGGTATCACAGTACATCACAATGGGTATCACAGTATGTATCTTTGTTTTTAAGGTTTGAGTTGGTATCATAGTTGGTATCACAATATATCACAATAGGTATCACATTGTGTATCTTTGTGATTACTTGGTACCTGTCGGATTAATGTTCACCGGATATTGGAGGCCGGAGTGATGAGAGAGAAGAGAGAAGCTTTTTAAAAATACCTAAAACCCCCTCTAATTATAATTTTAACTCAAACTACCATAATTATTAATTTTCTAATTTATCCGTTGATTTGTGGTTGAGATTGGATCTCACAGTTACCACAAACTAATCAGTTCTCC
>NC_037530.1:87625-138742 GCF_001531365.2 Cynara cardunculus var. scolymus
AAATTTCATAAGATTAAACAATGAAATCGACAGATGAAGGTGGTTTGCACGGTTTACACAAATGAGGGCGGTTTTCATATGATAACTCCTCTATATATATATATATATATTACATGTGAATTTGTGTAATTCACATATGAACTATTTTAATTTATTCACTTATAAACTAATTAACAAGTTTACATATGATATCTAGTTCATATGTGTATCACATGAGTTCACATATGAATCTGTTTGCCGTCTATTTGTAAAAATTACGAAACTGCCCCTCTATCTTTCACATACTCATTCGAGGAATTATCCAGTGATTCACGGTCAAGGACGTAAATATTGACCAGATGAAAAATTAAAATCATTTATTTACTTCTCAAATATTTACCAATTATCAAATGAAAACCCCCCATTCCAATTGAAAATTTATTATTTGATATTTTAACTACATGGTTTGTATTGATTAACCTATCATTTAATTTATATAATATAATATTAGAATATTTGACTACTTTTTTTGACATATCTATATTATTTTATAAAGCATTTGACAGAAATTATTTAAAATAATTTTTTATGCATGGTGTACTGTTTATTGATGCGCACTACTTGAAATTCAATATTAAAAGTAAATTGTACGTAAGTACAACTATTTAAAGCTTTATTTTTGAATTTGTGTAACTAACTGCAGATAAACATAATCAAATACAAGATAAATATCTTATTTTAAAAAAAATTAAAATATAATTAAAATAATCATCGAGTTTTAACAAAATCTTAATTATCATCCTTATAAAAATTATATTATTAAACAAAAATAAATTACTTTGTTATTAAATCTAAATTAAATTATAAATAAAAAGTCAAAGTAAAGAGATTACACAGAAAAAGAAAACTTTTAAATAGTTAATTTAATGTTAATATTAATACATTTTTTTCAAATTTATATTTTATTTAAAAATAAAAACATTATAGTTTTCTAAAACTACATAAAACTGTATTATATCGACAGAGAAGATGAATAAAATGAAACATTAAAATGAAGATATATTTCGCTACATTGCACGAGTACCGTTTTAGTGTAAATCAATGTATATAAAAGATGGAAATAAGTATGTTGATATAAATATGGAATAGACGTGTAGGGATATGGCTTCTGACGATTTAGTCAATATAAGATAATCATAAATCGTTTCTTTAATTTATTTCTAGTACATATTGATACATGCAACAAAAACGTATGTTTGTAAAATATGAGATAAATATAAAATCAAGGCGGGGATATACGACATTGAATGTTGAAAATATTTTTCCATTTATTAACAAGGTTGAGAATATTTTCTATTTCTATTTTTTAAGAAGCGTGTGTAATCGGATCATGTTTTTATTTATGGACTTATTCCATATTTAACACCTTTTGATAAATTTAACCCAACCCTGACATTCTTTAGGCAAACATTTTACAGTGACGGTATTTATTACTTCAATTTCAGTTCTATCGATTTGTTTTGACCATTTTTATTACTTATTACACGCAACATGTGTTTGTTAGTCTGTATGTATTCATATACGTGTGTGTGTGTGTGTGTAAAGGTTGAGGATTTAGTTATGATGAGAATGAAAATTATATTGAGAAGATAAGAAGAGATCTTCACTATTGATCAATCATGGTTGAGGATCAGCAATAATGAAATGCACCAGGTCAATTATTGTATGAAACACAATTTATGAGGTGGGGTATGAGATTATAAGTATTAAATAGCTTGACAATATATTCAATGTAAAAAAGAAATTTGAGAAAATATTTCATTTGAATTTAAAAAGATTATAAAATTTTTTTATTTTAACAAAAAATTGTTAAAAATATGGTAATGAAGGAATGAAATTCATTGAAGTTTCACATAGTACTATTTCTCACACGAGCTTAATGCAAATCGATATTTTAACTTTTATGCAAATTTGGTCCTTGTGGTTCATCAAAAATAATATTTTTTGTCTTTACGGTTTCGATATTACAATATGTAATTAATATAATCCGTTAAATAAGGATCATTTTCATCTTTTATTTTTTATTTTGTATCATTTACCTGTCAAAAACAACAATGACCAATAATTAGATTGAGGGTGTATAAGATCCGAACTGTCTAAAATTTGAATCCGAATACGAAGCGAAAATAAGGCGTTTGTATAACATCCGAATGTTCCGGAATCCAAAACTCGATTTCTGAAAGGATCTTTGGGTTGAGATAGCTTGATTTTGGGCAACCCGACCCGTCAAACCCGATATATATATATATATATATATATTTATTTATTTATTTATATAAATATAAATATTTTGATCTTTTAAAATCATAAATCATGGTTGGTCGTACTGTTTTTAATTTATAAACCTACTGTCGATTTCTCAATCCATTGAATATATATATGGAAGGTTCAAACGAGAATACCTTTATTTTACAAGAATGTGAGAACACTTTTTTACTATAGACAATTACATGTGATACTATTATTTCATCACATATGATACACATGTGATACTAAATAAGAGACACGGGCGATTTCTATACGATGTTGGTTGCGGGCCAAGTTGCGCTTACACCACTAAGCTCCCTTACAAGTATTATTATATGAGATAAGGATGTCGTTGATATGATATTATAATCCATCAAAACCATCACATGTGATGCTAAATCATAGACGCAGACAACCATTGGTACGACCTAAATCATAGAACACGTCGTCCACTCATTACAGGGTTCCCTCAAGTATATTATTACATGTGATAAAGGTGTTATCACGTTCTCATAAAATGGAGGTGTTCCCGTTTGAACCTCCACACACGCACACACACACACACACATATATATATATATATATATATATATATATAAGAACTGATTAGTTTGTGGTAACTGTGAGATCCAATCTCAACCACAAATCACCTGATAAATTAGGAAATTAATAATTATGGTAGTTTGAGTTAAAATTATAATTAGAGGGCATTTTAGTTATTTTTAAAAAATTCCTCTCTCCTCTCTCATCTCTCATACCTCCAATCTCCGGCCTCCGGTGAACAAAAATCCGGCAGGTACCAAGTAATCACAAAGGTACACAATGTGATACCATTTGGGTAACACTGTATATCACAATGGGTATCACATATTGTATCTTTGTGATTACTTGGTACCTGCCGGATTTTTGTTCACCGGAGGCCGAAGATTGGAGGTAAGAGAGATGAGAGAGGAGAGAGAAATTTTTTTAAAATAACTAAAATGCCCTCTAATTATAATTTTAACTCAAACTATCATAATTATTAATTTCCTAATTTATCCGTTGATTTGTGGTTGAGATTGTATCTCACAGTTACCACAAACTAATCAGTTTTCATTTGATTAAGCCCCTATATATATATATATATATATATATATATATATATATATATATATATATATAAAGGTTCAAACGATAACCTTTGTGATTTGCGAAAACGCGAAAAGAACCTATTAACCTCATATTGTGATAACAATAAAAATTAAAAGATTTTTAAAATAAAAAATGAAATTAAAAAAAATTCAAAACATTTTGAGAGGCAAAAGGGTAATATTGGAATTTAAAGTAATAAAATTTTAAAAACACGATAACACTAAAACCGATAATCTGGGATAACATAATGGGCTATTATGATCATCGTTTATTTCAACACGATTTGGGTGTGATAATCATGTGATTATCACAAGGATTCCGTCCGGCTAAGGTTAACTTAGGAAATCGACTACACGATTTGATGTGATATATTTGTAATAATCATATGATAATCAACCCCATGAAGGATTACAGTAACATACAATTTCAATTTGGGATGTTTATCATATGTGATGAAATTCAAAATTCTCAATTACAAAACCACTATAACATTAAATTCAAATCAACATGTACCAATAACTATAAATCGACTAAAAATATTGACTTTCACAATTCCATGTACCTTTTATCACATGTGATTAAAAAAACCCATATTATTACAACCCTGGCAATAACACAACCGATTTAAAAAATAAGAGTATGAAATATTATTTGTTATCACACTATTATCGAACATTCATCAGCATCAACAAAACTATCTTAAGACAATTTCAAATTGGGATGTGTTATCACATGCGATAAACATCAAAGTTTCAATTACTAACCAACAACATTCAAACCCTTAATTCTAGGTCGATTTTTTTTTGGATACCATGAATCGATGAGAAGAAAAAGATAGCAGAAAATGGAAATGAAGAAAGTGATACAGTGAACGTGTAAAAATCCCAACAAAAAGGATGAGATAATTATAATTAATAAAAATAAAATAAAATTTATAAAAATACTTGATTACATTACTGCCTTTGTTAACTTATTTATATTTAATATAATTTAAATTATTGATTAAAAAAGTTTGAGATTAGTAGGTTGTTCTCGTAACGAGAACACTTTTATTTTACGAGAAGGCGAGAACATCTTTTACTATAGACAATTACATGTGATACTAAATTAGAGATGCAGACGATTTTCGATGCGATTTTGGTTGCGGGCCAAGTCGCCCTTACACTACTAAGTCCCCTCACAAGTATTATCACATGCGATAAGGATGTTGTTGATATGATACCATAATTCATCAAGGCTATTACATGTAATGCTAAATTATAGACGCAAACAACTTTTAGCGCAACCTAAATCATAGAACACGTTGTCTACACAACACAGAATTCTTTTACACATATTATCACATATAACAAAGATGTTGTCATAAAATAAAGGGTTTCCGTTTAAACATCCACCTATGTATAAAATCAACCCAAAACCTTCGTATTTGAAATACGAGACCGACCTCCCCGGGCGGAGCGCATCCCTAAATTAGATAAAGGGTCGGCGAAGTCGAAAAGCCGGTGGGATTTAAACACGTGGCCGTTGCATTATCCCCAAAGAAAGCCGGTTTCCACCAGAACATTCCAGAGGGAAGGGAAAGAAAAAAAGGGGAACAGACAGAGCCAGAGGAATCGGAAAAGATGAAAGGATCGACAACGGAGACCAAGTTCTTGCAGGAACTGGTGTTGTATGCCGCCAGCGCCGCCCTCAGTTGTCTCGTGCTGTTCGTCGGCCTCAAACATCTTGATCCTAATCGAGAGGCTTCAAAGAAAGCATTGGAACAGAAGAAAGAAATCTCTAAGCGCTTAGGCCGTCCTCTTATCCAAACAAGTCCGTACGAGGTATATAATCGACTATTCTGTAATGATTTACACCTTCGATTTGATTTCAAACATACGTATGGTGCAAGCATAGTCCTAATTTATGAGCGATTGATTTTTACTGGTTTCAACAAGTGCTACTACGGATTAGGGTTATACTGGCGTTAATTTGCGACCTAGTCCATCTCAATTTGGCGATTGGATTGAGATAGCAAAATCAAAGTGCACCTCTTGAAACAAATTAACAAGTATATTAGGGTTTAGGACGTTGAAATCGTTGCTTTGATGCTACTAATACAAGCAATAGTAGGGAGGCTATATAAAAAGCACTTCTTATTCAAGGTTAGGAGTTCCTGGATTTTCTAATATGTATTGGAATTTGGAAACAAACCATTGATCTTGCAAAATTACATAACGACCACTAGTATCTTAAGAACTTGTGGTTTTTGGTTAATAGTCTGTGAAGTATGATGATCTTTATGTATATCAATTGGATGGAGTAATACAGTTTTACTTGCAAAGAGGAAAATCTTTGAGGAGAACCATTTATAACTCTTCCCTTGTGGTGTATTAGAGAACCTTTGGAGAGAAGGTAAGCAAGTTCGATATCTAATCATTTGTTTTCTTGTCGTTTGCTTATGTTTTATGCATAACAGGATGTCATTGCATGCAACGTGATAAATCCTGATCACATTGATGTGGAATTTAACTCCATTGGAGGGTTAGATTCCATCAAGCAAGCACTATATGAATTGGTCATATTACCTCTACGTAGGCCTGAGCTCTTTTCTTACGGGAAGCTCCTTGGTCCCCAGAAAGGTGTTTTGTTGTATGGCCCACCTGGTACAGGGAAGACTATGCTTGCAAAAGCTATTGCGAAAGAGTCTGGAGCAGTTTTCATCAATGTGAGAATATCAGATCTGATGAGCAAATGGTTTGGAGACGCACAAAAACTTGGTGAGTGTTCAAACATCATTGTTTTTTCAAGAGTGTAGATCTTTTGTGCAGGGTTTAGTGATTATAAGTTTTGGTTTCTTAAGAGTGAAAACTTAAGAAGCTTTTGCTATGTATTTATTATGAAGGTGACATGTATGCATTCCAATACGATAGAAATCTTCAAGTAGATCTATAGATGCTTGAAAGATAATTCATTCATTCTGTTTGGAACTAATGGAGAGAGTTTTAGAGTAGACAAATGCTGAAATTGGAAAAAGGAGCCATACGAGGATAGAGTTTGATTGATTGTTTATGTGGTTGATCAAAATGCATTCCATGCACTTCCAGAAAATACTAGCATGACTTGTGCCTGTGGTAACTTGATTATTGTAATTCTAGAAACTATTAGCATGACTTGTGATTTCTTTCGCCTCTATATTCTTTGTCTTTTGGGGTTTTTTACAAGCAGGTAATAGTATTAATAGAAATGGAGAAAACAATACAGAAGAAAAATGGGTACCTTACCCAAAAGGTTGGTCTAAAGATGTATTCTGCCTGGACCCTGACTACAATCTATAAATTCCATTTGTTGTTGGGAATAGTTTCGTTCCCCAAACAGCCGGGGATCAAGATCTAAGGAGTTTTAGCAACCACCTTTACTGTGCAGTTTTCTGGTCCTTCTTTTACTTCTTTGGAAACAAACAAATGAAAAGTAGGTCTACCTGTGTTCAATTTTGGTAAGAATATTCATCGTCTACAAAGGAGTGTCTCTGGTAGGCGGGGTTCATGTTGAGACATATAAACGATGAGCTCCTTAGATCTGGTAGGGAAGTAAACAATGTTGGATAAAGGAGGAACAAGAGTTTTTTTGGAGAAGGATAGGAAGCTTAAAGCATGAGTAAGCAGGTTGATGTGTTAACACATTATCGACTGCTTGTGTAGTTATTATTTCACATTTTCACTCTTGTTGGTTGATGTTTTTATCATATTGCATCTAGTTGCCTTTTAGTAGTGCACACCACTGTTTTAAAAAATGCCAGAGGCGTCAAGGCGCACCTCAGGGCGATTCGGCCAAAAACGTTTATGAGGCGCCACCTCTGAGAGACCAGATTGTACGTGCACCTTGATGGGTGGGCCGGTGGGCTGGTCCAGAGGTGTGGATCTTTTCTCCTTCATAAATAACCTTCCCTTTTTAAAACTAAAAGAACCCTAGTATTATTTCACATTTTCACTCTTGTTGGTTGATGTTTTTATCATATTGCATCTAGTTGCCTTTTAGTGGTGCACACCACTGTTTTAAAAATGGCAGAGGCATCAAGGCGCACCTCAGGGCGATTCGGCCAAAAACG
Source organism: Cynara cardunculus var. scolymus (assembly GCF_001531365.2). Taxonomy (NCBI): domain Eukaryota; kingdom Viridiplantae; phylum Streptophyta; class Magnoliopsida; order Asterales; family Asteraceae; genus Cynara; species Cynara cardunculus. Next base: position 95,130 of record NC_037530.1, read on the forward strand.
TTTATGAGGTGCCGCCTCTGAGAGACCAGATTGTGCGTGCACCTTGATGGGTGGGCCGGTGGGCTGGTCCAGAGGCGTGGGTCTTTTCTCCTTCATAAATAACCTTCCCTTTTTAAAACTAAAAGAACCCTAGTATTATTATGGAAACAGAATCGATATATGAAACCCAGGCACTTATTCTTCTGCCTAGATCAATTCAAAACCAAACCAGTAAATTAATAAGGCTTTTTCGACTTCTATTGCTTCTTCTCTCCAAGACTCCACCGAACAGTCAGCGATTGCTTCTTTGCTATTCTCTCCAACGATTTCTCTGTTTCTTATGTATATATTAGTATATACATGCTGTTTTTATATAATCTGTTTATATGTGTGTGTATATATGCCCTGTTTTATCTACATATCTGTTATATATATATATATATATTCTGATTTATGTACATATTCTTGTGACTATGTACACACACACAGAGATATATGTATATATATATATATAAAATCTGTTTTAATATATAAATTTTGTACATGATCGGTTATATATATGTGTGTGTAAATATTCTGAATCATGGGCTTTAAAGTTTGTTTATTGTATGGAAATATGAAATATGTTTTTTTTGTCAAGTTTTACCGAATTATAGTTTTGTTGTTTTACTTTTTGGGGCTCACGCCTTGACCCCCTTGAGGCTTATGTGTCACGTATGACGTACCTAAGAGGAAAACGCCTCGAGGCTCGTTTCCGCTCTTTAAAACCTCGGTGCACATAATATTGTTTCTATCCCAAGCTTTCCCTTTTCCCTTTGCAAAGTGTTCACTCATAGTGATGGTTGATTTTTGCAGTTGCTGCTGTATTTAGTTTGGCATACAAGCTCCAGCCTGCCATAATATTTATCGATGAGGTCGATAGTTTTCTTGGTCAGCGCCGAACTACGGACCATGAAGCGTTAACCAATATGAAGACCGAGTTTATGGCTCTATGGGATGGTTTTACCACAGACCGTAAGTTTTCTTTTGATAACCAAGATAATATCTATATCAGAATTCAGACCCCTGTAGCCTTCTAGTCTTTTTTCTGATAAAGGTGTTTATATTTTGGTTGTAGAGAATGCTCGAGTGATGGTTCTTGCTGCAACCAATCGTCCTTCAGAACTTGATGAAGCAATACTCAGACGCCTTCCGCAGGCATTTGAAATCGGGATACCTGACCGCAAAGAAAGGGCTCAGATATTGAAGGTGATTTTAAAGGGTGAGAGAGTAGAAGACAACATTGACCTTGACTACGTAGCTGCCATGTGTGAAGGTTATACAGGCTCAGATCTTCTGGAGCTCTGCAAGCAAGCAGCCTATTTTCCCATCAGGGATCTACTAGATGATGAGAAGAAGGGAAAGTCATCACATGTAAGTATCTCTCTGTCTCTTGTACTTGTCACAACTAAGTTAATTGGAGGACAGAATCGAGCATGCTAGATCATGTTTCAGTCTACTTTGTTCACAAAACCAAACCAAACAAACCCAATATATCTCACCTGGAGTGGGGTCTGGGGAGGTACGATGTACACGGACCTGACCTCTACCTCAGAGTTTTGATGAAACCCGGTTTGTGAAAAGTGTGATGAAAAGAGAGACATAAGAAAAAAGTTTCAATGATACTTGCATCGGATATTAGAGTTCTCTAGGCTTGTAGGGAAAATGTGTCGGGTCTGTTTGTTAGTAGCTTAATGGGACTCGGCTTATGTGGTAAGCTGTAAATGATTGTTTGGTAGTGGCTTAATGATATAGAAAGTAGCTTATTCAATAACCTAGGGGGAGCTTTATGTAGAAAACCAAGTTTCCATGTATGAAAAACTGAAACAAAAACTTTTTCAATCATACAGACAGATTAATCCACACAGACAACATTATTCATATGAATAAAAGACTTAATGGAAAACCAACCCAACAGCTTCTTATTCTGTTATGTTTCTTATTCAGTGGCCAAGACCATTATCACAAGCAGATCTAGAGAAGGTGGTTGTGACATCCAAAAAGACGAGGGTTGCAGCTAGTGAATACAGTGGTTTGGGTTCACAACCAGAGGTATGGTCAGGGCCAAGGCAAACAGATGATTATCAAGTTCAAGCTGCCATCAGCGAGCTTTCCAAAATTGTCGTCTCTCAGTTTCTGAATATCAGATCAGCAGATAGCCAAGATCGTGAAGATAATTGATAGGTCAAGATTCAGATATCCTAGGTTTCCTCTCCCAATTTTGAATAGTAACGATTTTACGTCATTATTATGTGCCAATAGCCTCAGGTGAAATGGAATGGGAAATTTGACTAACTTATCCCATGATATGTTTATGCAAAAAGTGGTGCTACAATACGATATTAGTATGCAACTTTAAGAGCTAAGTTCTGTTGGGATCGAACGCTGTATCAGTTCAATAACAGAATTATGTGATGGATGTAACTATTTGATTTGGGTTAAGATGTGATTGTTGATGTTTTATTTAACTTTTGTAGTCATAACTGGGATTTGAGATGAAAGAGGCGATGGTGTATAGAGACTTCTTGGCTGCTTCTTGTGTACTGGTGCATGCTTGAGTCTCGGAAGTCGGAAGTAGAGTGACTGAATCATATAAATTGTTACCCACCACAGCCATCAATCCTTCGACTGACCACCTCCACAATTTTTTGGTAACCGGTGGGTTTTGGAGTCAATTTACATGTACCGACTAATCCCTAGACGTACATGAATGATTGGGAGTTATCATAAATGAGCTTCCATGACTATAAGGAACTTTTTGGCATCTAGAGGGGAGAGGACTTTTGCTTACCCGCTAAGTATTCAATAAACATTTGGTGAGGATGATTATATACCAAACATTCAATCACATGAGCATTATGGATTGGGTCCCACAAAATTAATATTGATCATTATGGTATCGGTTTTGATTTCTAATTCTCCATTTTAAAGAAAATTTAAAGAATATGTTGAAAACGCAGTAACTAAACAAATAATTTAATTAAGTTTTAATTACTTTGAGAATTGTATTCCTCAATTGTGAAAAAAATAATACGTGTAGATGTAGTGGCCAGTTCTCACTATGAGTTCACAGCCCTTTTCAATTGCTTCAAGAGTATCATGCTGATATAAAACGATTATTTGCTTCTAGTGAGTAAAATCTGCTTACCCAATAACATTTAGCCATTTTAACAACTACATACATGACCTTTGATCCATATGAAACAATAAGTCGTTTTAGAGTTAATAATCAATGCTTTTATCTTTAACCCTTGGACCTTGTTTTTATTTATTTATTTATTATTATTAGATTAATAGCAATTTATCGGTTGTCATATTACTAAAAAGTTATATACATTTTTTTATTAGATTTACAATAACATAATAAATCCCTATCAAACAAATCAATTTTTTCAACATCGTTTTGACATTTATGTTTTAGAATAGTAAAAAATTCATATTTTTTCATTTACAATTTTACTCCAAACTAACAATATCATTAAATAATCATTTAAGTTGTGATGTACTCGGTTAAACTTCACAAGGATGTAGTGAAATCTCATATCTGAATCTAGACACTCTCATATCCCTTCGTGGACATGGATGTTTCTGTTGACTCCGGGCCGTTCGGAGTCATTCGTGAACCTGGTCGGGTCACATAAACTGATATAGAAACCAATAGTTACAAAAAAAGTATCTTCACACATGTAACAATATATATATCTTACCAAAGGGTCTTTGCTTAACGGTATCGGAGCCTTTAGCTTTGCAGGAGGAAAATGGTTCAAACCCACCAAAGACGATGATAGTGTGTGCGTTTATTTGCTACATTTGTTGTATATAAATATTATATACTTTAAAAACCAATTTGTATCTTCATAGTAAATAAAAATTTAGAGTATCTCCAATAATTTTTTTTAGAAATTTGGAAAAAATTTACTCCAATTGTTATATTAAACTCTCCTTTAAAATAGAGAAAGAAAAAAAGACACAAATATAATATACATGCTATAGATGCTCTTATAACGTGACATCTTACCTATTTATATTTACTTTATAGGATACCTGTTAGAGGGATAGGGTTATGATGAGAAACGTGAAAAGATTAAATCAATCATAATTGGATGTCAACACTAATGAGATGCATCAAGATATATCGGATCAATTCTCCTCTAAAATATAATTCATAGAGGGATATGAGATTAAAGGGTAAGAACTTTGGTATTTTTATTTAAGGTCAATGGTCCAGTTTCACCCTTTGTGTATATAATAAGTTGGTTTTGTATCTTTCTGGATATTTAAAGAATGAATAATTATTAGGAGACATGAAGGACAAGCATAATTTCGTTAGATTAAGTATAAACAAATCAGTAGAAATATGACACAAGCACACGTTTATAGACCAATCAAACATTCCACCACCATATTCATCCATGTACGTTCCCAGCTTCTTCACACCCCCCACTCTTGACTTGGATCTATCTTCCTTCACATGTATGTTTTACTAATTTTATAATCATATCTTTTTCTTGACTTGTTGAATCTTTCCATCTTCAAAAACATTCTTATGATCCTATAAATTCAATTCCTAAAAGCAGCAGCAGCATCATCATATCCTCAATCCTCTCTCTCTCTCTCTCTCTCACAATTAATACTTGAATTCAGTCGCCATCTTTTGAATCAAATCGATATCATTGTGTTGTGCTGTTCATATTTGGGGGTGTTGTAGATCCTACAATCATTATGTTTCTTGCAACTTTAGTTGTATTTTTGGTGGGGGTGATTGGTTTCTGGTTGGTTCCTAGGGTATTATCACGGACGTCCGTAGGACACTTCTTACAGAATAAGTGGAGATTTTTGGAGGAAGGTTTTCATGGGCACCAGTTGTACAAAATCCCTAGATTCAACCAACACATGCAGGAAAATCAAGTTTATCGCAAAGTTTTCGTCTATCTTAATTCACTACCTTCAGCGGAAGATTCCGATTTTGTTAATCTATTCTCAGGTAATAGCAAACCTAACGAGATTAATCTCGTGATCGATGCTGCACATGATCAGATCTTTTCAGATACGTACCTTGGTTCACGAATTTTCTGGAAGTTCGACAAGGATTGTTTGGTTTTGAAGATGAGGAAGAAAGAAAAACGTAGAATTCTCTCTTCGTACCTTCAACACATTCATAATGTTGCCGACGAAATCGAGAAGAAGACGAAGCAAACGAGGCTATACATCAACGCCGAGAACCAACCGGAGAAGAACGGACGGTGGATATCAGTACCGTTTACTCATCCAGCAACAATCGACACGGCGGTGCTAGATTCCGATCTCAAAAACAAGATCAAGTCCGATTTAGAATCGTTTTTGAAGTCCGAACAGTATTACCACCGTCTCGGCCGTGTCTGGAAACGGAGTTATCTACTTTACGGTCCTTCCGGCACCGGAAAATCGAGCTTTATCGCCGGAATGGCAAACTTTCTTCACTACGACATCTATGACGTCGATTTATCCAAAGTCGCCAACGATTCCGATCTGAAATTGCTTCTACTACAGACAACGAGCAAATCCATGATCGTCGTTGAAGATTTAGACCGGTATTTGGTTGAGAAATCAACGGCTGTAAATCTATCTGGAATTCTAAATTTCATGGATGGGATCATCTCATCCTGCGGTGAAGAACGCGTGATGATCTTTACGGTCAGTAGTAAAGATCAAATTGATCCAACGGTTCTCAGGCCTGGTAGAATAGACGTTCACGTGCAGTTCCCCTTATGTGATTTCCCGGCCTTCAAAACCCTTGCCAATAGCCATTTGGGGATCAAAGAGCACAAGCTTTTCCCACAAGTTGAAGAGATTTTTCAAAGCGGTGCGAGTTTGAGCCCTGCCGAGATTGGCGAGATCATGATATTTAACCGCGGTTCACCGACCCGTGCTCTTAAAACCGTCATGAATGCGCTAAAATCAAATAGCGACACGAAGGTGACGAGTGTAGCTAGCAGCAAGATGGAGGAACCGATGAGACTGACACATAGTGTTTCGGTTGGCGGTGCACTTGGGGTGCCGTCAGGGTTGATGGGTCACGGTGGGTCAAGCGGGTTACCACCAAGATTGATGCATAGTGGGTCGGCTAGAACCGTTGAAGAATCAGGTGATTCAGGGTTCTTTCGGCGAGATAGTGTTCCGTCAGTTAAAGAATTTAGAAAATTGTATGGACTACTGAAGACCAAAAATAGTAAGAAGGAGTTCCTTGATTTCGATAGGTCAGAGAAGCAAAATTCTCGACATGAAATTGGGTTGTAAATCTGTTACGGTGCAAAGTTTTTTTTTTTAGTTTCTGCTGTAAAATTCTATATTGTTTATTAATCAACTAAATACATCAATACGATATTGTTCTTTCTATAGAGAGAGAGAAAGAAAGGGAGGCCTCACCTATCACGAGAAAAAACAAAAAAAACGCTAAAAGCAACAATACATATTCGGGTGGGGGTGAATCACATCCACCAAAAAAGAACTAACTAAAGCTCCCCCGAGGGGAAAGAAAGGAAGAAAATAGGAGGGAGAGGAGAGAGAGACCAATCAGTGGCGCTTGCTTGTTTTTTTAAAATTATCTCTTAATAACTCTGAAGTCTGATTCGTTCAAACGTTTGAGTATTAAGATTGTTTGTTTTATTTTTAAAATAAACGTTTAAAAACTCTAAATGTCTTCTAAAATTTTAAGTGATAAATATATCTTTTAATACCTATTAATCATAATCCGTCCTCTATCAAATTATTCATATTTTGGGGGTTCGAAGAGATTTATTATCAAATATATTTATCTTTTATACTTTTGTAAAAAAACTATTTATCTTTTATATTCAAATTTCAGATTTCATACGTAAAAATAAACAATCTTAGTAATCCAAACTTCGGATTTTGAAATCACCTATTATAAATCAAAAATGAAATCATGTTTTATACTTAATTATCTTTTAGAAAACAAACGCCAATTGAATGAATAAAGTACAGATTTGAATAATGGCGGACATGAATACCGGTAAAAAAAATCAACTTTGAAAATTGGTCTAAAGTTGAAAATTATGAGTCAAACTTCAAACATCTTAATGCAGTCAACAATATATGCCTAATTTCAGATTAGTTCTTTTTTTTTTTTTTGATAAATATATTATAAACTCACTATAAAGATATATCATAAAAATTTTAAAAAATTTATTGATATTAATATCAAACTAATTAATTAAAATTTTTCTTTTTTATGTATTTTTAATTTATTTTTAGTTTAATAATTAAGTATTTTGTTACACTTCAATGATTATCTTAATTATATTTTAGATTTTTTATATTTAAAATGAGATATTTATCTACTATTTGATTATGTTTATTTACAGTTAGTTACACGAATTCAAACATAAAGTTTTAATAAGCTGTACTTACGTACAATTACTTGTAATCTTGAATTTTAAATAATATATATCAATAAACAGTATTTTATGTATAAAAAATTATTTTTAATAATTTTTGTCACATGCTTTATAATATAGTGTATATATATATATATATATATATATATATAGATAGATAGAGAGAGAGAGAGAGATGCATACCAATAATAACAAATTTTCTTTAGTTGTCTTTTGGAATTGATTACAAAAAGAAGTCTCTAAATATATACTAATCATCAATCATGGTGGGAAAATTATCAATATTTTAGTGTTTTGATAGAAAAATCATTTAGAAACATTTGAAATTACGACACCATCAATAAGAGTCATCATTATATTTTCATCAATAAGTGTGTTATATATGGTTCACACTTTATTTATAAGGATAAATTTAAGGGTCATTTATTAACACAACTGAAGAAGCACCAATCAAGTGTCGTTTTAATAAGAGGTTCGGTTTGGATAAGCATTTGACTAAAAATGATTATTTACTAAGGTTATAGGTAAGTGCTGACAGAAACACGAATCGAGTTTGAAAACAACTTTTTTCTTACTGGATCAGCATCTCGATCAATATCTTTGTAGGTTAGAGTGTATTGGTATCAATATCCTTTCTAACCGAATAAGCACCTTTTACTCAATAAAAAGCAGTTGACAACTAGTAAGCAAATGCATAGTAATTATTATTATTTTATCATGCTTGTTTTTTTCCATATATTTTATTTGAAAAATAAAAATAAAAATCAAACCTGAGTACAAAAACAACTTCACTAAACCAAAAATAAATTAGATTCAGAAACAACTCCAAAATTCAATTAACCATAATTCTTATTACAGTGTAATCGAAAAAGTTTTTGTAATCTGTTGTAAACAAAAACCAAATTAAAATCATAGATAAACAAGGAAGACAATGACATACTCTAATATATTTTATTGCCATCAATGCACTACTTATAAATTATTGATGAAATATTGGGTGATAATGACAAAGTCGTCATGTTTCATCTGAAAACAAACTTGCAAATCTTTAAATAAAAAAAAAAAAAATGCAACGTGCATTAATGAAAACAAAAAAAAAGGTGAAAACAACGAAGTTTTTATCGATTATAACAAGTTTTATATTATACAAGGATTATTTTAAATCTAGGTTTTTTTCATCGAATTATATACAGTTTTTAGATTTATCATTTGATGAATTATCGTTTCTAGGGTGAATTTTCTTTTCCATCTAATTCTTTGTATGGTTTGAATGTTCATATGTACAACACATGGCATGATTTTTAACATATATGTTAATTGGGATTAAGGCCACATAAGGTTGGGAGTCTATGAAATCCAAATAGATTCAATTATCCAAACGTTTTTACTATATAACCAACATTGTTGATTACATTTTATGTTTAGGTTGACTATGTAATTAGGTTATATCAGCATTACAATTGGATTTTATGTTATCTACATTCACAATTGGAGTGTATCTAGTTATCTAGAGATGGAAGTTTGACCCAAATTGGATGGGCGATCCCTACTTCGGCGGGTAGTGAGCTGATTTCTATACATGAAAGCAGGTTCGAGACAAGATCGATATTGATACTATTCGTCCTTGATCTACAACACCCTAAGGCCTTGTTTGTTTTTTCAGAAAAAAAACTCTTATCAGCCTCTATTAGGAGGTAGGGCCATTGAGACTGTTTGTTTTTTTTTTTTCAAATTTTCAGAGACACTTATTTCCTATTATCCTCTTATCACGTAAGAGGTAAAATCAACCTCTTATTATTCTCCAAACATATAGAAACGACGTTTCTTAATCGATTAACCTTAACCGATCGTTTCTGTCAATCGATCATCGACTATCTCAATTGATATATTTTAATAGGAATTGAATATAACATTTTACCTGACAAGTGTGAACTAGGTAAAAGTCGTCACTATTACTTACCAGGTAAAACTCTTGCTCCTTCCATCACTCTTACTGGGTAAGATTTTTGCTCCTTGTTACGCTCACTCAATAAGCTAATTTGACTTGATAAACGCTTACCTAATAAACTTGTAGAAAACCATCCCTAACCCGCAACCGGACAAACAACCAAATTTAAGTTTATTGGGCTTAATGCTGATCCAATGGGCCTAAGTTGTAAAGCGCGTGAAATTCCTAACATACACGGGCCACAGAGGGCAGTTGTAGACACTGTGATCTGTCAAATGTTTTTTTTGTTAACTAAACTTTTGGTGCGTCTCCGATCTCTGCCATCGTCGTCAGCTCACGAGATCACTTCCTCAGTTCACAGATCCGGCCACCGGTTTCTTCCACCAACGTTCCGGTGAGCGTTTTCTCCCGCTTTCTTATGTGTTTTTGTATATATATCGTTCAACTCAATTACGTTTTCACAAGAGACAAGCATAAACTAAAAAAATTAGGTTTTCAAACGGAAAATTTACTTAAATTATGTTATCTTGATCGATTAGGGTTTTGGTTTATTCTACTGGCATATAATGTGTTGCAATTTCGGAATCAGACCGATTAATAGCTCTTATGCCGTATATCTTTTATTTTGTAATTGGAATTTGTTGGGAATGACACAGTCTGATTTGTTCTAGGGTTTAAGACCGAGTCAAAGTAAGACATTGGGAGTGGGAATCTATCGTTGGCGGAATGGTAACATCTTACCTAAACCTGGTTCCTTTGTTTCTGCACTACATTATTCAGATTTGTAATGGAATGGGACTTATTCCAGTCTGGTTTTTCCTTGACCAGAATTACATTTTAGGAGCTTTCAAGCCGTCTTGTAATATTTCAATCACACTTAATGATGCCAAAACTCGCAAGCAGGTGTGCACTTCTTATAGTTATGGTTCTAGATTAGATGATTAGCATACCGGTTTCAAATTGATGTATGTATTGGTTCTATTTACCTGATTTGATGATCTGTTTGATCATTATGGTCTAAATTAAATGTAATCTTCTATGTGAATGTAAGATTTCTGTATTCTAGCAACCACCGGGCATGGATTTGTAATTAATGAAATTCTGGGCTTTCATTTAACTGTATGAGTATTTCAAAGTTCATGCCATGAAGCCTAGCCTTATTTCATGTACTAGGCTGCTTTTTGGCATTTTTTGATATTCATAGCTATATGAAGTTGCTAGGGTATCCATGTTTAATTCTATGATATACTCTTGCCTGTTTAAGTATCATACTGCTGAAACATTTCACTTGTCCAATCTCCCTGTAACCTTTTACTGTTTTGTTAGACCTGTTTGTGCTTTTATAATCATGCTCTTTGCTACTTTTCTTCATTAGGTTCCGTTGAAGAAGGAAAACAGTCAGACAGCAATGGTCCCCCTTTTCCAAAGTCGAGAAAGCATTGCTGGGAAGGTATTTAGTAATATTTTTGTTTTAAAGTTGACTACTTAACTTAAGTGATCATGCTGCAGGGTGTGCAATGTTACAAACTTGTTTCTCTATATATAGGCTAGTGAATGTAACACTTCATATTTACTTGTGTACCATCACATTCAGATTTCCGTAGAACCAGTGCAAGGGAAGAAGGTTGAACATAATGGTATTAAAATAGAACTCCTCGGTCAGATTGGTGAGTTTTCTACTTACAATTTTAACATATCTGCTTCTATCTTTATTTTTGTCTGGACCATCTGATGATCAGACTTATCTGAATATAAATCCATCACTTTGTTGGTACCGGCACAATTCTACCTTTACTAGAAGATATCAGTCACATTGCATAAATAACATGTTTGTTAACAGCTGCTACACGGGCTTTAGACTTGGTGTTCTCAACATTATGTTGATTTGATTTTCCTGTTTACTTTTAACCCGTTTGTCTGTTTCTTGAGCAGTTTACGATTCGGATCCTGTTAATATGTTGATTTATTATTTCCTTCTGCAGAAATTTATTTTGACAGAGGCAACTTTTATGATTTCACCTCTCTTGGTAAGTCCGTTCGACTAAGATTAACTTTGTTTGTTACATGTCCATGATGAAACGACAATTTTTGTCTTGGTTTTTTGCATTGTTAAATCAACAATATTAGTAATTTATTTATGATTTACTTTACACCAACTTTTCCTCTCTGATATATATATATACACACACACACACACATTCTCTTTTTCAATCCATTATTTAATATTTTACCATTTATTATGTAGTTCGTGAACTGGATGTTCCTGGTGAAATATATGAAAGGAAAACATTTCCTTTTGAATTTTCCACGGTTGAAATGCCGTATGAGACATACAATGGTGTGAATGTGCGACTTAGGTAAGTCTCTCTTATCCAAGTTAAAATGACAAAAAAGCGTTAACCATAAAAATGATGCACACGTGCTGCATTGTCACTAAGGTGTTGGTCGCCGGGGGGGGGGGGAGGGTTACTGTTTTGGTACTCCATAATCAGGCAAAGATATCATTAACATATTCTTCAAGTTCTCTGCTCCTCTATGAGAAATAATGATTTTTTTATTCTCCTCTTTTTCCACCTTGGTTGGAGCATGGTTGCGAGCTGATTTCTCCTTTTCTAAAACGGTTTATTCGTGGTCTATATGCTATCTACCATCAAGAGGACTCATTTGTATAGAGTTAGGGTACTATTTGAGGAACCGTGCTGATCTATTTTGTGTTTTTCAGTCTCTCATATGACACATACATACGTACATAGGATGATAGGGCTTTGAGAACGAGTGGCACAACTAACAGTATAGGCTGGCATAGAAGTGTCATTTGACAAGTTCTTACTGAAACTAAAGGGCAAATTCTATATAAGCATTAGACCAGCTATGTTGTATGGGTTGGAATGTTTGCTGACAAGGAAGGCTGATGAGAGAAAGTTAAAAGTCGTGGAAATGAGGATGCTTAGGTGGACCTGTCACCAGATCATGTTAGACAAAATCCCGAATGATGCATTTCGAGCGGAGTTGGGAGTTGCACCATCACGGATAAACTGACAATAGGGAGATTACGATGGTTTGGGTACGTTCATAGGAGACCAATGGTGCCAGCAGGGAGGAGAGTAAAAAGAGTAATGGTTAAGGGGGGTGAGGAGGGGAAGGCCGAGGAGGCCGTGGGATGAGCAACTGAGGACGAACATGTCAACCTTTCACATTTTCGAGGATACGACCTTGGATAGGATCACTTGGAGCTGGAGACGGAAGACTAGGTGTAGGGACTAGCTGGCATGGATGATCGTAATGGAATTGGAGAGTTTGAAGGTGGTTTAGTGGGGGTGGGGGTTAGAGAGGTTGTGTTTGGCCTACCTTTTCTACGATTATTTAGTACCTTACCTTACCTTTTCTTTGTTGTCAATGTATCTATTCGTTACTTTCTCTTACTCATTTTTCTCCTCCTCGGATTACTGCTAGTCATTGTTCTTTCTACCTGTATTCTCACGCTTTTGTACAAATTGAGGGTCTTCACGAAAACCACCACTATACTTTTGAGGTAGAGGACAAGCTTGGAAAATCGTTACATTTGATGTGTGCTCTTGTAACATATTCTCTATTCTTTCATAGTCAAATAGTTTTTTTGTCGTTCTGTGGTAACATCCTTTTTATGTGTCTGATTAACATTTTTTTAAACATAACTAAAATTTCCTGCACCATCTTTTCTCAGGTATGTTCTGAAGGTAACAATCAGTCGGGGATATGCTGGTAGCATAACAGAATACCAAGATTTTGTGGTGAGAATCCCTATCCTAACGCCCCCCTTCTCATGAATACACACTCTCACATGAAATGACCCTCATACATGCACTTTAAGGGATAGAGCTTGGATCTGGATTGCATTCTTGTGAACTTTTGGCATGAACATTGCATTATTGCATAGTAGTTGCATTGTTCTGGTTCTGTTACTGAAGACATATCTCAACTGAGTTTCTAGTGCTCCAGGCTATACACCTTTGCCAATATATTATATTGATTAAGGAGTCTAAGGTGGCGCTCTTTTTTTAAGAGGTGCTGAATTCTGATTTCATTTCTGATTTATAAGAGGTGGTCCTCAAGTCTGAAATCTGGATCAGTAAGATTGTTTTTACGTCCGAAGTCTGAATTTTGAATCGGTCAAACTAGTGCAAAAATATAAAAGATAAATAGTTTTTGCTAACAAATCTCTTCTAGCCCCCAAAATATGAACCATTTGATAAAAGGGGGATTAGGATCAAGAGGTATTAAGGGATACGTTTACTACTTAAAATTTCAAAGGACATTTAGAGCTTTTAATCTCTTATTTTAAAAATAAAACAAATGCTCTTAATGCCCAAACGTCTGAACGAATTAGACTTCAAAGGTATTAAGAGGTAAGTTTGAAAAAAACAAACATGCCCTAAGTATTGATGCAAAGTCAAAGTTAGGGAAAAACAATTTAGAAAACAAGTCGTAATTTAGCAACAATTATGTTTTTGTTTAAAAAACTGCTTAGTGTTGTGATTTCTGTTTTTTTTTCCTTGTGAACATAGAAATGGAAACACATTTTTGTTTTTCAAGGTCATATTTTGTTACGGACCTTTCCTATTGTAAAGTAAGAAAAACATAATTAGTATAAAAACCGTCAAGCATTCTAATAATAATAAACCATAACAAAAAACAAAAAAGCAATGGTGGTAGAATCGGAATCTGAAGACGAGTCATCTGAATCAGATGATGATATCAAAGCCTTTGCTAAGTCTCTGGCCTTGATTACAAGACAGTTCCAAAAGAAGTTCATCAAGARACCYYRTGAMCGAAGAGACTTCAAGAAGGAGAAGTACCAGTCATACCATGAGAAGAAACCATCGAAATTCTATCAGAGGAAAGATAGAAGAGAAGAAAGAGAAGAGAAGAAAGAGAAGAGAGAGAGGATAGAAGGGAGGACAAGAAAGAATGGGATGAGAGATGGTGCAACAGGAGAGAATAGTGTGGGAAGGAAAGTTGTTTAGACATTTCAATGCACTGGCAAAAGGACATGGCCAAGAGGAGGGTATTTTAGAGAGGTATAATGAGTTTAACGGAACTCACAACTTATTTCGTTAGCTATACAAGACTTTTTTGTAGTGGCTTAATGATATTGAAAGTGACTTATTCCGTAAGCCTCTAGGAGGAGCTTTATATAGAAAGCCAAGTTTTCTCTAAACCTGCTCCTCTCAATTGAAAAACACGTTTTTTCTATATATGAAAAACTCTCAATCAAAAATCCTCCTAATGTACACAGACAGATTAATCCACACAGTCAGCTTTATCTATATAGGTCTTAATGGAAAACCAACCAAACAGCCCCTTAGACTTTCTTTCTTTGGCCAGTGGAGGTAGTCTTTTATGTAGGATTGTTACATTCTTTTAATATATGTGATTGTATCCTTCAATTTTTTTTTCTTATCCATTTTAGAAGACCATGAGAAATTTGTGGCAGCTTGTCGGTGCTTCATTGTGAAAGCTGTCCTATTCATTCATTCTGAGCAACTATCGTTTTTTTTTGCAGGTTCGCAACTATAGTCCAGCTCCATCAATCAACAACAGCATCAAGGTCAGTGAGGCACCATGATATTTCAATGTATTTGTTAATCTATTTATTAGGAGATATGATTATATAGATGATCATGTTTTGTGCAATGTGATGCAAGGAATCCATTGTTATGCATATTGCTTTCTCATTCTCTGATATGTAACCCTGGCAGATGGAAGTTGGAATAGAAGACTGTCTTCATATCGAGTTTGAGTATAACAAGAGCAAGTAAGTCGAGAAGACTATGAAACTTAAGGATTTGCATATGTCCAGTCACACACACACACATATAGGTGGTTTAATTTACAGGTGGAGGTTCAAACAAGAACACCTCCATTTTACGAGAACGCGAGAACACCCTTATCAAATGTGATAATAAACGTGAGAGGAACTGGTGGTGTGCGGGCGACGTGTCCTGTGACTTAGGTCGCGCCAAAAGTCGTCTGCATTTATGATTTAATATCACACGTGATGAATTAGAATTTCACATCAAGAACACCTTTATCACATGTGATAACACACGGGAGGGGGCGTGGTGTAAGGGCGATTTGACCTGCAACGTAGATGGCACCAAAAGTTGTCCACGTCTCTGATTTATCACATTTGTATCATATGTGATTGACTATAGTAAAAAGATGTTCTCGCGTTCTCGTAAAATAAAGGTGTTCTCGTTTGAACCCTACAAACCAATCTCAACCGTTCATCTAGTTTAGTGAATATTTGAGTCAATGACTATCTCGATTGTTTCCTAATATAAAACATTGATCATAATAAATGAACTCTGATAATCTTCCATATATATCTCAGCTAATTGGTTTGTATGGTTTAGGTTTGTACTAATGGTTAGGTTTGTAAAAGATCTTTCATCTATATATATATACATATATATGTATGTATGTATGTATATGTATGTATGTATGTATAGAGGCAAGTTCAAACGAGAAGCTAAACATTTTGTGAGAAGGCGAGAAGTTTCTATATCATATATGATTGCATTGACAACACGTAGACGGTTAATCATATAATTAAAGAGTGTAATCATATATGGTATTGAAACTTCTCGCATGATCCCCTCTCTCTCTCTCTCTCTCTCTCTCTCTCTTTCTATGTGTGTATGTGTGTGTATATATAACAACAAAAAATTGACCCATCACACCCTACATGAAGTAACACTTCACCACTTCTCTCAAACCAAATCAACACAGTAAATCCCATGCAGAGGCAGGTTTTTTTTTTTTTTTTTTTTTGGGGGGGGGGGGGGGTACGTACACCTTGCTTCTATCCCAAGGGGTAGAGAGTGTTTCTATGAGGACCTTCTTGTTGTGTATATAGTCTTCATGGTGAGATTTTGTCCCATGTTGGTAGACTGATAAATTCTTCCTTAGTTTATAATCTTTAAACAACTTATAGAGTTGTTTAAGAGATCAAGTTAGCTAAGGATGGTTTGGCCTTGTGTGAATTTTACACATATTAAATGGTCAAAAGATAGCATTAGCACTATGAACGCCTGTGCGAATTCCAAAAATCAGATTTTATGTTTGGAAACAGTGTCTCACGCTAGTTTCCATGTCACGTTAGCCCTGGGACTACATTTTTTCTGACCGTTTTTGACAGTAGTTTGTTCATGATTTTTTGATTTGGATAAAGTCAAATGTTGGGTATTTCTAATTACAATCATTTGTAAACACAAACCTATTTATATGTGTAATCATTTCATCATTTTAGCTCTCTCTTAATCCTCTTCTTCTCTTCAATATAATTGTGCAGTATGTTCATGGAAGATTATTCTGTTGTTGAATATATCTTATCTGATCAGGGAATCCTGGGGGTATCATTAGCCTATAACCCTGGGGGATATTATCCCAAGGACAGTGATTCTCACGTCCTAATCATTTGATTTTGTTGCACCTATTCTTCTACTATCCTATATTCTAACACCTTCGGCTTGCAAAACAAAAATTAAAAGAAAGATATATTTTCTTCTTGTTAGAATCAAGTTAAAGAAAGATGATGTGGCTAACTGCTATGTCTATATCCATCCAGGTATCATTTGAAGGATGTAATCATCGGGAAGATATATTTTCTTCTTGTTAGAATCAAGTTAAAGAATATGGATCTCGAGATCAGAAGACGAGAATCTACTGGTTCTGGGGCCAACACCCATGTAGAGACAGAGACACTAGCAAAATTCGAGTTGATGGACGGTGCTCCTGTCAGAGGTATATATATATATATTATGTAAAATGTGTGTGTATATATATATATTAGTTTCTATCAAGTTATTTAATGATGTGAGTTGATATTATTTTGGTGTTTGCAGGTGAATCTATACCAATCAGGCTGTTCCTGAGCCCATACGAACTGACCCCCACACATCGCAATATTAACAACAAATTTAGCGTCAAGTATTATTTGAATCTGGTACTTGTTGATGAAGAAGATCGCAGGTACTTTAAGCAGCAGGAAATCACAATATATCGGACTTCAGATACTTGTTCCTGATTCACCAAACCGAAAACTCTACCAGCAGCACTGGCTTCTTTTAGACCGCATATCATTTTGTATAGGATGTGAGGTAAGTCATGTAACATAGGATTTGGAATTGCAGGTTTTAGTTGTGGGAGGGAACTCAAAAGCTTCACAAATAATGAAAACTACTGTCATTTCACGTTTCATTTTGACTCTTCATGTTATACAAAGAGTGATGGTAACCTTAATTTTGACTCTAAAAATTTTTCTCTACTCTCCAGAGGAGAGGAGCATTTATATTTTTATCCTTAGTAATGGTAACCTTAATTTTGATCAATAAGTTCTGTTTATTTATTTCCAGTTCACTGAGAACGTTTTTAAACATTTTTGTTAGTTTTTGTTAATCAAGTTATATAATCATAAGTCAGATGTTCTCTTATTTCAAAGTGTTATTAATCTTTTTGACAAAGTGAACTCCATCGTGTGAAATTTCAAATTTAGAGCACCTACAATAGGAAATTCTTCTAAACAAAAAATTGTATGTTCTTACAAGAACTATCATTGGAAGAGAGTTATTATAAGAATCTTTTTTTTTTTGAATTCTTATATAAGAATTTTGGTTCTTATCTCAAACGTGATGTGAAGTGACTTTTTATTAGTTTTTTCTATATATTTTATTGGCTTAATAATTTATTATTGATATTGAAAAAAAAATACTTGGGACAAACAAAAAGAGAACTATTGTTATAGACTTTTATCTAGATTTTTAATTTGATGACTTGAAAATAATGTGGTAAGAAAAAGTAGGTTCTCCATTGGAAATGCACCTATAATCTTAGTGTTGTAAAACCCCTCCATATTGATTCTGTCTCAATGCGTGAGAAAATAACACGAACAGATGTGTGGCAAATTGCAAGTAGATGGTGTTTGGAATGGAGGTTTAGAATCTATAATGGCAGGCTTTGGAGCTGAATAAGCTCAGCAAACATCAAATCAACACTTGTCATCTCAAGCTTTCGCTTCTTTCAACAATATGGAGTATGGAGAAACGTGATCCAATAACAATTTACCTTAAAACAGGCCATCTTTGGCATGTATTTTTTCTTTTTGTAGCTAGGTGTTAGGGGAAGAGGGCAAGAAAAAAAAACATTTTGATCATGCTAACGGCTTACGTATCTTTGGTGTAGTTCTTGTGGTTAGATGATATTTTTTTTTAATCTCCGGGTCAACTTGCA
Source organism: Cynara cardunculus var. scolymus (assembly GCF_001531365.2). Classification (NCBI taxonomy): domain Eukaryota; kingdom Viridiplantae; phylum Streptophyta; class Magnoliopsida; order Asterales; family Asteraceae; genus Cynara; species Cynara cardunculus. The sequence goes on from NC_037530.1 coordinate 113,763, forward strand.
CACACTCCGACTCATCACCAGTCCCAAAAAGACCTGCTGACCTACGGAGATGAGCCTAGCCTTTATTTGGCAATTGAACAGACCCCAAGGTTTTGGTTCTTAAAAGAGTGCAACAAACAAATCTAAGGGGCTATTTGGTTGATCTTTCAGTAAGTCCTGTATGAATAAAACTGTTTGTGTGGATTAATCTGTCTTTTTATAGATTGAGAAAGTTTTTGTTTGGGAGGAGTTTTTATAGATGAAATGAACATGTTTTTTAACTGGGCGGCAGGTTTGGAATTTTTTTTGGCTTTCTGCATAAAGCTCCCCTCTAAAAGCCACTTTCTATATCATTAAGCCACTACGAAACAATCATGTATAACATGTATAGCTTCCTCGCTAACAAATTGGCACTAAAACTTCTTTACATGCCTTAAGAGTAAGCATGAAGGACCAGAAGAGTAAGCATGTTATATATATGCATAATGCATCCCAAACAAATCATATCTACATAAAATAAAAGATGATATCAAATTTCATTAGCACATTACCTTTTAACATCATTTGGCGACAGCAACGCAAGTGCAGATTTGATCAAACTTTCCAACCTGCTACTCAATCCCGCAACCGTATTTACGATCGGTTCACACTCCTTCAATTTGAAGTCGTCGGCTTGTAAAATGTTAAGCTGCTTTTCTAAGTACTTCCTAAGACTAGCTTCCGCTACATTGATCAAACCGAGAGAAGAGGTTGTGTGCATGATTTTTGTAACAACTAATCCGGCTAACACCACTTGGTTGGCCTTCACAAGCTCTGATAGATAACAAGGCAACAGAACCGTTTTGAAAACCGACCAAATGTCTTTCTTATCGTCACCGTTTCTGTGCTGGAGCCTCGAGAAATGAGCTTCTTGGCAATCACGAGACAAGCTTCCGACCATATAGTTTAGATACAAGAAGGTGTTTCCGTATGAAGGTTTGGTGATGATGGTGGATATCAATCCAGAGAACAACAAAGAAACAAACAGCTCGTGGTCGTTTAAAACCGGGCCCAGTATATTTCCTTGCTTCAGTTTGTCCTCAACAGCACCTAAACACTCCAATTGTATATTCTCGTACGGAAGTAAAAGGGCGATCTTAAGAGTTATGAAGCAATCTACCTCAAGTAACGATTGGGTCAAGTTGCGAGTAGCATCCTCGTTCAATAATATCCCATTTCCTTTTGGACCAGATTGGTCGACGATTTTCAGCATGTCGTTGAATTCCGATAACGATGCTAGCTTCTTGAATATCTCTTCCCAACACTCGTGCAATACATGAACCGAAGGGGTATTATCGACATTTCTCGTTTCTTTCTTGACCGATTCTTCTTCCTGGAAGTTTTCCCATCCTTCATCCCAATCATCGTTGCCCCATTCAGATCCAGGAGTATTAGGTATTTGTTCCGAGTCTTTCATCTCCTCTACCGCACTCGTGGTAGCAAAAAACCCTTCCCACTCTCCTAATACGGCTATCAAAGCATCGATATGGGATCGTGAAACAGCATTATCAGATAGCTTTAAGAAACAAGAAGTTGCGGAATCAACAGTAGAAAGGTCGTTGGGAGTTATCTCGAGGTTTGGGGAGATGGTTGATAATAGCTGTGATGATTTAAGGGCAATCAAGGTATGTGTGAATCTGTTAGACGCATCGGTTACCCTCTGCGCTTCATGATTGGCTGCATCTTCGCTGCTTGAACTTACACTTCCCAAATTATCCCACCCATCCCACGGTACGACATTGACTTTAAGCTCGGTAGAGAAGGAGGTCGAATTCGTACCCAATCCCGTTATAAATTGCATAAGTTCCAGCATATGAACTCGAATGTTACTCGAGATCTCCAAGTTGTCAGAAAACCTGGCCAGTCGATCCCAAACCGTACTCCTAACCTTCTTCAGATCCTCGAGATCACCATCCAAGTCACTCAAACTTGATAAGACACGATATAGATACTGGTGGTCAAGAGCGCCACCGGCCAAATCCCGCAAGATAGTTTCCAAGATTCTTATATAAAGATGGGGGAGGTCCATGATATTTTCGTAATGCCGTCTAATCTCACCAGATAAAGATGGATCGGGAGAAAAATGTGAAATGGCTTCGTAATACACATACGCTATTGCCTTGAATCGACAACCTGAAAAAATCATCGATCTGCAGAAATTGAGAATTTCAGTGTACACATCACCCACAAGGCCAAAGTTGATATAAGCGAAAATAGACGCCCATCCCTCGGTCGTCGAGATCTTTCCGTCCTTCACCAATTTGACAAAAGCTTCAAGGCAGATCATCACACAGGCAGGAGAGAACTTCCCTTCTAGATCATTCGATGATACAAATTTCTGCAAATCGTCGATCAATCTGAGCCAGAAATTTAAGAGCATAAGCAGGCCATCGTTCCATTTCAAATCGTAGGAAAGACTATCGAAACTATCATTCAGAGATGGAGTTATCTTGAAAAACTTCTTCAATATCCCCATTACAGAAGCACCAGGATAAGCAATGAGTCTGATATGCTTTTTGCATCTATCGTAGGTAAGCTCTAATTCACTGATGAAGGACTGAAGGGCTTCAGGGCTCTGAAAATGGATTTCTGATTTAGCTTTACTCTCGAGAGCTGTTAATGAACTAGATACATAATATCCATACACATACGGCCACGGTACGAGACCCTCGGGAACCGTATCTCGGAAGATCCCAGTTAGGGTCTTCATCATTTCTGCCAGTGGTTCAACGTTATTTTCATTTACGTGAGCGTACACCTCGTTGGTAACACGTTCCAGGTTTGGACCACATAAACCAGCAATATTTTTGAAGTTCAGATCCTCAATGAAAGAAAGTTTACTACATTCTTGCTCCATAATCTTGTAAAAACTATCTAGCTCATCGATGCTTAAATGTTCTGGATCTGCGCCAATAACAGCCAACAACCCTTTCTTTTCTTCAACCCTTGCAAAACAAGTGGAGAGCAGCTCATATATGTAAGCAAGGCGTTCTTTATTCCGCCCATCAATTTTAGGGTACACAGATAAGGAGATCGTTTTGAAGACGTCCTTGGCACAATCGAGTATTTTGCTTTCAAATTCTGAAATTTCAGACTTGATATCATCAATGGTCCAAATCTCGGAAAGAAGGGTTGAACAAAGGAATTTCAACAACACCTGAATGTGAAGGACATGAGGGTGAAAACATTCTTTAACGACATAATTTGCATCAAGTGCCTATTTTATATATATATATATATATATATAGAGAGAGAGAGAGAGAGAGAGAGAGAAGGTTAGTGAAAACCCCCCAAAAAATGAAAAACTGATGAACACCCTAATAACCGTTCACCTCTATGGTATGCACATGTAATTGAAGATGTTTCCTGGTTCTATGCACGTGTGCATGTTATGCACATGTGTATACTGAAAAATTACTTATAAATTACTTGTAAGCACATGTGCATATCGTACAGATGAACGGTTACTAGAGTGTTCCTCAGTTTTCGTTTTTTAGGGTTTTCCCCTCAACTTGACCCTATATATAGATAGGGGCAGGTTCAAATGAGAACGCTAACTATTTAAGAAAACAAGAAAAAGGTCGTCAATGTACAAAATCTTATATGATTCACATACAAAATCATACATGATTCACACACACACACACACACACACACACATATATATATATATATATATATTCAAGTACAAAATCATACATGATTCACACACACACACACACACACACACACACACACATATATATATATATATAGATTCACGTACAAAATCATACAAGCTCAAAAGTCGTTCGCTTCTATTTTTGACGATAATGTAAAATCACATGTGATTTTGTACATTAACGACCTTTTTCTTGTTTTCTTAAATAGTTAGTGTTCCTCTCTCTCTCTCTCTCTCTCAATATATATATATATATATATATAGCGGAGATATTTGCATACCTTGGTTTGATCTAAGCCATAGTCCGAAGCTAATTTCAAAACATCTTTCAGGATTCTCTTTTTCTCTGTTTTTACCGACTCGACAAAGGAGAAAATTACACTCTCCATATAGTCGAGGTCTCCAGAGAGAAAACGTGCTGTTTCAATACCAGGAATGATTTGCTCAATTGCTCTCGTATGATCAGCCACTCGCTTTTGTTCCTCTAATTTCACTTTCCATTCTCTCCAAAATGAGGACTGTGCTTGGTCAATTTTGTTGCGTTCATCTACGTTCAAAATAGTGACATCAAAAATGGCGAACTGACAGATCATAAACAGTTCACTTGCAGCATAAATATGCAGATTTTTTAGTAAAAGATAAGTTTCAAGAACATATAAGAATATGCATTGTAATATATCAATATTTCAGAGTTACCTGAACTTAGTGAAGTGTATTTCTGTTGGAACTTTCGTAGCAGCAATTCTCTCCTTTGAGCAGGACCCTCACACTCAGCACCTGAGTTGTGCAGCAGACTATAAATCATTCCAAGATTCATCATGCTACATATTTCATTGTAGTCTACCCTTGATCGCACTTGTTCTTCTATTATTTGTACACCATAGAAGGCATCATTAAGATTTAGTAAGAACGAGCACCCTAGAATGTCTTCCTCTTCTGTAACAGGTGGTTCCATAATTGATTTTGCAAGAGAGGCAATCAGATTGTCCCTAGGAGAGAAGTTATTTCTTGCCAACCACGATAAAATAATTGCCATTGCTTGCGTTCCAACACTCATGTGCAGCCTCCCAGAAACCGATCCAGCAACAAACTTTTTACCATTTTCCTCTGCTTCACCCAGTTCAAGTAACCATGGAAGGCGTAAACCCACAAAGACCAAAATTTTACCATTTTCTCTGAGCAGAGAATCGTAATCAGAATCCTTTTCTGAAGATAGGAAGTTCGCTACATCAGAGAGCCTCTTTTTTATGGTACTGAAATACGCTTTTTGTTCTACATTAAGATTTGCATTGATCTGGCCTGATGAATCGATTAGGTCAACTATATCATGAGTATTGTGCATTGGATCGGGGGTGAAGGAACCATTTCCTGATAATTCTGGAACATCTTTTCCGGTCAGCATAGACAATTTTTCACATTGGCTTAGCATATCTAGATCTTTCCATGCATGTAAAAGCTCGCCGATTGAATCCTTATCGCAATGACTCAAAGAAAAACCTAGAAGTTGCTTCCGAGAGCTAATATCCATGTTTTCAAGGGCAGGACCTCTTGCCAGTGCAGCACACAAATCCCAAACAGGACCATGCCCCTTCTTTGCCATAATAAGACATAGATCAAAAGCAAGTCGAAGATCTCCAGCAACTGCTGCTTCTCTTGCAATAGCCTCTTGAACGGCTGATATCTCATCCTGAGACTTGAGTCCTAGAAGCTTGGCTATTTCAATAAGTTCATCAACATTAAGATAAGCCCCACCTTGACTGGTGATGGCCAATTTGATGATTTCCATTGGGTCCTTGATTTGCCTAAATTGCATTGGCAGAATGTTCACCCCCAATCGTGGGAGTTTAACTGTAAGTGCATCAATAATATCTGCCTCTAGCATAACATTTCTACTGCTTGGAAGAATATTCAGACATTCCTTAGCTTTCCGGATCTGAAACAAGTTCCAAAAGCTTGATTAATTTTAAAGCTACAGGAAACCACACATAAGTTCGAAGAAGCAACAATTGTATCAGTATCATCATGCATAATAGAACCATAGAAGACAATAACCATGATTTTCCCACAATAGCAAAATAATGTGGCAAGTGTTTACTTACTTCTGAGCAAGATAGACTCGAAGCTGAGAAAAAATACTCTCTTGCTGCCAGAATGATGATATTTTCAGCCTTCTCAGTTGGCAAAACCAGCGAACCAGAGCCTTTCAGATAGTTTCGAGCAAGTGAGAATTTCCCAGCTTTTAGCAGTCCCCGGCAGAACTCCATCAACATGTATTCTAAATCCACAAAAGAAAATGCCTTTTCTTGCAGGGACTGAAAATCTCGCCACATATTTGCCCAGTCATTATCCGTTCGACCAGGTTGTCGGCGGATAAACTTTGAAAGTATAAGACGAAGAATTTGTTTCACGCTCTTGCTATCCGATTGTGCCTCAAGGAAGAAAGCAATTGGCTTCGGGACCTGAACATATAAAAGTAACGTCATAAATGAAACTCTCCACCATGCATTTTCACTATGGCTTGCAACTAGCTCACATCCAGTTTATGCATTTCTAGCTCATTCTTATGATCCATCAGATGATACCTCATGAAAAGGTAAATTTACACACAGAACACTTGACAGAGAGTTTCGAGAGGAAGGCTCTAAAATGTTCTCCATTCATCCCATGAAAATTGCAGTGCTTTGACTTGGAGCGTAGCTTAAGGATATTGTTTGACTGAAGGGAAAATAAAGTAGTCTTGTGGACCCAATCAATACCATAAATCTGTTTATAAAATGATAATTTCAACATAAAAACTTATCGAAAAAGGAAATGTTAACATTTGCATTAGGCATCCCAAGACGAGAAGTGTTGCAATTTTCATGGAATGAAGAAAGCATGTACTACCAAAGGGCCATTAGCACTATCTGGGTTACTGCACCCTCCATGAGGCAAGGGGTTCAAACCTCCCCAAAGGTGAAGAGGGTGCATGAGTATTTGCCATATATATACTAAAAAAAGCATATACCGGTAATCACAAATAAACTAACTTAAAAAGAATCCCTTAACTATATGTAAGGACAAAATGAAAACTAGCAAGAATTACAAGTAGACCAACAAGGTGTCAGCTGATTGAGAACATCATGATTTAAAACGAGATTCTCGAGAACGCATGCAATACTCAATGTGAATGAAGATAAATCAATAAAGAGGTCACGTGATGGTAACAGTACAACTGCCACATGTCAGGCCATCATGAGTAGAGTACGAAGAGAACTATGATCTGCCTAAGCTGAAAACTGACAATCGCCATAGAACATAAATGCATACCTGGTACACCATCAAAAGCCTTCCAGCCTCAACATGACCTTCTGCAAGTTTAAGTCGCTTTTTGAGGTCTTCTACTTCAGAACCTGTCCAAATGAAATATTGTTAACTAGTTCAAGAATGCACATTGAGGAACAAAGAATATGTATAAACCAGTAGCACATGAAGTCAAAGATTCAGGGAAAATTTCATCAACCACAAAAAACCTTGATTGTCAAAAACCAGCAACAGATAGATACAAGATTGTGTCTGGTCTAGACAGTCGAGGCCTCAATGAAACGGTGGGACAGATTGATATAAGGTAAGAAAGATACATTAATACATTAATCAGATTCTTGCAATGACCAAGTCCTCTCTGGCATTTCGATCTCTAAATCCCTGTTTGTTTACGAACCACAGAATGGTTCAATCACTTATTCATATATCTTTTTCATTAAGGTGTCTCTCTCCATTGAATGAATCTTGATAGTCTAGTTTGACTCTTAATGAATCATACATACTGGTATTCTTAACTTTTTTTAAAACTCCATCACTCCAAACACTTGTTCCTTCATTTTTATCGAACACCTAAGACTTTTTCCCAGTCAATTGTGGCTCTGCTAAATGCTTTCAATCCATTTGTTTCCATGCCTAGTGTCACAAACTTATTATTCCCTAGGCCCTTGCAGCCTTAACAATTTATTTCCAATTGCACTAAGAAATTCTTGCAAAAGGGAACACTAATAATATGGAGAAGTAGAGAACACTCAAAGAACAAGAGGGGAACACTTGATAGTTTATTGCTTTATGTTTCTCAACTCCCAACTTGGTGATTACATATGAGAAGCTCTCCCCTTTTATAGGGAGCTCCACCATTCCATGGAATAATGAAGACCAATGAAGCTTCTAGGTTCTTCTACACTACTCAAGGTTGATGGAACTTCTACATGTCACACGAGTAGTCTACTACAGCATGGAGAACACTATATTATTCTAAAGAATTTATTAGATGATATCTTCTAGGCAAGCCTCTCAGAACATACTTGGTGTCAAACTCGAAGAACCCGTTTCCAAACTCGAAGAACCTGGGTCATGACTCCAAAGTTTTGCCATCTTTGGGTCAGGTTTACACAGGCTGACACAAAACCTCATAATTGCAGCAACCCAACTGCAAGAACAGAGCTTGCCAATTACAAAAGCAACAAATGCTTCCCTTATAATCTAGTCTTGTTAACGTTATAATAACCAACTTCAGCAATATAGGAGTGGAAGATTTCATTTTCGTATTACTTATATGTTCACATTGGTCCATCATGAATATCTATTATCAACAGAATGAGTAGGTTCAGAGTTGTAAGCAGGTAGCTCTTCTGCAAATTTAAGCATTCAATCTACTACAGCAAACCCAACAAGCAGAAAGAAAACAAATTCAACAAAGAGATTGCTAATGTAAAAAAACAACGATGAGGGGTTTTCATTTGTTAGCTATCCTATGATAAGTCCATGTATGAAAACGCATACCATGCAAATGTGGAAGTTTAGACAATATTGAGGCCATGGTACTCCACTTATCAGTAGCAGTAAGCAAATACAAACACTGAAGAGCACCGTCTACTGCTTCTGCCTCATTTCTGAAAAAGTTGCTTCCACCAAACTCCTTGCACCCCTCTTCAATAACAATCAAGCAGACCTCGATCTTATTCTCCGTAGCAACTTCTTTCATCCATTTAACCAAAAATGAATCAGCCGGTACATCAGCCACTTCATCCCTACAAGGAAGGGCCACAATGCCAATTTTTTTCTGCATAAATGGTACTGCTCTATCTTGTAATCTTTTTATAACATTTTCCTCATTGAACCCCTTAAGCATCAACTTGAACTTTTCATAGTCAGATAACTGTTCCCAGGTAGTTAGGCTCATGCTAAAATTCATATCATGATCATCCCCAGCAGAGTAAACAAGATGGTGCAAATACAAAATAAGCTCGTGGAACTGTTGCAATTCTTTTATACCCTTGCGGCAAGCAAAGTCAACCAAAGATAAGCAGTTGTCTAGCTGCCCACTTAGGGTGTCCATATCTCTAGCTCTATGTTTGTACCAGATAGATAGTTCATCAGTAGATGGCCATGTAAATCCCATTAACCGCTTCACAATTGGTTCAGTTCTGACCTGAATGCGACTCTCATGATTCTCTGGGAGTGTTTTGATGAAACTTACCATCCTTTCACATTCAACCCAGTCTTCTTCTCTTAGAGCAGTAACCTGAGGAGGAGAACATCCAGGAAGCAGCTGTCCATATGTCTGTATGGGGACTGTCTCAGGGATAGCAGCTAAAACTTCAAGCATGCAAGGAGATACTGAATAAGGATGGCGCTTGAAAAGAAGATTTAAAGCTCCAATTTTCCCACTTTCCGCAAGTGCATAAGCCGCTTCATTGATGGGCAATGATCGAAATTTGCTGTAATCCTGCGCAGAAAACCTGAAAGAGGCTAAGTCAAAGTGTTCTAGTCAGGTGAGTTTGGTAAATATATTCGTGTTGGCAATCAAAAGGGAAAAGGGAAGAACAATAATGAAGTAAAAACACCAGAATCACATAATACATTCTTGGCAGATGCTAACCGAACCATCAAGGTTAAGCAAATACTCCTTTCAAGAAATTTTATCCAAATTCATAAATGAAGCGACATAGATGTATAAAGAAAAATGGAACATATGGCATCCATTCAAGGAAAATAAAGAACTTGGTTCATTCATGAGAATATAACATAGAGCATAAAATATATGATTATGCACCATATATTATTAAGACGCAATTATGAAAAAAATCACCTTGAATTAAGATATTTCTATATAGCTTTATTACCTTCCCATGTTTATCCCAAGAAATGTCTCCAGCCTGTCTCTGAATTGCAACAGCTTAAGTCTTGCCAAACGGAAATCCCAGCTTGGGCTACCCTCTTCATCTTCCACCTCAGAGAATATGTAATGGTTTGTTAAGCGGAGACCATAAGTAAGTAAAGCCCTCACTGCTTCTTCTGTTGGTGCAACCCTTTCTAAACACTCGGAAAGTACAAAATCTTGATCCTCAATGAGTGAGAGTAACATACTAATTTCATTTACTCCATGTAAAGAATGCAACCACTGTGCTTTAAGCACTTCATTTTTGTCCAACCGATGACGATCAGCCAACTCTAATGCAGCCTGAAACTGGTGACTGCTAATTAAAATATCATACAGTTCCTCAACGGATCTTTTTGAAAATGACATCAAGCTCCATTGCAACTTAGCAGAGTCAAACTGCTTATATTTTTCCATGGTAACTGGCTCAAAGAGAAGTAAATCCGATGGTTGAAAATTCTTTTCAGATGATCTGGTTTCTAGAATAAATATGCATCCTGGCAACTTTGGTACTCGTTCTAAAATAGGCAAAGAGTATAGACAATCATTCTCCAATACCTTAACACCGCTGTGGATGTCAATCATAGAGATGTTGCCACTCCTAGTAGCAATGACAAGGATATGGTCAGTCCACCAAGTAAAATCTACTATATTGCTCAGATCCTTTTTTTGTTTGAAATAAACTGCTGAAAGCAAGCGTTCTTCATCCAGCTTATAGATGACCAAGCATCCTCTCAAATCCAATGTAGCAACAAATTCTCCTTGTGGTGAGAATAGAACCTTTGGAGATGATATTTGATCTGCATAACCTTTTGTTCTAGCATAGAGACCTTCAAACTCAGCAGAAGCCAGTTGCAGTAAGCCTGATTGTCTACACCATTGCCAAAGAGAAATACTGTAAGGTCCTGGAAGAAATGGAAAAAATGAGCAATTCATTAATATGTGGAGAACCTCTTCCTTACTTAATGAATGGTTGTTTAAAAGAGCATCTAACATCTGATTTATGGGTAAAATATAGCATCCTTAATTTCATGGCAAATGATACTCTGTAAATTCCCTCTTCTTGGTTCTGTATGGTAGAAAAGATAGGGTATTTAAGACCTAAAAGCCAGATTGGATAACAGACCACTGTGTCAACTGTCAACGACAAATCTAAGACACACCGTAGGTTAATTTGACCAAATCAGGTTTAGAACTAGTATCATCATTGTTTTCAGACAGTAGTGCATGTTCATGCTTCAGAATTTCTGAAGGTTGCTTATACTTTATGGAACAAGTAAAATGAAACCAAGAAACCACCATTTTATCATTTCAGTTTACAAAAATCATTCCTCGAGTATCTGGCAACTTGCAGGCTCACCCCTCAATATTTTCAACTAATGATGATGGTACCTCAAAACAAAAATCATCACCCAAATGGGTCATTCCGCTCATTTTCCGTGATCAAGACCCGTTAAATGGGTCATGTCACACACGTATGAAAAGAGTTCTTTTACAATTGCCACGCCATAATGAACTAATTTGTTTTCCCTTCACAGCATGCACACGGCATCTATGCATGCACGCAACACACGTTGATCCGTGTGAGTATTGAAGATGTGCTTTGTGAAGTACATCTTTTGAGGGCTGGAAAATTAACAAAAAGACTCCAGAGAAGAGATTGAAATACAACAATTAAATGGAAGGATGACAGGGATGTGTGGTTAAGAGGTGGAGGTGGCGATGGCGGTAATGTGGTGATGACGAAAATTAAGATGTGTTGAAGAAGAAGAAGAAGAAGAAGAAGATGCATGGAAAAGAAATGCCTGTTATACCCCCCCATTTAGTATGGTCTTATGCCTTGCATGGGACTACATCTAATATATTAACTTTAAATTGATATGAATGGAGGGGTCTATCCGGGGAATGTTTTACGTTTGAGAAGCTACCAGTGCTCAGATATTAATAAGATCCCAAAACCTGTAACTTGACAACTGCTTAAGGAACGATTTTTGTGATTCACTCAATCAGTTGTAAATAAGAGTAGTCTATTTCCTGTAGAACACGAAACTAAAAATAAATCAAGACAAGTTCTGAATTTTACCAATGCTAACGCTGGAGGTCGATGTGATGCTAACAGTACTACTAACAACAGCAAGCAACGAGCTATCTGGATGGTAACCACAACAAAAAACATTCTGAGGGAATTGCTTCTGTAACAATGACCCAACGTTTGAGCTGCTCATTGTGGAGATGGAGGCACTTGGGTCCTGACTAATCTCAATATCATGAACCGAACCATCTGATGCAAGTATGCTAAAGGTACACCTGTGAAGATTGTTCACTTCAAGAATTTCAAAATAATAATAACGCTAATAATTTAATTAATAAAGGATGCAAGTGACTGAACATAGCTGGTAAATTTAATTAGCTTGGGGATGGTCAGAGCTATAGTACTTACAAGCAAGACTTTGTCATATCCTTATCATCATGAATAACAAAACTGATAATCGGCAAAGGCACTTTTAAATGCTGCTTTGTAACTCTGGTTATCTCTTCACCGTTTGCTCTTATAAAATAGAGAGTATCTGTATTGTCAAAAACTCCCAAAACACCATGATTCTCTGACCAGGCTCCAAGCATGTACGTGACAGGGTGGCTGCCTAATTTCACAGAGCAAAAATGAGTGATGCCTGATGATGAGAAGAGATAACTCTATCTCAATGGTGGCAATGCAAAGTCAAGCTCTCTCTTATGAAAAAGAAAAGATACACCATTCATGTAAATAAAGGGTATTAGAGATTTAAAGTAAACTACAAGGTAGAAGAACAAATAGAACCCGAAATGACATGTTTCAAACTAATAGTCAAATATGATTTTTTGGACAAAAAAAAAAGGAAAAAAAAAATCATATTTGACTGTTAGTTTGAAGCATATGTGTGTGTTATGTGCACTCTAGAAGCATTACATTCCACGTGTTCGCAATTGCTTCAGTATTTATAAAACAAAAGGAGAGACGGTGCTGTTTCCAACACAAAAGTCATAAAATAAGCTACTAAAAACTCAAATCTCTGCTGCAGGTTGTTCAAGAAGATACTTGTTAATTGAAGACGGTAAACTGGATGCAAGTTTATAGGACAATAGCATGGCATTAGTAGAATGACAAGCATACAGACATGTTTAGAAATCTTACTAGTAAATATCCCACAAGGCTCTTGGTAATTATCATCCCTCTGTAAGATTGTAATCTCATTTCCAACTGCTATACCCACATGTTCGCCACTTGGAGATATAAACATTGATATCCATTTGCTTAACTTCTGTGGATGTCTATTTGTGGTCCATTTTTCTCTAAACTCGCTGAGGCCTTCATGGCACAACAGAAGCAACATAAGGCGTAAGAAGAGAATGATTCTCTATATTTAACCAAATTGAAAGAAGCAGAAGCTTGTCCGTAGTAGATCATATTGAGGAACTCACATCACATGTAACAAAACAAACCTATATGTAAACCATATGTGTAAAAGATAATAAAAAGAGAAAATCCGGCGACCCCACATATCCAAGGTAAGGGACAGTAACTAATCATATTTTTCACATATTAACAGCCTACGATCTTCTAGCTACGAAAGCTATAGAACCGAAGTTTGACTTTACTAATAGAAAGAAATTGTGATACATATCTCGTGATTTAAATGCAATTATGCGAGATCATAATATAGTAATATACTATTATCTCTCTTTACATCCACATTCAAACCAAATAATGGAACACTTAGACTTTCCTCCATCAAGCTACAGTGCCAATACATCTTTAACAAATAAATGAACTCCACTGATCTAAATATAAAGCATTATAACCAAAATGGTAGTAGAGAGACGAATATGCTACTCTTCATGTCCGTCCTGTCCATAATACAATAATATCACAAATATCACATTTCACCATAGTGGCATCACTGGTCTCCAATGAATGGCAAAGTCCGTTTTCTTCCATGTACCTGCTAAGACATAGTGGGAACTGCCACTTGTCCTAACATCTCAGTGCATCATTGACATACTGAAATACATAACATGCATTCCATGTTTACCTACTTTCTGGCATACATTTGGTGGTCCACACACTACAGTAGGGGGATAATGCCAAAGCCACACCCCAAGGCACCTGATATAATGATGCATCAAAGGTAGAAGCACCCCAGCTTCCAAGCAAAAATGCACATGTTAATGGAACCAGCTACAAGCTACAAAAAATATAACCAATTGGCACCACTGACACCTATCAATTCCCTTGAACCAAGTGGTTATTGGTTCGAGCCCTTTCAACGACTAAAGAAACAAAAACAACTCAAAATAGTGAAGTTACTTTGTAAGATTCCTATAGATCCAAAAATGTTCATTTCAAATTGTGTAAATGAACTTGATCCTATATTTCCAACTCCCTCTGTTCTCAACAAAAGCAACACGCTGATTTTTCAAGCCTATTATGTTATGCAAATTTTAGATCAATTCGATTCTATCCAAAGTACTTGATGTCAAGTGGAATGTAGTAAGCAAAACTTTCTCCTTAAGCTTAAAATGCATATCAATTCCTAAGTTAAAATCAACTCCTATGGCATCCAAAGTCAAAGTGCAGCTCGTTTTCCGTAACACATGGAGCAATCAGGATTTCAATTAATACACCGGCAAATCAAATACTACATAATCAGCCAATTTAAATTCCTAAAAGCAATTAAGAAAAAGAGATGAGGATCGAAATGTACCTTGCGTGGAAAGAAACCTGAGGAGACTTCCTTTAGTGCCTTCATTTAGCTAGAATTTCAATCAAAACATCGATTATAATTGCTAAACTGTGAAAATTAAAGCATGATCATGAAGTCATAAATAATGATCGAATAGATAAAGCAAATTGAACCTGATGATGAATAGGAGGGTAATTGGAAGAGTAAGGTCTAGAAGCGTGACGACGAGTCTCGTAGAGAACTTGAGAAACGCTTCTTCCTTGTTCCTGAATCTCCATTGTTAGACGATATGGACAACTTGCTACTGCTACTGCTGCTACTTCTGCTCTACAGAAACAAAATCTGGTGGTTTCCCGCAGGAGATCTCACAAAGAAAAACGCTGTACGGAACACGAAGAGGATTCCATTGAAATACAAAACAAAACCGGGTCGTGCCTTGAGATGAAACCGTTTTGGGTTTTCCCCCTTTCACAGGCCATGAAGTGTCGACCCAAATGCCAAAACTGGGCTCAGACCCGACCCACTGGCCTAACGTGGCCCATCATGCTATACTCCGGTCCGGTTTCAAATCATTTTTTATTTTTTCCATATAAATTTGAGTAACTACGTTTTTAGTCCCTGTGATTTGTTAGAAGTTGCAAATTTTTTCGTTCCTATTCATGTTATTTTTGTTCTTATGATTTATAATTTAATGGATTGGATGTGTTACGAAAGATGGGGTAAAGTCATTATTTTTAAAATTCAATAAGCAACTTAAAGTCACATGTCTAAACGCTATATTTCTTTCCCTAAAATATCTATATTATTGGTATATATTTTAGAGTAAACTCTAATTTTAGTCTTTCAGGTTCAGTAAAAAGTTTGAAAATGATATGACCAAAATTATAGTTTGTTTAAATTTTATAATTTTTTGAATTCGTCATCCTAATCTTATAGAAAGTTGAGATGACATTTTTTAGTCGTAATTTATTTAAAATTGAATAAAAATTACCAATACATGTTATTTTATAATAATTTGTACGGCTAGGCCATATTATTTGTTTTTAGATCATAAGTATTTTTATTAAAGTTCGTCGGTTAGAACCAATTTTAAAATTAGATGTGGAACTATAAATCTAGTCCTTGTCGTTTGTTGTTTGTAACACTCTTGGTCCCTACAGTTTTAAAATTATAGATTCATCATTGCGATGCGAAAAAGAAATGATTGGATTTGATCTCTGGCTTTAACGACCGTAAAAAGGATTCGTTAAGTAAGAGGTATTTCCGATTTCGGTCTCTGTACACTTTTATCTCATTTTCATTTATTAAATAAATAACTATGTAAATTACATATTACAAAGACTAAAATGAAATTTTCTGTAATATATCATGACCTATAGTCAACTCCAATGCCTTCTTAGTCCCCTCAACCCAACGCTGGTCACTTGCTTCGTCCTCGCACCCCAACTGTCGGTCGCCTACTTCGTCCCCTCACCCAACCATCGGTCACCTTCTCTAGAAGAATATGGTTGGAGCACAAAAGCACCACCCAACGACACCAACACTCCAACAGGTTCCACGACGACTCTATCGAAGATGTGGTATGGATTTGGAGAAAGACAAATAACGATGAACCCTCTGTGATGAATCCATCGGACTACACTCCAATCCCCACGTGAGTACCTCTCCCCTGGTCGATCCCTAGTCCTCAGTCCTTATGCTGGTGTGCATTCTTTCTCTTCATCTCCCCATTTGCACCTAGACAACCAGATCTGCAACCTCTAATCCCGCCCCCCTCCTCCCAACTTGCACCTCCTTTGAACAAAATCTAATCTCTTCTCTCTTTCATATATATATATATATTTTTTTTTATGATTTTAGATTAGGGTTTTTGATTTTGATTCAAATTAGGATTTTTGAGTTAGCTAATATTATTTGAGTTTTTAGTTGGATTTTGAGGCTTCAATTTGTGTTTTTGGTTTGATTTAGAAGTTTGGCTTTGGGTTTTTTGTTTAATTTTAAGGTATGGAAATGAGTTTTTTGTTTGATTTTGACTTTTAGTGTGGGATTGTAACGAGGTTTCGGCCGGAGAATATGATCCAAGTTAGTTCACCGTCGACATAGGTTAAGCGGTTGATCGAGAACTTTGAGGGAAATTGGTGGACACATGGCACACTTTAAACTGGTCCAATTAAAGGACTTTTAGTTTAATGCCAAAAAAATTAAAAGAGACGGAAATACTCTCACTTAACAGGTTTTTCTAACGGTTGTTAGAGTCGGAAGCAAATCTGATCTTTTTTGTATACCATAACGACGAATCTTTAATTTTGAAAATGTAGAAATTATAAGTGTTACAAATAGAGACCAAATTTATAGTTTACTCAAAATTATAATTCCAAAGAGTGAATAAAGGGCAAAAAAAAACACACATGGGAATTGGGAAATGTAGTTAAAGTGGTTGGATGCTTAAATTTCATATGAATACGTGGGATATCGCTTACACCCTCGTTTATTTTTCCAAAATCTATATGTCAGAAGATAAAACGTTTATTCCATCGCCACATCAATAATTAAAAAATAAAATCGAAATTACCATTTTAACAAAATAAACCAATAACCTATCAAAAAAGTCATCCAAAGTTTTAATTGTTTGCAAGGGATATTTGACATTTGTTTAATGATTTGGTACATAATAATTAAGAGACTTTTATAGTATAATGTAACATGAAATATAATTGTTTGATAATTATTTAAAATGAAAAATAGGGTGTGAAATGATCAAAGAAGACTCAATATACAAAATCATTCAGATGGTTTAGAACTATTAAGAAACAGATTTTTTTTTTACCAAACAAGATTTATCTCTTAACAATTCAGAGACCAACCCTTAATATAACTATTAAGAAGTAAACTACATAACAAAATATAATTGTTTGAAAGTTAATTCATAAAACAAAAAAATCAATTTTATTCAGATACACTTTACATATTATATGTACACAATATATTAGTTTGAGGCGGCTAAGCTTTTGATTATATAAAAAAATAGTTTTCTCATCTTTAAAAACATCTCTAAAGGTCATATTATTTCAACAATTATGGGAACTTAAAAAAGTTTGCTCCTAGGGTTTAGGGTTTAACTCAACCTTAAAAACCCAAAAACTATTCAAACTAAGATAACTGACATATAGTTGATATAAAATTAGATTAAATTATTATCTAGTGGGTTAAGATTATTTAACGATAACCCAACAAGATAAACTTGATGTCTTTTTATACCATGAATTTAATATGATTCTTAAGTCATTGATTAATATATTTACATTAGATGTTAAATCGATCAATATGTAATTAGATACATTCAAAATTACATTACAATTTCAATCGTGTTTTTATTTTTTATCTGCATTAACCCTCAACTTTCTTTTTTTGAGTTTGTTAGTCTTTTTTGTATATTTATCACTTTGATTTTAGTTCTTTTAAATACAAACAGGTGGCTAAATTGTAAAATAATGTATTAAAATTTCAACTCGGCCAACTTAACACAACCCGCATGGTTTGGGTCGTGAGATATAGTTTTACTTGAGTTGGATTGGTTGATATTTTTTTCAAAACGTAACAACATAAGTTGAGTTATTTAAATGTCTTCAAGCAAACCGATCTAAACCATGTATAACCCTATATATAATGAGAAATTGATAATAAGAAACAATATTTGAATCTTGAAAACGTTAAACAGAAACATAAATCTTTTTTAGTGCTCTGAAAAGTGTGATACTAAATTGTAGGGGTGTCATCTTAAGTTGTCCCATCAGTCTTTTTTTGCCTTCTGTGATTCAAATTATCTAGATCTGGAGGGAGATGAGCGCAAAAAAGCCTCTTCCGGATGTTGATCTATATACATTGAGATTGATGAGACTCGGGAACAGAGGTCATTTCTTTAGCAAACCAAATCGTAAGGGCAGTCTAATGAATTTAAGATGAAGTGATTAATGTTGTTTTTTGACATTTCAGCAACCCATTTTAGTAACATATGAATTTAATCTTAACAACTCATTTTTTACATAATTGAACTGACAACCTAACTGAATTGTTATATATATATATATATATATATATATATATATATATATATGTTCAGATTTAGAGAAAAACTCTATATAAATGAAAAACTGGAAAATCACGAAAAAACAATTAAAAAGAATATATTAATATGGATTCAAATTAAAGAAAAAATTATGAACGTTTTTTTGGTGTAACTTATTTTGCTTGAATTTTGTCTATTTTTCGTCTTTTTGCAAATAAAAATTGGTGGGGGTTGAGGATTTCTAATTAAAAAACAATATTATTAATGACATCTATTAGATCATCTTGTCTAGCGGTTGATAAGATGTTTTTTAGTTTTTCATTAAGGTTCAGGAGAAAACCTAAAATAATTGAAAAACTAAAAAAATACATCTTATCAACCGTTAGATTAAATAATCTAATGAATGTAATTAATTGAGAGGGTATATTATTAATATTTTAATTAAAAAATCGTATCCCCTAATTTTTATAACTGACCGAATAAACCACAAGACTTATACATCTCATTAAACCGGAAACCAACATCCTCCATGTGCTCTTCACCGAACTTGCAATATATGAAAGTTCAATCATATATAAACGTGTGTGTGAGAGAGAGAAAGAGCTAGCGTTCAAATCGATAGATTACTTGACAATTAAAAAAAGTAATTTACAATAAAATTAAATATTTAAGAATCTTTATACTTTCCTTATTAAACTTGTATGCTTTGTTCTATTTCTCTATGTATTTCGGAATCGTTTTAAATATTTTTTAAGTGTTAATTTTTATTGTTTTACTTAAAAAATACATAGATTTTGGATATATTTTATTTTAAAGGACAAGATTTAAAACAAAAATAAAAATGAAACATTCATTTTTGACATAAAACATAGAAATGCATCGAAGAAATTTGACTCTTTTCAACAGTTTTTACATCAAAATAATACAAAATACAATATTTTATATTAAAAATACCTTGAATAAAACCATGCAATGGTTTACATAGCTTAATGATTAAGATTCTTGAATTTTCTGAACAAGGAACGTCCGTGTAATTTCATTTATGTGATCTCTTATACTAATTTAAATGAATTTACCTCAATTAAGCCTCCTGTCTCTAAAAATTAAACTAATACATAAAAAATGATATCTAACCCGTTCCAGTTCCATGAATACGTTGTCGCCCGTACGTAAACGTAGGTATTAGGTAACACCAATGCGCTTGCAAAACACGTGACAGATGATTCCAAAATTGACCACGTTCTATATGGAGGGAATCTATTACCTTTGTAGATCAGAATTCTATTGCTAGGGAGGGACAAAACCTTTTTAATTATCTCAAAAACCAACCTATAATTAAACTAATCAAATATTCCCTTTCCATGACCAATTCCATCCTAAACGACAAAACCATGTTTCTTATATTAATAATTAATAGCACAACTTGTTCAAAAAAGAAAAAAGAATAGTTTAGAATTTGTATCCTCATATTCATTTATCTTGTAAATATATACATACATTTTTACATTTGAAACTTCACAGTAAAACGTTGTGAAGGTAACATTCACAGCAAAAACACTGTGAAGGTTACCTTCACAACATTTTGCTGTGAAGTTTTAAGTATAAAAAAATGGTCTCACGTGAATCCAACTATGTATATATATAAATCATTTATGTGTTAAACAAGTATTACGTACTAATAAATAAAACATTAAATTACACACTTACATGTTCTTTTTGTTAATCATGGGTTTCCGCATCAACTTGTACGCACCTTGATTTAGAAAAATTCTTAGTGGTCTTGCAAGATTTGAATATGTGAGCTCTGAGAAGATTCTCCAAAGTTCTAAAACCAATCAACAATTCAACTAATAATTAGATGAGTGAAACACATGCCCAACATCGTCGCTAACACACCTGTTCGGCTAGATATTGTCCACTTCGTCCATACTAAAATTAAGGTTTTAAAATGCATCTAATAGATGTTGTATCCATTCCCTTATAAAACAACTTTTGTTTCCCTCTACAACCGATGTGGTATCTTTCATACTAGCAAGTTGCATAGAGTGTGCGGGCTCATCTCTCCCACTCCTCCCATCCGTGAAGGTGAGGAGGGAGAAAAAACATAACTCCCCGGTCTCATAGGTTACCTTTCGATCTTCCCCCCCGTGACGCTCCCAAATCGATCGCTATCCTTTTCTTGCTACTAAAATTGACAATGTTGAGGTTAAAAATGAACTAAAGTTAACCACTAAAACGATTAAGTGGGGGACAATAAAACTTGGGATTTACCTGCTATTAAGGGGATGTTGCTTTATTGTTTTAAAATCAAGAATTATGATCATTTCATACTAATACTAATAAATAATAATCAAATAAACAAATAATTTAAGGTTTTAATGTGATCTTGTACTTCTTTTTTAAATAAATTTGTTTGGATAACATAACACTTCAGGTTAACCGTTCAGATATCATTTGTTTTTGTTCGTATTTGAACTCACGTCTGGTAGAGAAGGTATCTAGTTTCTTATAAGTCTACTAGTTATTGTCCACACCTGGAATCACAATTTTGAAACACTTCTAGTACAATAGGTATGCAATTTGTTACAAGATAAAATTAGTTCTGCTCCTCAACCGATGTAGAATCTTACAAATAACTCGATAACCATTGCACATTTTCCAAAATTCAGCTATTTTTACTTTAAAATTAATATAAAGTTAAAAAAAATCATATTTCTTTAACATTATAAAAATGATTTTCGTTTTGCAGCAAATCAAAAATACCATAAAACAAAACAACTGATATATTTTCCTAAAAATTTGTGCATTATTATAAACATAACAGTTACCGGCTGTCAAAATTTATGATGGCTTACACATAACAAAAAACCTAGAGATAAGAATTTAGAAATCATGAAAATAGCGTAATTGTAACAATATATCTTATATAGATAAAAAAAAAATGAGTTACGAAAACTTCTGATAAACTTCAAGTCGTAGGTTATCAATAATTTTCACCATTATTATAAGTTAAATTTGAAATTGTTAGATCAACAAAATGATTGATGTATTAATTTGTCAAAAATTGGTCAGGTCAAGTTGACCTTTTATCACTTATTTAAATATCTAAACAGATAATATATTAAATATTATTAAAAACAATGTTAAACTATTTTTTAATCTAATAATTATAAATATTTGGTACAACTTTCAGAACACTTGTTTGATTTTTAATAAATTTTAAATCTTATCCATTAAAAATAAAATATAAGCAAAACCTAAATGTGTATATAAATAATTAAAATAGCAAAAAGATTATAGTGATGATTCCAAAATACAGAGACAAATGGAATAAAGGCTACAAGCCTAATATGGAAAACATTAAGATTCTTTAAACCTTTAACTTTAACGTAAATTACTCTTTTTCGATTAAAAAGAAATCTGTCATAGATCAATGACTACCGCTACCAACACATGTATCTACAGTTGCAATTTTATGTTTCATTGTTTGTCATGTGTCCCAATTTTTTTTAAGGGTTATGCTTTGATTAATCTTCTATTGTATGAATCAACAATGCGGTAATATTTCATTCATGTAATTCTTTGAAAATCAAAATAAATTTCCGTTTATTTGAGATTTGATTAACGTTAGAGAATATAAAATGTCATCTATACCATTTTTATTAAATATTTATTAAAATCAATGATTTGATGAAATACGTGAGTGATATTATTTCTTATATTTTCTAAATTCGACCGGCTTCTCGCATCTCTCTCTGTATAATAGACAATGCCATCAAGGAGTATTAAAAGGTCTTCAATAAAATAATTAAAAATGGAAAATATGTATATAATGTAGATTCGCATATCTTTTAAGCATGACCATTGATTGTTGAATTTTCAATATATATATAATATTATTTTGGCATCTTCTTCTTTTTGATTGGCTGTAATATATCAATCAAACGTTCGAATGAAGGCCATAATTTTGTCTATAAGATGGACCAAGAACCACCTCCTCAATTATAGAAAGTTACTTCTTGATTAGAGGAGAAACATGACAACCAAGTGCCGTGACAGAGAAATAGACATGGCGTGGTATTGCGTCGGTTCATCAAGTGTAACGTCTGTATACATTCTGCAATCGTCTACAGATGAGCCGAACCAATATCACTCTTGTATGTTTCTTTGTGGAAAAAATATTGTTTCTTTCTTGTTTACAGAAGTGAGCGGTGTGAGCAAATTACTGTTGCATGTCCTTCCGGTGTTCGAAAAGAATAAAGCCTTTCAACACAATCTTTCTCTTGTCATTTATACAGAAATAACTACTTCATGGTTGGACTCATTAATGCATTTGTTTTCTTCTTCTTGTAGATCATCCGACTGATATGTAAGTTTGCAACAAAATAATCCAGGTACGTATGCATAAGATTCAAGGTGGGCATGTTTGCAAGTGTATTTTATCGGGTTTACAATATCTTATGAACAAGTTATTGTATGAAAAATAAAAGGTTTTATGTTGATACATATCTTGGTTGTAAATTACAGGTTTGCTACTGCCTGTACAATGAGTTAGGTGTCTATATAGAAATGGCACTAAGAAGAAGTCAAAATAACCAGCCGTGTAATGTTTGACGAATTCAACTTTGATTTCGAGTTACTTATTTCTTATAAGCAATCAAACTTTATGGTTTGTTAAAAAGTACAAGAGATGAAAATAGTAAAGAGTTGTAAACCACATGGACGAAAATTACAATAAATTATAGTGATAGAAATAGCAATGGTTTGCTAACTACTAGGACGAAAATCACAATTTCTAAAACATACGCACAAAAATCAACCCAACTTACTCATTGGTCCCTTTTAAGAGTGTTTGAGATTGCTTATTTAAAGTGTTCATTAATTTATTTCATTGTGGTACCGGTAATAAATAGTTTTTAATGTTTGGGTTAAAAAAAAATATATATATATATTTATACCGGTTTGATACCTGTGATAATGAGTTTTTGATAAGTTACTCCCTTATAACTTATTAACTTATTATGGTGTGGTACCGGTAATAAGGAGTTTTTAGTGTTTTGATGGAAAAAAAATATTTATCAACTTATTACGTTTTTTGTAATGTCATAAGTGAATTCAAACACTTTTTATAAAAGTGTGGTTTAATACCATAAAAAACAATTATCTTATTTTATTTATAACGAATTGACGACTTTAGAAGGGTAAATAAAAACACCCCTTGGTGATTATTGGCTATTGACTTTGGTACGTTGAACGTTATGTTAATTCAACGTCAATAACAACTCAAATGGATGAGAAAAAAAATTAAATTTACATATAGCATCCACATAGTTCTTATAAATAGCAATATAGACCCTCGAAATTTGATACATTTTATTCTCTTCCTCACAAAAAATGCAAATATAATAAAGATTTATATGACCCGGGGATTGAAATGATATTAGATACTTTGTATCTGTAGTCTTGCAGGTTACCCAAGACTGTAGATATAATTTATGTTAATTCTGTAACTTTAAGTAAGGTATACTTTTCTATATGTTTTGTTAAGCTGTGATAATTTTTTTATTGTGAGCTAAATGAGACATAACTGAAATTAGGAGTGGGACATATGACATCTGCTCTAGCATCAACGATGGTTTAATATTAAGAATTCACTTTAAATAATCATGCCTTTGCAACACTACCAACCATTATCAGAAAGGGTGATAAGAAGGTTCGTAGCTATAGCCCAAGGTCGCCTTAAAGATTGGTATTTGAGTCTTGAAGAATATCGACAAATGCAAACTCAACAATCCCAGTGGGTAACCAACTATGAACATTCTTTTCTAAAAAAAAAATCCTTCATGTGATTGTTCTTATGAAATTTATAAATAGATGGACAAACGAGTGAAATTTCTTGTCACATGAGTAGCAACTTGTATGAATGGTGTAACGATTTTCCGGCTATATACAACATGGACTCAAAATCTAATATAATTAAGTGGCCATTTGACCATTTCTTACGAATCTTAAGCCAATTAATAAGCCAACTCTTGAATTTTGATGTTGTTTGCTAACAACCCCCGACTTTCCGGTCACTTTTTTTTTTTTTGTATAACTTACAAGTTACAACGAGAACAACTAAAAATATAGGTTTAGTTTTCTTTTTGGTATTATTGTCTTGTCTTTCAAAAAACAAAAATATTTTAATTTAAAAAGTTTACTTATTTGATTTAATAATATAATTTTCGTATAAACGAAGTAATTTTTTATTTGATTTAATAATATAATTTTCGTATAAACGAAGTAATTTTTTTAATTTAGGTTTAATAACGAAGTAATTTTTATTTG
>NC_037530.1:141177-147246 GCF_001531365.2 Cynara cardunculus var. scolymus
TATCGCTTTCTCAAAATCACATAAAATCATATTATAACATCGATTGAGATAAAAAATAAAATAAAATATTAAAATCACGATATATCTTACTGTATTGCGCAAGTACGCTTCTAATATAAAAAAAATATGTTTTAAATTGAAAGAGACATCTTTAGGGGAAAAAAAACAATTATATATAATTCACTAAAATTTATATACAATTGTTGTTGGTGGTGAGACTTGGCGGGTTTCAAGAAGTCAATTTGGTGGAAATAATAAACAAAATGGAGGGAGAAGTCTCGTACGATAGTTCACAAAGAAACCGCGTCAAACTGTAGATTTTTGTATTTAATTCGAAGACTTTGTAGTCTTTCGAGTTGAATCCCACTTGTTATACTACATTTACGACTAGAATTTGACCACCCATTTTCTAATTCTGGTTCAGCTCGGCTTTCCTACCGGATGTTCGCGATTGCAGCTGAGCTTGCTGATCAGAGCTTCATCAGGTAAGAACATATTGGAATTCAATATAGTATTATGATTGCAATACGAGCTTAATCTGCGACTTTCCCTTTTGATTACCCCTTCGATTACAGTTTTAGGTTTCCAATTTTGCAGAGATTTTAGGAAATCAGATGTCTGTGTTTGTGTCTCATTATGATTTGTGGGTTGAATTTTAGAATATGTGTGTGTGTGGTTGCAGTTTTTGGATCTACGAAGATTAGATTAAATTTAATCTTTCTTTCCCCAAAAGTTTGCAATAGTGGTGAACAATTCTGTTATTCTTCACTTGTTAACCAATTATCTGAGCAAAATGTTCCTACAGCCCACATGGAACCCGCCCCTAGGAACCACATGTGAGTAGGCATTTTAAAGCTAACTCAGCAGTTGAGGCTAGCGCTGGGTTCAAGTCTGTCTCCCCAGGATTCAAACTTGAACATGCTGTGTATTTGAGCAAAGTCGCTCTGCCACTTTGCAACAAGCCAATTGAGCTACATGCTAGAGGGCTTGTTAACCATATTATTTGCTAAGTGTTTAAGATCATAATTGCTTTTGAGGTTCTTCTAAGTCAAAAACTTACTTTTGAGAACCAAATGGTCATTGATCCAGTGCTATCCGGGTTATCTATAGATACCAACTTTTGGTTGATAAGGGGTTCAAACCTCAAAAGGTCAATAGTGTGTCTGAGTTTTGCCATAATTATTATTATATACTTCCATAAAAACTTACTTTGAGAAAATGTATGGTGTTGTAGGCGTAGCGACTAAGCACCAGTTCAAATGAGAACAATAAATATATTGAGAACCAACTATGTATGAATTATTCATGATAGATATTCATGAATATAATGAATAATGAAAAAATGATATTGCGCACACACACACACACACACACATATATATAGTATGTCTGGACTAATCACAACTTGTAACTGTAAGAAATCAGGCCATATAAACTCGGTGGCCACAATTTTTGTATGCCTGGAATCAAACCCCGGAAAGATGGGATATTCCACCACATCCCCAAGGGCCTCAACCACTACACCACAACCCTTGTGGTTTATTGTGAATATATTTGGGCTTTTCATCATGAATAATGCATGAGATGGTTCCGAGGTTCTTAAAATATTTGTGGTTCTCATTTAAACCTGCCTTCGTGTTGTATGCTACCGATTGGCACTTGTTAGGATACATATCCTATCAATCACAATCTTAATTTTTCTACTAATTTCCTGTGGATGCAGGCTATGGTCTCCAATCTGCAGTTACTTAGAAGTTGCATTCTCTCTTGAAAATTTCATATTTCAAGAACTCGAAAAGCAGTTTCAACAGTTTCTGGCTTACATTTGTAGATAATGAGTACTCATGTACCAGCTTCAGGCACTCTTTCTAGGGCTATCTCGACAACACTCGAGACCGTTCATTCCACCAAAGCCACCAACGTTCAAAAGGAAAATTTCAAGAAACTTTCATCTTATTTGGAGAGGATAACATTCATTCTACAAGAATCAACTAAGTTGGACATCCATGATTCCGGGACCTTAAAGAACACGATTAACGTTCTCACTAAGCATGTTTCAGAAGCTAACATCTTTGCTCACGAATGCAGCAACAAGAACAAAATCTACCTCTTGCTTAATTGCAAAAAGATCGTTAAAAGCCTAGAAAACCACACAAAAGAGATTGGTAATGCTCTTAACCTCCTTCATCCTCTGATCTCCGTCAATGGACTTGATCAAGATATCATTAAGCTATCGAAGATCATGTTGAATGCAAATTATCAAGAATCAGCCACAGAAGAGGAAATCATTGAGAAAATTAAAGTGGGTATCAGAGAAAGGAACGTTGATAGATCATATGCCAATAGTTTGCTCGTTTCTATTGCGGATGTCATCGGGATCTCAACAGAGCAAGCAGTATTGCGAAAAGAGTATGAAGAATTCAAACACGAAATGGAAAATGTTGAGCTAACAGAAGATGTAGCAGAAGCTTTACAGATTGAACAGACTGTGGCCTTACTAGGAAAGGCTGATATTATTTCGACAGCAGAAGAGCGAGAAAAGAAGTATTTTAGCAAGAGAAATTCTTTGGGAAGGCAACCTTTAGAGCCTCTTCAATCGTTCTACTGTCCGATAACTCAAGAACTTATGGACGATCCAGTAGAAACGCCATCCGGACATAGTTTTGAGAGATATGCAATAGAGAAATGGTTAGCGGTTGAAAACAATCTTTGTCCAATAACCAAGACTCCATTGAAAGCATCGGCTTTAAGGACTAACAAGACTCTTCGCCAATCGATAGAAGAGTGGAGAGATAGAAACACGATGATCTTCATCGGTTCTATTAAGTCGAGGATTCTTTCGAACGAGGAGGAAGAAGTAATCGTCTCGCTAGAAAAGTTGCAAGATTTGTGCTTGGAAAGAGATCTTCATCAAGAATGGGTGATGATGGAGGACTACTTGCCGGTTCTTGTTTCTCTTCTTTCTACCAAGAATTTCCAGATTAGATCCTGCATTCTCACGATCCTCCGCATCCTTGCAACCGACAACGATGATAGGAAGGTATGCACATATATACACACACATATCACTTTGATTAAAAATTCTTAAGTGCTTTTCGTAGGGCCAACTTGCTCACACTTGAAGTTAACAACCAGGCAAACCCTCGAGAGGTGACTTGAAATGGTGATCTCTTTGGGGGGGACCCAAATATTTTATCATTTGAACGACCCTTAAGGCACGTTTGGTTTGCAGGATTTGATAGGATTTGGAATTGAATTCCATTCTAATCCTATGTTTGGTCTGATAGATTGCTTGGATTTGAAATCCTATAAACATGTGATACAGAAATCCCATGGGGTAGTTGGTATTTCATGGGATTTCGTAGGATTTGTTTGTAATAATGTTTTAAAATATGTTAAAAACATTTGTTTTATTATATTCAATTAATAAAAAGGTAGTTTAATATTTTTGTAAATTATTTATAGAGAAGGGAATTCAGTTCCATTCCAAATCCTACAAACCAAACACACCAAAGATTCCATATTATTCTAATTCCAAATCCTTCAAAAACTTTCTGTCAAATCAAACGGGTCCTTAGGGTTAAGATTCTTAAGTTCTTTTGGTAGGGTCTGCTTCTGTGTACCTTGACTAATTCCGTGGGGCACTGAAGTTAATAGCTAGACAAATCCTCTAGTGGTCCTGAGGTAACTTGAATGGTGACCGGGGGGGGGGGGGACGGAACCCAAGATCTTACCGTTGAACAACCACTTAGGGTCAAGTTTTTAAGATCAAAATCTACCATATGATACTTTAATCAAAGATTCATTGTTTATAACATAATTTAATTAAAGATTCATAAATTCATATTGGTAACTTGCAGGAAAGCATAGCGAAAACAGACAATGCTATCAAATTAATCGTGTGTTCCCTTGCACGAAAGATCGAAGAAAGTAAGTTGGCATTGCAATTGCTTATGGAATTGTCGGAAAACGATGTGGCAAGAAATATTATTGGGAGTAGCCAAGGTTGCATACTTCTTCTTGTGACCTTATCTGGTAGTGATGATGCTCAAGCTGCTGAGGATGCTAAACAACTTTTGGAGAATCTCTCTTTTCTTCATCAGAATATTGTGCAAATGGCCAATGCTAATCATTTTGGACCTTTACTTCGCCTTCTTTCTTCAGGTATTTAACCATCACTCATCAAACTAAGATAGCATAGGAGGTTAAGTTTGACTTTTTAGGTCAAAGCCAGTAGTTTTTTTTATCAATAACCGTGGGTGTCAAGACCAGCTTGCATGCTACTCTACTAATACCATGAGGCCCTATAGTAACCGGACGGGACTTGAATTGGCGACCTCTGAGGATTAAACTCAAGGTCTTATGAGTTGACCTACCCCCATGGTCAAACTATTGTATATAGGGGCTTAATCATTTGAGAACTCCAAAATTTATGAGATCCGTGAGAACTTCTATCTTAAGGTTTGTTTCACATGATATTTTTTTCGTCCAAGTATGGTATTTTATGTATAGATTAACGTATATTTGTTTCACAATGTGGTTGTTTCACATGTATTCGGTTCACAATATGAAACCTTTTTACGTGTACTTTTTGTTTCATAAACACACCAAAAGTGTTCACATCATGAACCGAGTACATGTGAAACAAATATATGTTAATCAATATTCTAAATCCTAGTCTTAGATGAAAAAATATCATATGAAATAACACATGGTGCACAAGTTCCCAAGGTTATCAATATATATATGTATATATATATATATATATATATATATGTTTTTTCTATCGGTAGGACGTGTGATGAAGTTTTATATACCCATTTTTTCTCACTAAATTTGAAAAAATACATATCAAGCCAAACTAAACCTCAATAAAATTGTTAAAGAGTTCCACATTGGCTAGACTTGGAATATTTATCCTCAATATATGTTGAAACCTCCATTGTCTCCTCCATGGCTCTTTTGGAAAGTAATGTGAGGGTTTCATATATTTCACATGGTATTAGAGTCATGTCTACCACTCTAGAAAATCGACACTCTGGAGTAATATCTACTCGTCTTACCCCCCTTTTCAACACTCTGGATAATTTGTAGCTGTCTAGCCTCCATTGGAGGAGATGCATTAGAGTCACATGTCGGTGAAACTTGGACCATTTCTCCTAATATATATGTTGAAACCTCCATTCTCACCTCAAGAGCTCTTTTGGTGAGTAATACGGGGTTTCACATATTTCGCAAAAACTATAATATGAAAAGTAGTATCTTTGACGTCAACAAAGTCGTTGCTTATAAGTTTTCCTGTATTTGGATGGAATTCAAGATTAAGTTACCTTTGTTTTACAATGATACCAAATCAACACAGGGTCTGAAAGCGTTCAACGGGTGATGGCTGAGACGCTGTCAGAAGTCGAGATGACCGATCATGCAAAGCTTACGGTTTGTGAAAATGGAGCGGTGGAGTCACTTGTTGCTATGCTCTCCCACATTAATATTGAGATGAAGAAGGCAGCCATTTTAGCCCTCGAGAAGCTTTCAGGTGTGCCACAAAATGGATTAAAGATGATGAAACAAGGTGTTGTAGAGATTTTGTTTGGAATACTCTTCCGTGAAAGCTTATCAATGCCGAATCTCGTTGAAAAGGTTGTAGCCACGATTGTGAATCTCGCTTTATCGTTAACTTCTCACAAAGGCGATCATGAGGATACGCCGTTTCTGGAATCTGAAGAAGATATTTTCAAGTTATTTTCTCTCATCTCATTATATGGACCAAATGTTCAACAAAATGTTCTTAGAACATTTCTTGCAGTTTGTCAATCTCCTTCAGGTCTGAACATCAGGAAAACTTTACGGAAGGTGCGTTTTCAATTTCACTACTGCTAGATATAGACCATCAAACCTATATATATATACTAGAAGCGTACTCGCGCAATGCAGCGAGATACATCGTGTTTTTAATATTTCATTTTATTTTTTATCTCAGTCGATGTTATAATATGGCTTTATGTGATTTTGAGAAAACGATGATGTTTTTATTTTTGAATAAAATATATGTTTGACGATATCATAAAA